>NW_013525473.1:1285293-1370226 GCF_000836215.1 Papilio polytes
ACTTTTTGAAGTAAATGTGCAAAGCCGCGGACAGCGTTGCAAAGTTGTAAGTCTGCTTTGTCATTTTTGACGAGCGCGAGGACGAATTATAACAACGCCTTTTGCATTACATATTGTAACAGATGAAAATGTACCTTAACGTGTGATTTCGCGACTAACATTTCTTTATGTTTATTGTTGATGAACGTATTAGTGATGTTTCCATATACATGACATGTTAATAGTCATCATCAGCACCAGCTCACTATATGTCCCCACCGAGGGGCTCGGAGCCTACCCTAAATTAGGGTGATTAGGCCATAGTCAACCTCGATGACCCAGTGCGGGTTGGTGAACTTCACACATATCTTTGAATTTCTTCGCCGATATGTGCAGGTTGCATCACGATGTTTTCCTTCACCGTAAGAACGTCGGGTAAATTATGTACGTATGAAAATTCGAAAAATCGAAAATCACATTGGTACACGGCGGGTTTCGAACCCAAGACCTGTAGATTACAAGTCAAGTGCTTAAACCACTGAGCCACCGACGCTTTAATAATGTTAATAATATGGCCTATTAAATCTATTTTATGTATCGTAGTTATAATCATATAAAGATGAGAATCTATATATTTCTTAACTATATCATTATAATGTAGAAGTGGTGTTTAATAACATAAAACAACTTCTATTGCAAGTCAAGAACAAACATGCGTTAAATACGCTTGTTAAATTCGTAATAAATTATAAATTACAAAAGCTAGAGATGTAGTGTAGGATGAAAGAAGAACCTTTACACTGAAAATACTCATATTTCAAACGTAAAGGTTTGCTCACAAATGAGATTACATAATTAAAGTACCCGGGGGAAGCACGTCAAGAGTATGTGAAAATTTAACGAGGGAGCGAGAAAGCTGCGCTTTGGAGTTAACACGGTGTTACCTCTGACTGCCGTGTGTGCTGTGTGTGTCGTGTGTGCCGTGTACGATACTTGAGTTAAACATCTCATTCAAAAGAAGCTACAGTAATAAAAATGTAAAAGAAAAAAACTACGTAACGAGTCACTTTGTAAATCTACCTCTACTCGTACGTCTAATTACATTTGTTTGACTTTGAGCTCCTATAAAGTAACAATGTATGCGATTCAAGTATTTACTTACTGTTATTTCTAATCAAAGAGCCAGAATCTACAGCAAAGTGAAATTACAATGAATACATTAGCATTGTTCAACAATTTATTAAAACAACTTCTATCATACTAATGTTATAAAGTTTAAATGGATATTAGTTAGTTTTATACCTAAACAGCTCAAAGGATCTGGATGAAATTTGGCATAGATATATACCATAGTCTGGAAGAATACATAGGCAACATTCTTTTGGTTTTTTTTTAAATTTTACCATAACGAAGAGGCGGACAAAAGCTAGTTTCTTATATAATAAGATTATTTTTATCTATATATATTTACAGTATACATAATAATAAATTATTTGAATATAATTTTAAGTAAATAAAATAACACATTGAACATTACTTTGCTGTAACTGAATACGTTACACATAAAGTCATTAGAAGTAAGTCCATATTTCATTCAAAAGGTAGGTGAACGTTAAATCGTTAACCTTGTTTAAATGACACCATTAATAAAATGAGTGACCTATGTTAGGAGCTCCTTTATGTTGTAACATTAGGGTTCACTTTATAATGGTGTAGGATTGCGTGCTAAGTCATTCTAGATCCTTCAATTAAGTAGAGGCGAGCGCGACTAGCCGCCGACATTCCCAGGCAATGTGCAGCGTTAACACGCGATGTTATGTTACAAGTCGCATTAATAAGACTTAACTTAAATGATAATTGATAACATAACAAGGAAATAGTGTTCTTAAATATTTATATTTGTTGTTACCAGTAATAATGTAATACGTGTTTTCATGTTAATTTTGCAGAGTAATGACACTTGATTTTATGAAAATCGACGTTAACATTACGTTAAAATTCTCAAGTGTTAATAATGTATCGTGATGAGAGAAGCCTAAGTTTAGTGCAAGTCTTTATAAATGTAAAGTACCTATAAATCTTCCAATAACCAGAATTAATTACTTGTGCTTTAGTCGTATAGGAGCGAAGCGGCATTATAGTTAATGCAGCCTACGCACACAATGCCACCTGAGTCAACACAGATTTGGAGGATAAAGTTAAATGTAATTTCCATATTACCAAAGCGGACTCACGGTTTCATCGCATTATCCCTTTTAATAGACCATTGTGGTGGTGAACCACAAAATATAATTGCTGTGCGTGTATGAAAGGTAAGCGTTTAATTAATATTTGCCACCGTCAGTCGCGTAGTCCACCCGTATTAAAAAAAGGAGACCACACTTGTGTACTCTCTTAATTCAACATGACTTCGTATAATGTTGTTTTATAAATAAAAGGTAAAGTTAGCAGATCAATAATACATAGGTATAGTAGAATAGTATACGAAATTCTCCGAAAAAAAAGAAGTTAAATCGGAAATACCTTGTGTTTTAATTTTCTTTTATTTTATCTGAAATCGTGATATACTATGAAACATATGTCATGTCATTTTTAGCTGCTTTAAATTTAATGATGTAACCGTGATTAAATACTCTTCCTTTAAAATGAAAGGCTTTTAATCGGCGTGTTGTAATTAACGCCAACCCGGTCAACTTTAATGGAGAGTGTAAACAAGCCGTGTGGGAGTTATTACAAAACAATCAGACAATTGAGAAATTACACGCATTTGTTCCGTCAAATAAATGTAAAGTATAATTCCTTCTTTTTAATAGCAATATTTTTAATTAGCAATTTATTGTTTTGCCGTTTTGTGCCGGTAAGTTTACACCTACATAAGAACCTTTTTTACAGACTTTTATTACATACTAGCTGTTCCTGTGCTTTTTCTTATTTTGTTTTTTACATATGTCAAATTATCAATTGCAAATGAGAAAATATCATGACAGAATAACAAAACCTGGCAACCTTGCTTCCTTGATGTTGGTAGCTTGTACTTTATAGTTCCTTTTCCACATGAAAGTTTTTTCTCCTTTATTCGTCCACTAAGTTTAATAGACTGAAAATATATAATCTTAAGAATGTCCTAAGTGTAGGGTTTTTTTTTTATTAAAGAAAGAATTATTCAAAAATATGGTATGATTGTTGTCATTCTACGCCACAAAGTAGAATGTGTTTACGCGTTATTATATCAGTATAGATAGATTTTGTCTTAACCCAAACAGACGTTATTTGCATGAATTTTTCACAAATTCAATTAGAAGTCTTAATTATCTTTGAAGTACTTTAAATTTCAATTAACTTTTACTTTTTTCAATATTCTTCGTTAAGGACCATGGACGGGCTTAAGATATACGAGTAAGTTACTGACAATAGACAAGCTTATCTCTTAGTTTCAGACGTTTTTTGTCTTAACTGTGACCTGTCTTAGTAATAATCCAGACGGATTTATTAATCCGAGTTCTTTCTTACATCCCATTAAAACTGCTTCGTTTAGTTATAATAATACTTCATACAAACAAAAGAAAACACAGATTTTCAAGATATAGGCATGAATTACGTGATACAAAAAGAGTTGACTCTAGTGGTTTTTCTGAAACAGTTGTAAATGGAAAAAATAAGTGTTTCCCTTTTATGTCACCTACGGGACGAGAAGGATAATGGATTTTTGCGGCGCTATCACACGGTTCTCTGTCAGCAAAGGATGCGAGTATATAGGAAGACATAACTACGAGTGCTGCCGAGCAAGGTAAATAATTGCACCCTGTAACTCTATTTAAAATTAAAACGATGTTATCTCGACGTTGTCTTTATTTTAACATGTATGTAAAGAAGTTTTAGACTGTCTTTTACAATCATTATAAATCTAATTTGTAAAGAAAATACTGTTAGCTAAAGTACTCATATACGTAATTATTTGTATTAGATCTAATACAATTGTTTCAAGTAAAAGTTAGAAGCAAGAGTTTTTCTGCACCAAAATGTCTTTAAGTCTTTCTTACCTTTCATTGGGACAATTTTTACATTAAATAATGAAATTTAAATTTAAAATAGATACAAAAATATAGAATTGGATGAAAGCCAAATTCAACACAAAGTTATGCGACGTGCACCAAGTAAAAATATGCGGCGCAAATAAACTTTTCTTACAAGTGACAAACAAATGGTGAAAGAAAATTGAAAAGTTGTGGATGGATTGAGAATAAAGCTTACAGATTTCTTAATATATATATCCTTAAACAGACGCACAATACGAATAGTTTTAACTGAACAGTTTAATAGACGTAACTGAGTGAATGCAAAGCTTACAGTTCAAGTCTATCTGCACACGCACAGGCAAAACTGAGCGATTGTAGCGGAGTTTTAAATTTGGAAGTCAAAAACAAAATCCAAAAAAAAAATGAGGTACTGTTTTGTTATAAAATCTTATAACTTCAATCTTTAAAAGAAAGACGGGGGCAACAGTGATGCCAACATTATTCCAATTTGCTGAAAAATATTAAATATTATAGCAGTCATACTAATAAAGTATCATTCTGTATCATTGTATGGACAAAAAAAATCAATGAAAACATACCAAGTTGACGTACAATCAAAAAGTGTATATTATTGTGAGTCGTATCTAACGAACCAATAAACAAATCGAACAAAAACGTTCTCCGAACAATTGTAACGGAGCTCTATCTCTCGAATAAACAATACAAGCCTGAGAGGAAGTAAACGAAATACGAGTTTTGAATACGGAGCCTATGTTCACAAACAAAACTTTTAAAAAAATGTTTTCAAAGCGATTGGAGTATCCGAGACAGATTCACGCGACAAAAACGCTTTTAACAAAGTTATTTGTACACAAATGAATAATTATAGAACACGTCGTTTGCAATTTAAGTAGAAGAATAAAACAGAGTCATTTTTACTGGAAAAGTTTTTATGACATTCCGAATAGATAATTTGACCTAATATATCAAACTAGCTGTTCCCGTGCGGCTTCATCCGCATGGAACTATATAAACTTTATTTTATAGTTTACATTTGTCTAATTGTCAATTTTAAATGTCAAAATTACCGTTACTATAATAACCTTGCTGCCTAATGTTGGCAGCTTGTAGTTTATGGTCTCTTTCCCACATGGAGGTTTTTTCGATTTATTTATATCTTAAGTTTTATAGTGTAAAGTGCAAGGCTTTTTATTAAATAAAAAATTATTCATGCTGTGTTCGCTAACATTCTACGTCATGAAGTTGTGTATGCTTACTCTTTATTATATTTGTATAGAAGTATATATACGTTGAGTTATACAGTCGAATTAGTATTTGTGGTAGTAGCTGTTAAAAGGAATGTATATACCATCTTTGTTGATTAAATTGATTGAACAAACTTATTTACGGACCGAATGATGTTAATTACTAGGAGAGTAATTTCAACTTAATTAAAGACTGAACATTTCTATCTCATTCATTAACTTATTTAATTTATTTGATACATTTTGAGAAATTTATTGAATATGTTGATAAAAAAATCTTTTTGTGAATTTAACGTTGATTATATTTTAGTCCATTCTTTGTACACAGATTACTCGTATGTATAGTTAAACTAGATAGTACTTTAGTAGTGTTATTTGTAGATATATATAACCGTTAGGACAGGAGGACAACCAGGAGTACATGAGTTATTGGTAACTAGCAATTGATAATATTTTTTTTAGTTCATAACCGTTTTAAATAAATCCAGGGACATACACTATTGGGTCTACAACCTGTAGATTTTGTTAATAAAAAAAGTAAGTATATGTAGTCATTACAACATACAAATACGGTCGTACGTGATACCAGTGTCAATCTACTATCTTCGCAATTTCTGATAATGGATTCATTTATATTCAGGTGGCGAGCGGGGCCTGTAACGAACATCGAGAAAGCTGACGTTCAACGTACAATTACAAATGTTAATATTTAGCAACTGTCGCCGGCGACTAATTGCTACAGCGCTACAGTGCGCTTAGCTACGCACTATGTTAAACATCCCTAATTGTATGCACCCTCAATCTTAATACAAACACTTGTAGTACACTTGTTGTAATTATTTAATTATTTTTTTATTATACCACACTACCGGCTCAATTCTCACACGAATCTCTAGCATTTAGCATAGTAAGCGCCGCTTATAATATGTCAGACGTCAAAATATCAACGGAATTCGGAATTTAAACGTGGCTTTATGGAGTTTACGACGCTTTTACATATTAATTTGTAATTTCAATATTTGGTCGTAACTCTCTTGTTTAATATATATTCTATTGCACATTCTAAGCTTTTTTAAAACTAACTTATATTGTTTCTTAATAACACTTTTAATCGTATTAGGTTCATAAATTTAACTAGCTTTCGCCCGCGACACCGTTCGCGTGGTATTAAAAAAAAACAAAAGTAAGTAGCCTATGTGTTCTTCCATACTCTGCTCTACATCTATGCCAAATTTCATCCAGATCTGTTCAGCTGTTTAGGCAACAAACTCTAACAAACATTCATCCATCTAAACATTCGCATTTATAATATTAGTTAGATTACATTAGATTTGAAAAAGCTCTTCTTCCACGAAAAGCTGTGTAGTTATTAAATTTATTATAACGTAAAAAGTAAATAAAGTTGATTGTTTTTTGCTTGCTTACCCAAGCTTAGCTAAGCTATCCGATATCAGTAATTAAATAATTATAAATATTAACTTATTATGTTACAAATCGGCTACAATATTAAAAACTATATTTTATTTTGAGTTAGACCAAAAGAGTTACAAAAATGAACTTATCAAAGTGACATGAAAAATAGCATGAAAAGCACTGAGGCTTTAGAAACGCATAGAAGACAAATATTAAAACATATATTTCCATTTACATAAATAGACGATAAGAATAAAATTATCTTATAACTATGAATAACTTACATCATTTCTATGAAGACGTGCTTCGTTTAGTAATCACACGAAATCCCTAACTTTGAACAACAAATATAATAAAAGGTAGTTTGCAGCGTTCGCTAAATTAATTTGAATATATCTGCATTACACAGGGGCGCCGTTCGACGGGTGCGCTTATTTATAATGTCCTATGCAAATCCGGTTTTAATTTGCGTCGACGACACACGAGCGCAGCTGCGCTTTGTTACAGCACCAAGAATATCAATTGCTCCACCGTTTCATATGTTGCTGTTCCATTAAGTTTCATGTTGCACGAGTTCATTGTCGTTCAAGAATTTCATGAAACATACGAGTATTAACTTTCAAAGTCATACATTGTGTAGAAACTTTTATTCATTTTCGTTTATTATAATTATGTTGCGAAATTCCAAACATAACATCGACAACTTTTGGGAATTTCGATTAAAGGATTTTGATGGATATTAAGATACTGTAATAACCGAAAGATTTTTTTAAAAACAGTACAGTGAAATCCTTCAGACGATGGACATCGTTCAGTTCTGAGGAATTCATTACAAAGATAAAATTATTTTTTTTTCTCCAATCAGATGCACTGGAGCACTTTTACGTACGCACTTTAGTAGCATGTTTTTTAGTTTCTTTTTTAAAAGTATAGTTTTAATAATATTTATTTATTTTTAATAATTGCCCTCTTGTTATTGTTTTAGTACTAATATCCTTTCAACGTTGTCCGAGTAACGAAACATTTACTTGAATTTTAACAAAGACTTAACTTACAACTCTACGTGTAGGAACCAAGTTTGTAACAACATACATAAATAACTACCTTGCCGTATAAAATCTGACGAAAGCTATTTCAGGCTAGAGGCCAGTCACTTGCTTTGAATTTCAGAGTACACTAACAACACGGTTTCGTCTCACGGTACATTTACTATAGAAATTTTTTGTTTAAATTTTTGAACTATACAAAGCACTATATAAGAAAAAAATTGCATAAAGATAATGATGTATATTTAACGTAAAAATTTCATTTCTTAATTAAAAATCACTATTGAAGAAAGGTTGGAAGTCTTGTATGTGAGTTATTTTTTCAGTTGCTTAGGTAAGTTATTAATTTGACCCGGCTTAGTAATTTGAAACGTTTAGGTCAAATGAAAAGAGTTGCGTGCACGCAATCTTTACTAATAAAAATAACGGTATATGGGACTAAACACGTAACAATAGGTGCCTACATTTAATACCAGTACGTAAAAATTAATAGACTTATATTAGAGGTCATTGACATGTCGCGTCGCGTCTGTAGATCCCTGATTAATCCCTGGGAACACTCATCTAATAATTGATTTAGGTCGATAGTTAATCACAAAAATCGCCCTTACATATTTTTTAAGTGACAATAAAAGTCGACGTAAGCGATAAATTGAAGTTAATAGATTTAAAATAAAATTTCATTTCAGCTTTATTTTACTCATGTATTTTTACAATAAGTCGATTCAACAATCTTTTCTTTCACGTATCCTCTACTAATCAAATTCATAGAACACTCGATATTTGTATCATTTTTCTTTCCATAACAACAAAACATAATATACAGTTATGATATTTGTTTTGCATAGTTAGAAATTGTAAGATCTATTTGTTATAGTAAAGCGCGTTAAAATTAAAGGCAAACAAACCTAATCCTTAGTGGAACTGAACGCAGTGCGAAAATTTGAAGCGAAAATTATGTGTGAAAATGTAAATGTTGGCTTAACACGATAATAGAATTTAAATATTATTCACAGCAACATCTGTAATCTGAAATCCGCTTAAAGACCGATAAAATTGATTAAACCTTAATTGAAAATTTCGCATTATTGTGCAAGCAAATAAAATTATTCGGTCATACGAAATTAAGCGGTCGATGTTCACAGGTTTAGTTCACGCTGTTTGTACTCTATACTGGCACTCCTAGATTTTTATGAAACGTTAATTAAAATAATTCATAAATTCCTATAATAAGTATTATTAAGAAATACTCAAAAATGTTTACGGACTTATATAATTAGTCATTTTGCATACAGTTCAATAAAAAAATATGTTCTATTGAATTTTACTCGTAAAGTTTACAACTGAATTATAAAGTAATTTGGATTAAGCCCTAATCTATTCCTGCGGTTTATAGGTCACGGCTTTGGTCTAAATTAACCGTCATTACGGAGGCTATTTATGATTAACCTCAATTTTTCAATAAAAGTTTCACACGAATCTAAAAGTCACGCAACGATTGTTTAAAAAGAAAAAAGCTTCGTAACAAACCTGTGTAGTAAACTTAGTTATTTTTAAACTTAACAATTAAGAAAATAATAAAATAAAACTATTATGGTAATCGTAGTAATTCAATTGTGAAAAATAGTTAAATAAACGACGTCTGAACTTCGAAAGTGAATAACAAAAACCAACAAAAATACAGTTACTCACGCTTCATTTATATGATTGAGTTACTTTGTCTTACGTCACATCCGGAGGAAAGATGTTACGTTGTATTATTTGTCAAACATTCACATTCATTTCCTTTATCCATAACATAAATATCTTATATGAGTCGTTATGTTGTATATTAATGAGTATAGAACTTTAGGTAACTATAAGTGATTTATTTTAAGTCATAATAAGTTAATGTATTATATTAATTAACTAAAACGCAGTTTAAATAAGTTTTAATCGATTTAAAAAAATCGCTGCTGAGTGTCTCTATTAAGTGTCTATATTTAAGAATAAAGTTGTAAAAAATATTTGTTTATTTGAAATTTTGAACTTTTCTGTAGTTTGAATAATTAAAACTACAACATCACATTCCTAAGTTAAAAGTCATCAATTTAATAATAATTGTACAAATAAAAAACTACTTTAATAGTAAGTATGAAAACGGCTCAGTCGTTATAGTTGACACGGCCGCGTTCATGGAAAAAAATTGTTTATCTACCTTGGGGCTTATCGAGCGTGTCTTATGGCTCGTAAACAACCAACCCCTACACATTATCTTCTGCAACGACGCTATTTATGGCCGCACACGAATAAGTGTTTAATTCTTATATAGTTTTAATGTCTTTACTTTCTTAATACTTTATTACTTCAAATCGATAGATATAAGAAATTTCTATGTATTAGTCGAAAATTCTACTGTTCCCATGAAGAAAATATAAATGCCAAGTCTCGCTTTCCTTACAAAAATGTGTTAGATGTCATGAAAAACCTAGTCGTTATAGTAAGTGTCTATTATGAAGACTTAGCAATTACACGGTGCCATCATCATTCAATCTGGATAAACTAGTAGTTGTTGGAAAGATCGAGGGCAAAAGGTCACGGGGCCGTTCACCTACCCGATGGACCGATCAGGTTCAGTCCATACTGGGACTCAACATCCCAACTGCCCTGAGACAAGCCGAAGACAGGGCGGCATGGAGGCAGCTCATCGATGACTCGGTAAAGGCTTATCAGGGCAAGCACGACCTTCAGCAATGACGAAACGAAGAAGAAGAAAGATCATTTCGAGAGAATACGACTTCCTGTTTATCCCATTTTTATCTAAACCTAAGCAAAGTTTTCGAGAATGACGTATGTTAATTTGAAGATTAATCAGTGAGAAGAATAGAGACATGTGTGTTATAATTCCATTATTAACACGTGCCAGGATGCGTCGCCCACACATTCCCAGGACACGTTGACGTAAAAGAAAACCATCTGTAAACTACGTCACGTTTCAAGCAATTATAATAATAGTATAATTAGCCCATTATATGTTTAATCCATGTCTAGAAGGATTTATCCTCAATATGTGACATAACTAGTTGTAGTTAGTCACATTTAAATAAATATATAACGTACAGAAAGGCCCGTAGAAGACATTAACATCTGTCAGTCGGGTAAGCTAACTCTCGTTCATTCTGAAATTGTAACTCTAGACGTCGTGTAGTACATAATAATAAGCGTGAACATGCCTCGGTTAATAGAAGGGTAAACAAAAGGCACGTAGCTTGTTTGTTTACTGAGAGACCTTTTGTCTTCAGATAATGAAATAAGTTTCGGCTCCATCGTTCTGTTCAACAGAAGTCTTGAATAAAGAATTAAGAAAGTAATTATTTGTGTGTGTTTGTTGATGTAGCATCCATTGAGTTAACGAAAGTATTTTTTGTGTTATCCATGACGTAATTTATAATTGGACTTAACTGACATTATAGTAAAAGATGTCAAGGAGCGTCAATATTTTCTGTTAACATAATCTTTGTAACATTATACTGACATTACATTATACTGACTGAAAATATAAAACTTATCTTTAAACGTAAGTTGTGTCTTTACAGTAGGTTTTTTTTTATCTATTTGGAAAATAGCTATAAAAGTTATTTGTCTAAGCAACTGTTTAGTTTAACGCAATAAAGGACTTTATCATATCTCTTAGTTAAATTTGTAACGTCCTACAGAATTCAATTCGGAAATCATTAATTGAGTTAAAGTCTAACATAATTGAATTCTATTCAAATTTAACAAGCTATTAACGCCTTAGGGGCAGCAGAGCTGTCATGTCACTAATTAAGTTGAGTGAAGGAGGATTGAATATCTAATGTACAGCTTGTCAAAACACTAGTATACAAAATATAGAGGATAATGATGTTAGAGTACTTAAACATGTACTTTTTATTAAAATTATATTACCGTTAAAGTCAAATTTTATACAATTGAATGTAAACGCTTTCAATTTGTAGATGTTATAATAGTTTAGTATATTTGATCGATGAGAGATATCTTAGACATTAATAATAATCATGAATATGCAAGTAGACGTCATGTACGTGGTTAGGTGGTTACATGTGGCACTTTGTTTATGTTATTACAATATTCCAATTACCACAAATGTGAACCACATCGACTACGCCATACTGTAACTTATAATTACATGTTTGTTTTAGAAAATAATGTAAAAGTACACAACATTGTTAATTTAAAAGCTTACTAGCTTTTGCCCGCGACTCCGCGTGGAATTAAAAAAAACCAAAGTGAGTCTATGTGTTCTTCGAAACTTACTCCTACGTCTATGTTTAATTTCATCGAAATTCGTTGACCGTTAAGGCTAATAATTCTAACAAACATCCATCCATCCGTTTGAACTCTCGCATTTAGTATAATAGTTATCATCGATGTACTAACGAAAGGATAAATTAACATGATCTAAAATTAATGTATCCAATCGTATATGTATATATTGTGTTTTAAAAAAAATGCATATTATTTGTTTAAAAACGGAACAAACAATAGTACTAATAAAAATTGACAAAGCGATTTAAATGTTCCCGATACAAGAATGGAACAAAAAAATGCACTATTTTTCATTTATGACCCAGGTTATAGAAGTATGGGGAATAAGAATGAGAGAAAAAGGTATGGACGAATTTCATTATAAACATTTCTCGTGGATATTAAGGAATCCTTGGTCGTGACGGGTGATGTGATCGCCGGAAGATTTCAATAAGCAGAATGTTTGGAATATCTATCAACGTTGCGGATCATACCTACTGGCTATTGGAAATTAATTTATTAATCTATCAAATACTTGGTTTTAAAACAAACTCATAGTCGCTTTATCGACATTTTTACTATAAAATTGTGATTTAAATTATCGGTAAAGTTTTATCGATATTTTAATCAATATGTACTAAAACACTCAACAATACTTAAATTATAATTATAATTAAAAGTACTTAAATTATATCTTCTTGCACACGGTCAGATTAGCATTATAAGTAGTGTTAAGAAGAAAATTAGTACCGTGCTATAGAATTGGCGCAACACTAGATTATCGGCATAAACGTCACGTCCCTAGCTGACAGCTGTCCATGTCATTAGAAGTATTAATATTCGGGCGAATTCCTGACGAGATCTCTAGTGCAGTGTTAAAATTAATATCACTATTTACAGTTATATCAATTGTTTAAAAGTAGTTAATAATTACAATCAGGTTTAAGATTACATTAACAATTGCATTAATAATAAATTCAATAATTTTCTATATTAAAATTAATAGATTGTAATTGTAGTACACGTAAAATTTAAATTGGAACCGTTCCAGTCCAGCACGACTAAATTTTGTGACACAGAAGTTTAAGCTAAAATAAAATATAAAACTGGCTTAATGGCCACTCACTTATTTTGAATGATAGCTGGGCTTAACCACTTATTCCATTAATTTTCTTTATTAAGCGGCACCGCTTTGGCGCAGTGCATACCGCTTGCTATAAGTCATTCCGTGTTACTGTTAAAATCAAAATTACGAATTGTACGAGCTACGTAATTTATGAATGCAAAATTTTTAATGTTCCTTATGTACTACGGAACAAAAGTCCCTTTCACTTACCACCATTTTCTTATAAGGAAAGGGTGGGAACGGAAAGTGGATTTGACGGCGGAGGAGAGCATAGGAAGGAGAAATATCCTTTTTATTTGCATCTCCTCCTCCGTCGATTAAGGGTAGGCAACGCATCTGCAATTGCGAATGTCTATGGGCAGCGGTGGCCTTGCCATTTTGGCGGATTCAGGTGGCCGCTTGCTCGTTTGCCACCTTATATTATAAAAAAGAATATATTTGGTCAATTAGAAGGTCGTTTCTTTTACGTTGTACGAATTTACTTGAAAGTGATATCTATAAATATGCCTAATTAAGACTATAGATAAATAAAAGTTTACAAAACAACGTAAATCATAATGAACCTGATTATTAATCAAGCACTATAGAAAGTAATGTCTTATGTGTTCTTTGAACTGAACAACAAATCTTTGTTTTTGGAATCCTGATGTCTTAATTCATTTGACCTAAATAGTGGTCATCGATCAAAACAAAAGACAGTTGACGTTTGTCGCACGAAAACAATTGAGTGTTTTATAATTTCCATACTAATTATGTTATAACTAGCTTTCACCCGCGACTCCGTCCGCGTGGAATTAATAAAAAAAGCTGAGTAGCCTACTCGTATGTGTTTTTTCAGACTATCCTCTACGTGTATGCCAAATTTCATTGTAATCTGTTCAGCCGTTTAGGCTACAAACTCTAACTAATATCCATCCATTCATCTAAACTTTCGCATTTATAACATTAATATGAGGCATGATTAATTTCAGATTTGTAAAAAAAAAATATTTAATGCCTCTTATTTTAAATTTTACATTGCATGGAGATATTTTTATATGAACCGTGTCATGTAAGCTACTCTACGAGTTTCTTTGTGTCTTTAATAGCGGGCTAATGGTTTATGCTACAGCATCCTTTGTTGACGTTACTGTAATAAGGAACTTTAAATTTTCTGTTTTCTACTCAAAATGTTTAACTTTTTAATTATCTATACCAATGTTATAAAAAAAGAAAATATTTGAGTTTTTTTCATGAAAAAAAATAACTCGAGCACTATTATTGGTAACTTATATTTTAGGTCCTTTATATAGCAAATGCTTCTAAATTTAATTTGGAACGATGTTGTATTTCTGTACAGTGTGAAACGTTTTTATTTGTTGCATATTTTAAAAACTCAACTATACAGCATGTTGTAAAATCTCGTATAAGCTCGAAACAATCTTTCAGTTGCGCTTTGTATTGGAGAAGCAATACGTACTGACATTGTTATCCAATCAGTGTCAGTCTGCGTAATCATCGAATGGGCAGCTTTAAATTAGAGCTAACGAAATGGAAATGGTAGCGACATCGCTGGATCAGCAAAGGAATTAAGCGTTGTTTTTACTTCTGTGTTAAAGATTAAATTCAATATTGCTATTTTATTCCGCAATGACTCAAAAGAGTGATCGATGGTGACTCAGAGGCTTATACACTCGGCCTAGGTTCGAATCCCGAAATGTACCTATCGATGAGATTTTCGAAGTTCATATGCACATAATGTAGTTGACGTTCTTACGGTGAAGGAAAACATGACGGAACGGATGAGGAAAACCGGCAAAGAAATTCAAATATATGAGAAGTCATCCAACCTGCGCTGGGTCCGCGTGGTTGCCATGGTCTCGCCACAATCATTTCTATATTCGAGTAGGTTCCAAGCCCATGAATAGGGACGTTTAGTGAGCTGATGAAGATGAAAACTCAGGAGCGAATAGTTTTGTATTCTATTTACATTCATTCACACATAGCCGAGGAGCGGGCGTACACCTATTACTACACTATCGATTAACTGTTATGCGATTGTCGATTGTTTCGCTGTCCATTCAATTCTTTAGTGGCACAACTAAAAATCGAATAGGGTGTGGACCTCGATATAAAATCTTAGAATTCAGAATAGGACTAAACAGTTATCCAATAGTTTAGTCAAAGGTGTGCGCGTGCTCTAAAGACTGTATCCATTTTGACAAATGAGATTTCATTCGATTCGTATTCTCTGCTTGAATGTAATGAACAGACACAACTGAGTCCACTGCCAGACACACTGCCCACCCTTCTGGGTTAGAGGCGTGTGTTATAGACATTAGATAATATTCGCTTAAGCCTCATTGCAGACTATCAATTCAGTCTAATGGATAGAGTATTATTGGCGCCAAGGTACACAAATTAATATTCAAACTCCATGTATCCTGCGACACATGCCATGTAGGCTTACCCTGCGTTATCTATTAACACATATAGCTCTGCAGATATAGGGGAAATCTATTTACTGAAATATCCGATAAACCGGTCAACTACTAGTTTTCAACAATATGAAAATTTTTAAAATGTCTCTAGAAATGATAATAGATTAAAAATATTTCAATACCGAATTCGTTCCTTAATAAAATTTACTAAGACTACATTTATAACATGTTTGCGAAATAAGATAATTTTCTTATCGATATAAATGTGTTTTATATTATCAGTTTTAAAAGATAAATGTTGCTGTCTATATTTTTGTTTACCTTTCAGTTTAACGTTTAATTTATCTGTTTCTTTAATAGAAACGTTAAATAAAACCCACTCAACTCGGTGCCTTGTTAAAGACCTTTTGTATACTGGTAATGAAATAAGTTTTAGCTTCATCGTCTCAATGAACAAAACACTACGTTGTAAAGAAATAACGAAGTACTTATTTCTATTTATAGTATTCAATCAAAAAACTAATAAAAACTGATTGAATTTACGGTCTTTGTTTTAATAGTTATTAGCTTGCCTTATTAATGTTTTCACTATTATTGCTATTGTTACTGGAATATTTAGATACATTCACTACTTAAGTAATTGTAGAAAGACTAACTTTCGCCCGCAGCTCCGTCCGCTTCGTAGTAAAACAAAAGTTAGTAGCCTATGTGTTCTTCCAGACTATGCTCTACATCTATGCCAAATTTCATCTAGGTTCGTTCAGCTATCCATCTAAACTTTCGATTTCTAATATTATTAAGATAATTCTACACTTGGAAAACCCTTAAATTACTTAGAGTGAGTTCTTTTAGTTGCGTCTATTTTATTGACATAACAACGTCTATCAAATTTAATTTTCATCAACTATATTCATATTGAAAAAGCACTGTTTTTATTTAAAATAAATTCCCGACAAACTCTTTCATAGCTCTTTCAATAACATAGTCACATTTGTTGCGAGCAGTTTATTTTAGAAAAAAGGTTGCATTCGACATTTAAAAGTTATATTGCCCATTTCAACAGTACCCCACGTGATGTATATTTAAAAAAAAGTATTGTTTTATGTGCAATTTTTTTTTTCAAGTCAAGGGGGAATGATCGTAACCCGCATGCATAAATCTACTCAACTGCTACCCAAAAACAAATTCATGTCTGTGTACACATAGAATGGAAGTTTAAATTTATACTTCGAATTGCTATTACGTTGTTGAACCGTGAAGTGATTTATGCTGGAAGACTTCACACGTTCTGTTGTTTCGAAATGGCAACATATTTTACGTACCCGAAAAATTACAGCGATTTTAGGATTTTCTTTTCAGCTTCTCGGAGTAGCGGTACCGTTTATTTTGATCGTAAAATATAGGCATGCTTTAAGATTTATCTCATTTGAGTGGACCGTATTTTTAAATGAAAAAAGTGACGGATTGAATTTTTTGCAAACCTTCAAATAGTTCTTTTAAGTTTTAATATAAATAATTAAGTCAAAGTAATTCTAGTTATTTATTATTTATTTTAATTCTAGTTAAACAGTTTAGAAATAATTGAACATTATAAAACATTTTTATAATAATAAAATCCCACGTCAATGCCACAAAACGTAATCTGTGTGATGAAGTGTAATCCTTCACTGGAGTGGATTGACATCGTATCTCCAAAATGTCACCTGTCAAATCGAGAGAGATCATTCACTCCAGTGAGTGGACTGTCGTGGATGTCAATAGAGGAGTCAAATCGAATTGGTCATTTAGAGGTTAAGAGTTTTTGTACATTTTTATGTGTTGTAAGTAATTTGAGAACAAAAATAAGTTTACAACGTCACATTACCCTATTGTACATTACCAAGAATGTTGACTGCATTTTATACCTTAATTGTTATGCATATATGTCAAGCAGGAGTCTAACGCGAAGCAAACATTTTTGGAGTCAAGTGGTTCACAAATGAAAGCAGAAAAGTCGTCATACTGCGTTGTATTGTAGCTGGACTTTACGAAATTTACAAAAAATGAATGTTGTTTTCGTAATTACATTGGTAGTAAATGTAATTTTTTTAATTTCTCAACGTGTATGTCCAATTCATTAATTTCAGCCACAATATCGGAGCGGGTAAATGTTTCATAATCGTGCAAGGCTTAGTGATTTGTAGCAACACGAGAGCATTAAAAATACATTATATTTAATGTGTACTGCTTAAACTGCTAAGTATTTTTCGCTCGTATTTCTAAAATTTAATATTGTATATGTAAACCGGCCCAACACTAATGTAATGTAAAATTATTGTTTAACAGAAAACTTATTTCTGATTCGATTATTCATTTCTCAGCAATATACGTTGTAAAGAAAAACAATATAAACAGTAATAAGTAGGCATCAAAACGAGTATATTATTTGCTTCGATATTTTGTTTTAAATTTATGATTGTACGGTTTTTTCTAAAAAAAAAACCTTAGGGAATAATGTCATTATATAAAAAATCAAATAAGCAAAAACTTTAAATCTGCAGCGTTCATGATGAAGTTTTAAGTCTTTCAAATTAATTTTAGCAAAAAGTAGTTCAATGTCGACGACTGCATTTCATGGCCAGTCATTACGACATTTTTTTACACCGAATACGTTAAATTAAAAAGACAAAATTAAACTTTACATTTTAAATTTTATTTACATGGAAATAAAAAAAAAACCTAAAAACGATTTGCTACAAATTATCATCAGCCGATGGCTTAAATATGACAATATTCCCTCAAAATATCAATGAAAGTAAATCTTTGTAAGGTTTTTTGACATTTACCTTAATCCATTTTCCTACCTCCATGTCACCTACGATTGACACTCCTGTCATGTCAGACTAATTTACTTCTCTACTTATTTTCAAAACATTGTAAAATATTAGGTTATTAACTTTGAGATATCTTTATTGCGTCATTAAAAATGGTACATGTCGTGTAAAATGAAAATCCATTCGGAATATAATTGAAGGAAACCACTTAAAAGATTAATATTGTATATGAGTCGATCCGTTGCCGTTACGACCGCCTGCAATAAATCATTTTATGGACAATTTAATTAATCCCGTTCTTTCGAGGAAAAAAGAAAACAATAAAGCGAAAGCGATTACAATTAATTAAGCCTATACAATGGGAAATGAATTCAATGTTATTAACAATTTATCATTTTTGATAAATCTACTTTTAATTTAATGTAACCCTTTATTTAAATGTAACACAGGACGAGTCTCATGTCTGATAAAACTACCCATTAAATTAAAACCGAAATTCGCTGTCCTCACATACTCAGTAAGTCGGAAATACTAAAAATTACTCAAAAATTAAAATGTTACACAAATATCTCCGTTAAATCAACATTGAATTTTGTTTAATTTTTTGAACATTTCATTAATTTCCACGAGGACATTTTTTTTAAAAAGTCGCTACTTATTTCAAGTAGATCTTCAGACTTATGCCCTGATAATTAAGTACTCTTGACTTTTATTTACAAAAGGTAAAATAAAGCAAATCAAACTATTAAATTAGATTTTTATATCGCAGTTACATTTCGCAGTTCTAACATAATTTTATGTCGCTAAAATTAAAGTTAAATTGAAATATAAAACGGCCTTAATGGTACTCACTTTGAATGATAGCTGGGCTTAACCACTTATTCCATAAATTTTTCTTATTAATCCGCTTCGTTCTGGCGCAGAGTATACCACTCACCATAAGTTATTTCGCGAACAATGTAAAATAATTTATAGTTTAAATCATTTTTAATATTTAACATTTATGTTTTCACACAAACACATCGTAGTACAACCCGCAAATATCGGCGAAGAAATTCAAAGATATGTGCGTAGGCAACCAACAAGCAGTGGGCCAGCGTGGTTGACTTTGACCTAGTCACTTCTTAACTTACGCTCGGAACCTCTCAGTGAGGACATATAGTAATTTGGTGATGATGGTTAACATTTTATTAAATTGTTGGACTATTCAATTGACATTCCAATTAGTGTGTAGCTGAATTTATATTGATTTACGTGCATTTTTTATTATAACACATTTCTTACATTTTCTGGTTGAAAATATCTCGAAATATCACCAGAGCGAATGGCATTTAGTAACGGCGGATCAATGCGTTGCAACATTATTCTCTCATTATCCATTCGCTGTCAGGCTTCGTAATCACCGCGCGGGCCTTTAAATTAGAGCTAACGAAATGGAAGCGACATCATCCTATCAATGCATGTAAATGCGACCGGGCGCACGGCTTTCATTGACAAAATGAATGTATTAATTAAGACCCTTTTTGTCGAATTTATGAACTTCCACGTGTATAATTAAAAGTACATTTGAGTATTCCAATATTACATCCAACGTAAAACTAAAGCTTTTGCAACAAAATTTGAAGGGAAATTTGGCTGTAAGATAAGCAACACCTAGTCTTGATGCTCCGAGTTAACTCGTTACTGTACGTAGTTTTCTTTAATTATAAAAAGTAACAAATGAACACCGAAATTGATGAGGTGATTATCGTACTTATGCATCTGCAATCATAAAGAAACTGGTGAAGTTAAAAAAAGTCGTGAAAGGTTCTTCAAACAATACACATAAGAACTTATATTTTGAATAATCCCTCCTGACAAAAGCAGATCCATTTCCCAAAATAATAAAATATGAAAAACATGATAAAAAATGAAAAATGTTTCTCTCATCTGAAAGCTTCTTTGGACGATTAATCTTTCCGCAGGCCCATTGTTAAAGTTCGCGCTGGGTCAAAAAAAGTATCATGAGCGTGCAATTATTTCGTAATCTTCGTGAAACAATAAGAAATGCACGAAAAAATTTTATCGGTGAAGATTAACATTGGAAGATTGTGTCGCAGTCGATATAAAAAAGTGTAAAATTATTTTTAATTTTACTTTACACGTTGTTGCTTTTTTATATACTGCCATAAATTGCTATTGTTAGCTTTTTAACTACTTTGATGTATTCTGTATTCTTGAAGGGTATTAGTCTATGCTATAAATCAATACCATTTGTCATAATTTAAAATAACGATGTAAGCTTTGTGATGGTGATCCAAAAAATATTTAAAATATTTATGTTATTGTTTTAAAATGTCGTTATTGTGCTTGTTATGTTAATAATAGGGTAGTAGTCGGATGTCAAAAATAAGGGTGTTGCATTAGCTCGACGACACGACGGCCATATTGGTAAGGTTATTCTGTGCAAATTGGAAGGAAACATAAGAGGTAATGAAGACTATATTTTATTAAAGCACAACATGGCTGTGACGCCCATACTATAATAATTGATAAATAAGCGATGGTATATTTTCAACCTACTATTTAAAAGTCTGGTTTAAGATGTCTATTGCGAAATCATTCTTTTGGAACTACTGTATAAATTTTATAAACTAGTTGTATGTAAAAAAAAGATTTTATATGTATTGTAAAGAAACGAAATTGCTTCTACAAACGTTGAATATGTTAATTAAAACTAATGGATGGGACTTAACAGGCGCTAAAATATACAAATGAATATTCAAACTCTGTATGCGTCACAAACTGATTTGTCTATTAACTCACAGTATTCTGTGCAACTTGTTTATGCAGTTTATACTACGATTTCGGCTTATTGAAATACACAAATCTAATTTAAATTCTTTCAGTCAGATTTATCGTCCACAATGATCCCATTGTTTACGTAAAATCAAATTTAAATTCTTTATTTGGAATTTAAGAAATAAAACTCTCAAAGTAACTGTTTCAACAATTTATTTAGTATTGTGTTGTAGTCGTCTACTGCATCTAACTAAACTAAATTTTGTAAATATTATCAATACCTGTAATATAATTTTTGACAATCACTATACATTGCACCATCTAAATTAACTTATTTACAGCTTTAAGCTAACTACAACACTATTTAACAGTTTAATTGAAACTTAAAAAACAACTCCAACTTTAAGACCTACTTAACAAGAACTAGCTGTGTGTCTACGAGTCTATTTTAATTGTTCTATAGACATTTTTCGATTTTTTGCCATGCCTAGTAATATATTATCCGTGGAAGCAGTAGTTGATTGCAAAACATCCTCTTTACTTTGTATCGAATGATAATCGTTCATTTCCGACCATGCTGGGTCAGATTTAGCGATTCGTTTCCTTTCTTTGATTTTCGTGTACAACAAAACTGATACCATAATAAAAAACACTACAAATCCTAAAGCACAGCCTACAATCAGACCCATTCTTCGATTGAGTATTGACGATAAATGGAATGTTTTAGTTGGTTTCATTTTTATAGAGTGTTTTGTAAATGTATCGAATGTGACACATTCACTAGAAGGAGACTGTGAAATTAACGTAGCGGCGTAACTTCGACTGATATTAGATGCAAATTTAAAATCACTTAATGAAATATTCACTTCTGATATTTCTTCATCGAGTAGTTTAGAAAAGGGATTTAAATCCAATGTTAATATGCATACAATGTAATTTTTACTCGGTACCAAATCAGAGATAAGTGTAGATGTTTCAGATTTGTCCAAATATCTGTAAGTCACCTGCAAGCAATATGACCAGTTTAACATAACACATGGAATTGATAAGCCATCTATAATTAGGTCTCATTAGGAAGAGCATTAATAAGAATAACATCTGACTTGCTTCTTCGTGTCGCCTACGCAGACATTACAATTCGTAATCTTTAAAATATACGAGTACTTACGTCTGTCGTGACGTCATCATCGTAGTACATAATTTGTAGAGATTTAACAGCAGTGCGATTTCGAATAAACCACGACACAGAAACGGAATTGTCTTTATGTTTGTCAATGGACAATTGTGTAATGGTCGGAAAATCACATTTCTCCTTAGGATATTCGTCGTTAAGACATGTCACCGCATTCGAGTTTATTATTTTCGGATGATCTTGTATCCATGTCCATGTATTATTTCTTTGGCAGCTACACATTATTATGTTATCTAAAACGGCAAAGAGCATGTCATTTTGGTGTAGTTTAAATTTAATTTATTATGTTTATTATGATATACGTACCTTTTATAGATATTTCTTGAATGTGACTTTCAATTATTGTAAATAGATCAATTGGTATTGTTTGAAGTTTATTGTGCTCTAAGTCTATATGTATAATTTTATTTAAATTGTTAAACGCTGTTACTGATATATACTTTATATTATTAAAACCTAGGTACAGTACGGTTAGTTCCTTTAAATTAACTAAATCTTGATTAAGTATGTTTTGTAATCTATTATGAGAAAGATCCAAAAGTTTTAAATTGCTAAGGTCTTCAGTAAAAGTTTCTATCGATTCTATATAATTATTGGATAAACATAAAGCACTTAGTTTAACAAGTCCACGAAAGTTGCTAGTTTTTACATGCGTTATTTTGTTATAGCTGAGATCTAAATTTTCTAGGAAACTCAATTTTGAAAAGGGACTTATAGAAAGGCGCCTTATTTTATTAAACCTTAGATATAAATGTTGCAAACTAAGAAAGGAATCAAATGTGACGTCATCTAAGTTAGATAAGTTTGTATAACAAATGTGTAATTCATACAAATTGGATAAAAGTGTATTGTTATTATCTCTACTGTTGACTAAAGGCCATGAAACTGCGGGATTTTTACTTAAATCCATACTTATTAATGAAACTCCATTGATCTTGTGTGACAATAGAAAATCAAATCGCACAATATCATTGTACGAAATATTGATGTTCTGAATTTTAGGAAAATTTTCAAACAGCATAGATGGTACTGCCGTTAGTTTGTTAAAACTAACATCCATTTCTAACAGTTCTTTGAAAATGACGTTCTTCTTCATAGTAATCGATTGAATTTCATTTTTTCTTAGAATTAAATGTTTTAGTTTTTTCAATTTTTCTAATCCACTAAATTCTATTTTCGGTAACAAGTTATCTGCGATATCTAAAATTTCTATTTGCGTTAGATTATCTAAAGTATTGTAAGGAACATAATCTAAAAAGTTATTGCTAATATTTACCTCGGATACAGAATTGTATGATTCAAATAATGTAGGTGGTATTCCGCTGATAATGTTTTGTGCTACATTTAAACGCACGAGATGTTTGTTGGAAGAAAAAGTGCCCTCAAAAATATGTTCAATATTGCAATGTTCTAAAAATAAAACTTCTAAAAGGGGGAGTTGAGAAAACGATTCAACTGGTAAATTGTCAAATATATTGTATGAGAGTGACAAAAATTTTAATCCGGGTATGTCAATAAAAATCAATTCGCTGGATTTTAATGAATTATTTTTGAGAGATAGATATTTAAGATTGTTCATTCCTTCGAAAGTGCCATTTTCTATTTGTTGTATCTCACAATTATCTAAATATAATGAACTCAATGGCAACCCTTGTTGGAACAGATTTTTATAAAGTACTTTAAGTGGATTAAATGATAAATTTAAAGTTCGTATTTTCTTTAAAGTATCGAATGCCATGGTATAGATGAAAGTTATTTTGTTATGTGATAAATTTAAATCCTCTAATTCAAACAGACCTACGAATGTATAATTTGTGACGTTGCGTAGTAAATTGTTGTGTAAATCTAAATTTCTTGTAGAACGGAGTTGTTGAAATGTAAAATCATCAATTATAGATATCTCGTTATTGAAAAGTTCAATTCTAGTTAAATAGGTTAAATTGGCGAATATACTTTTTGATAAAAATCTGATGTGATTATTCGTTAAACTGAGATGATAAAGCTTCTCCTGATAACGAAATGTTAAACTTTTTAATGAGGATAATAAGTTAGAGTCGATGTGAAATGTTAACAATGAAGAACTTGGCTTCGGTAATATGTCATTAATCTCAACTAAGTAATTGTCATGTAAACTTAAATGTTTCAAGTGTGACATTTTTGAAAATGTTTCAGAATCAATGCTTGTGATTTTATTGTTATTCAAATAAATCTCTTCAGCTTTAGTTGAATTATTAAAATGATATTTCGATATGAATTTTAAATTATTATTATTAAAATGAATTTCGCTTAAGAATGCTTGGTTACATAGAGTGTCATTTTTTAAATCTACAATATTATTATTGTCTAATCTTAACATTGTTATATTACTGTTATTAATAAAGGTATCGTGTGGCACTTGAGTTACGTAGTTAAAGTCTAAACGTAACGTTGCTAATTCTTCTAAATCACTAAAGCTTTTGCTATGAATCGTATGTATACAATTTTTATTTAAATGTATCGTATTTATTTTAGTCGAATTAAAAAAGGAATCAATTGGCACTTCCAAAATATTGTTGTTACCTAAAAATACTTCAGCTAATATTGGCATGTTACAAAACAGGCCGTGTATGTGGTGCAGATGATTATGACTCAAATCGATAAATTCCAATTTCTTATTATTTAAAAATAAATTAGTATTTAATACTTTGATTCTGTTGTGGCTCAAATCTAAAGATTTGAGATGAACTAAAGATTGAAATGCACGATAATGTATATTACTTATGAAATTAAAATGAAATGATAATATTAACAGGGACGGACAAAATTTAAGGCAGTCTTCTGAAACGAATTCAAAATTGTTAGAACTTAAATCTAAAAATTCAAGAGACGGTAAATCGAAATCATCGACGGTTGGGAAAGATGACATTTCGTTCCAAGATAACCTTAAAGACCGAAGGTGCTTTAATTTGGCAATAGATGAAATAGGGAAAGTTGTAAGATTGTTTTCACTTAAATCAATCTCAGACAAGGTTAATTCTAAACTAGAAAACGCAGAATCAGAGACATGTCGAATCATATTCTGCTTTATGTTTATTTTCATTAATGGAAGACCGTAGAAACTATAACTTGGGATATCCTCAATGTGATTTGAAGTGAGTTCGATTGAAATCAATTTGAGCAATCCAGAAAATGCCTTCTGTGGTATAAATTTAATTTTACTTGACACAATACTTAACGTTTCAAGGCACTGTCTTAGTGGCATAAATGTTTCATCATCTATGTCTCTTATGCCAGTTCTTGACATATGTATATGTTTTATGCATACACCTAACGGCACAAAATGTGGTCCCAA
Organism: Papilio polytes; assembly: GCF_000836215.1. Taxonomy (NCBI): domain Eukaryota; kingdom Metazoa; phylum Arthropoda; class Insecta; order Lepidoptera; family Papilionidae; genus Papilio; species Papilio polytes. The sequence continues at coordinate 1,310,963 of NW_013525473.1, forward strand.
AATTTCTTCAGTGTCATCAAGATCATTTATGGATAAGGAATGTACGGCAGAAACTTTCTTCAGCGCATTTTTTATTTGCTTTGTATTTGAATCTTGGCAGTCGAGAAAAACAGCTGAAAAAATTTGACGTAAAGAACACAGTTTATAAATTACTTAAAGATAATTATTACTTACCATCTTCGAATGTGTAGCATGAGCATTTATCGTTTGTCATTAAATCTGAACAAGCCAAGGTATCTTTAGCTCGGAGAATAAGATATAATACCAGTAATATTGATATAACTTGCCGTATATCACGCCCATTTTGCCTGTTTCCCGGAAACAAAATATTTATCATAGTTACATAATTCGTGGCATTTTAAATCTTCATAATAAACTTGCATATAAATCTGAAACAAATCAACGAACTGCATCAAATAATTTGAATTCATTATTAATGGAAGTATAGAAAAATTATGCTTAATTTGTCAAAAGTAAAAAGTATCGTTCTAATTGTGTCATAAAGATATAATTGAAATTCAAAAATTGTAAACAAAGGTTAGCTTTTTACGAAAATGTAAAAAAAGATTTTATATTCTATTAATTTAATAACCGACTATAAAGAATAACAACCTTGAAGTTTAAAAAAACTGAACAAAAGTAAACTGTTACTCACCTGAATATGTTATTACGTAGCACATGCTTGTACATAATTAATTACAAAACATAGTTATATCGTAGAACTTAAAGTTCATTTTCGCAAATCAACCGGGCGCCGATTGCGGAGATTCACATGCGCATATCTGTAACTCGGTTACGTGCCCGTGTTTGAAGTAAAAGTATTTAACTGAACTTTTCTGATACTTTATGCAAGTTGTATGTGAACAAATTTATTGTGGAACGCAACACGGAACGCTGGAGGTCATTAGAAAGCTCGAGTGAAGACTGCCGCGGCGGCGCGCGCTGTGTAGGTCACCGCGTTGTTGCGGCACCCCCGACCACGACCCACTATTATTATACTTTTATGACGAATCGGATTTTGCCACTCGAGCTTTGTGTGAAGCCACCGCATAAGAGCTTATCTAACATGCATAACCGTTTATTTTTCGGCAAAATTTCATGCTACTTCATAAAATAAACGTACTTGTAGTTTCAGTAAAATTTACCGCTAACGTAGCGATGATAATACAAAACTTTGTGGGGAACTAAATATTGTTACTAAAATTAGAATAAAATCCTTTTCAATTAATAAACAATTTTATTACATTTAAGAAAAGGAATTACAACTATATTTAGTTAAAATGTTAGTATTTGAAAAAAAAAATAGATTTTCATCGAACATTTTTGATGTTAGAAAAATTTTGCTTAAAAAGTAACGTCGTTTATGAGAATTCAATTTGAAAAGTTTTTGCTATCAACACATGTATGTAGGCGGAAACTTCAGCTGAACATTTGGCATACACTTTTAAAGTTATACAAATGTAGGTCACGAAAAAGGCGCTTATTACCGTAGGACGACATTACAAATTCGTTGACGAATATCACAAACAAAGTATACTGAAACTACACATCCAAAACATACTATTATGCGATTAAATATAATTTCATAAATTTTATCGTTAGAAACATAATTTAATATACTAAAAAATGTGGTTTTTGGTGCACCTTAATTGAGAATGTTTTTCAAAGACTATGTTCATCGACTGTCTCTTTTTCTTTCTAAGACATAATTGTAACTTATTTCTGATTTGTGATCTAATGTAGTAAAATCTAAAATTAAGAGATTAAAGTCAGTTTTTTTAAGTTTCTCTTGAACAAACATCATTATTTTAACCTCACAGAGAGCGATGGTTAACCATATGTTATCTTACTCTCAATAGCGCTGAAGAAATGTTGATTTAGTTGCCAAGTTTGATTTCATTTTCATTCGTTCCAAAATCTCTGGATTTGAGAATTGTGGGTCTTTTCCGTCTGATATATGACATTTTCTGAAATTAGAATTTATTTTACATACTTTGCAATACCGCTTTCAACTGCCGTTTGTGACAAAAATGGTAAATAATTCGTGAAATTTTTCAGGACTTTCTACGACTTTGAAACAAATTCAGTCAATCGTAAATGCTATAGGTGATTAGGCGAGTGAGAGGACATAGAGGAAGGAGAAATTCTTTTTGCACATCCAGTCCTATCTCCATTCAACGTTGGCTACTTATCTACAATATTTTGACAAGGCAGCGATCATTTCTCTATTTTAGTGATTTCAGGCGGTCGCCTACTGTGTCCTAATATAAAAAAATAACCTTTACCTGAATTTTCCATCTTTTTGGGATTTTTGATAAAACGCCGTGTACCGATGCAAAGGTAAAGAGATGGAGATAGGCCAACACTTCAGTCTTCTTGTAAATTTAGCTCGTTGCCGCGACCCCAGACAGCATATAGGTCAGTATACTTGCCCTCTTTTACAAATTGTGGTCATAAAAATTAAAGTATTTGCTATTTTAAGTGGCAATAAAGGTTTTACTTTTATATTTTAAACTGATTTTAAAAAAAGAGGAGTTGAAAACAGATTTTTGTAGCTGTAGAATGTCCAACCAATTGCAGTGTCATTTTAGGACTTACGTTTTGATTAGTACGTTACATTTTTAAGAGTAGCGCGTAAGCGGCACAAATCTCTCAACAAAGAGAGCAATTAAAAAATGTTAACGCCAGGAAGAAGATTATATGTTTAGAAGAAGATTGTAATGTAAATTCATTTTGTCTGTTCTTTTATTATAAAAGTTTTCACGTATTTTCGGATTAAATTACGTACTATACGTACGTACTATTGCATAGTCAATGTTTACCTGGAATATGTTGACAAAGTTATCGCCCCATAATATAATACATATATAATATTGCGTAAACAAACGTTACGCAGATCTTACGATCAATTGATCTTACGATTTGCTTAAGCAAATGCGGGCCCAGTTAACACTGAACTGAGTCATTTGAGCGAATCAGTTTAATCTGAAACAACTTACTGATTGACTCAATCTAATGAATTTAACTCAGAGAGAACTGCAAATTAGTCAAACGGATATATGTTTTAATCGTTGAAGAATCAAACCATGGAAGCGTGAATTAACACAATTTGTCATTAGAATAAATAGTGATAATTTTATGCGTGGTCATATTTTTTTCTTCCTGATAAATTAAAATATGACTATTAACAGCCTTAAGTCCTCCACTGCTGAACGTAGGCCTAAAATGTTACCGAGATTAATATGAAGTAATTGAGGCTTTATCAGAGAAATAAACGTAAAGCTTTGTTTAAACTTGGGCCACGCCATTGTTTTTATTGAACGGTGAAGGAAAACTTTGTGATGCAACCTGCACATATCGGCGAAGAAATTCACCCTAACTTAGAGTAGGCTCCGAGCCCCTCGGTGGGCACATATAGTGAGCAAGTGATGATGATGATAGAACATCACGATTTTCAATCATCGTAATTTGAAGTCGTAAAGTCTATAATAGTTCAAGGAGCTTTAATTAATTTTACAAAAAAAAAAACACTTATTTTTATAGCTGAAACATAACGCGATATAACGTGTTACTTAAAAAAATACGTTACATTTTGTTGTAAAACAAAATATGATTATTTACAGTCACGCAACAAACTCATTTGTTATTGATAGACATTTTCTTTAGTCTCATTAAGTTACCTTTGTCGTAAATCAGCTTTGGGAGCTTGTAATACGCTATAAAGTAACGTCGTACGTAGATAATGATTAACGTTCTATAGTCATGAAACAATTTAGAAAGGTGCAGTAATATTATTATGTTAACATGTTTTATAATAAAAGTTATAAGAAGTACGATCAAAATTTATCACCTTATCTACTTATTATTCAAATATGTTTGGTGTCAAATCTTATACTTTTAAAACCATCGGTTATGTACGAAATCAACAATAAACCAAGACTAAACATTAGGACAAATTTTTTTTACTCCATAACGTATTATAGCATTACAATAAGCAACACACGTGATCACATTATCATTTTTATAAGAATTTACAACTATAAATAAATTCCTTAAAAAAATCAATGTATATCATAGTGTGGTGCTATTAAAATGACGGTGCTAATAACATCATACTCAAAAAAAATATTTCATCCGTTTAGGATATATCTAAGTGACGTACACGAAATTGAACATATAAATATATATTTCCTTTTTTTGAGAAGCATCAGCAAAAAGAGGAAATTCTCTTTTATAATCAATGATTATTTTGTCGTTGAATATAAACAGCGCTGTAAATAAGTAGCAGTTATGGTAAATGAGCTAACTTTTCTCATTAATAGTCAAATTAACTCTAGTAACTTTGATGCCGCTTCTTCGAACGTATGGCGGTTTCGTGACAGAATCTAACAATTTTAAAACCATTGTACTCTTTTATTGCTTTTAATCATTTTCTAATTAACTGAAACAAATGCAATCGAGGAAATAAATTAGGAATGATTTTCGTAGAATCTTAATACGTTTTTCTTTTGTTTTTTATACAATATGATACGTTTTTCTTTTGTTTATTTCATTATGAATATGAGACTTAGTTTTAGATGAAGTTTGCCGCTACGCCGCTACGTCAATTTAATCGAGTGTTAGCCAGGCACGTAGAGGTATTTTGTCATTCGTTCCGCAGACCGTAGACGTGAGGACAATCGCTTTATCGGAGGCACGATCACTCTGTCAGTGTTATTACTCTGTGGTTAGTCTGTTTTTCTTTGACATTTTCTGTTTTAAATAAAAAGTTTATAAAAACCTGTTAACAAAAATGAACGAAAGACTTTAAAAGACACCAATAGTATGGCAGTAAATTCAATAGAAAAAATATATTACACAATAAAAAGTTAAACCGATAAAAATGTTGGTTATATGTAGCTTAGGTTGTCGTAATATATTTTTTTTGATTTACGTTACATTTAAGTAACAAATTATAACGTATGCGTTGTCACGACTTTAGCATTAGAATGATACACCACGGCATAAATTTCTGAGTCACAATTCTGAATTAAGTGGGCTTACATTTGTACAATCACGTCCAACGAAGTCTGTTTTTGCTAAACGTAATACAAATAAAACGTAATGGATTTAGAATACTAAGCAAAACTGTGCTGTTATTGTTATTTTCTATAAGCGTAAAATTCATTTACAATAGAACATACGTTAGATTTTATAATTAATTCTATAATGAGCTTTTTAAATGCATTACTGCTCTTGTTGTATTTTGAAACAGATTTTATCCAATCATATATAACAAAAAAAATAGTAAAGTAATGTATATGCTCTTTTTCTAGAATAGTTACAAAATAGATACATGTAAAATGAATCATACTTCATACTAATATTTTAAATGTTAAACATTAGATGGATGGATGGGTGTTTGTTAGAGTTTGTATCCTAAACTGTTGAACGGATCTCAATAAAATTTTGCATATACATAGAGGATAGTCTGGAAGAACATATAGGCTACTTGGTTTTGTTTTTTTTTTAATACCACGCGGACGGAGTCGCGGTCGAAAGCTAGTTTAATATAAAACCTACAAAATTTTAATTCTCAACTAGCATTAGGAAATCGTACTTGTCAACTACATTTTTAAATGTCTTAAAAAGTAAAACACTTTTAAAAACGTCCATTCAAAATCTTTTCTTTTCAATAAGGTATTTTTTATATTTTAAAAATTCTTCTCTGGAATACTTTGAGATTTAGGTCCAAATACCTTATGAATAATTCAGAAGCAGCCGCAGTTTGTCTCTTACGGAAAGATACATATGTTTCATAGGGTTTTGACTAACCGGGGATGCCACGCAGATACTCCGGATTTATTATTCACTTATTTATTATTATACTTGCCGGATAAATATCCCACATTATTTATTGCATTTACATAAACAACGAAGAATATGCTAAAGTTCTACTTTAAAATCTACTTAATTTGTACAACTATACATAAAGAGCACTATAAAGAGGAAATATTTGTAGTTTTGTATGTATAGAAATAACTCAAAAACTACTGGGCCGATTTGAAAAAATCTTTCACCATTAGCTACGATGCTGAGTTAACATAGCTATATTTTTTTACAATTTCCGCGTGTACGAAGTCGCGGGCAACGGCTAATATAAAACATTTGTATTTAGTGTCGCGATAAGTATTTACATTACAGACTGAAGACATTACAACAGACTGAAGATGATTGTAGCTTGTTAGTTATTTTAGTACGCTCATGTAAAAGTTGGTATTGCTGACTATTGTAGATTATTCTTTAATTCACAACATAATCACAGAAAATTACACGCTGAATTATCTCGTTTTGTGTCATGACTAGTAAATAAAAAGATAAACAAACATAAAACAAAGGTCAATGCTATTAAATATCCTCTAACGTATACAGAAGGTTTTGGTAAGCAATAAATTTCAAGACCAGACAATAAATTCACATTGTTATATAAAGCATTAAGGTAACATTCGCTTAAGAATTATTGTTACTCAATGCTCTGTGTAACAAATCGCTATTTAATGTGATTTTGTTATTTGAAGTTTTATCATCTGTATTTAGTTAATTATGTGTCCATAGTTCTTATGACTATTCAATAGTAATTGATTTTAAAAAGCAAATTATTAATTAATTAAAAAAAAGTCTTCTTTTTTGTAAAGCTAGTTTCACACAAGGGCTTACAATGTCTACTAGAGACAGTGGACTACTCTATTGATTGAATGAACACCATCAAAACAACACTGTTCTGTTCAGTACTATTTTTTATCTTTACTTTATAGGGACTCTTGTTCCTTAGAACATTTCAGTCCTATAATAAACTTATATAGCAGTACTGTTTTGTCCTACTGTTATGCCTTAATGTGCCCTCGTGTGAAACTAGAATGTACGTAAAGACAAAACCCTGTGCGTTCCTCAGCAACTTATAAAAATGTTTTCATAAAGTTCCGTGTTTCCATTTCTAACTTCGCACATAATGTTGAAACAACTTATTCAGTTATAGAAAACTAATACGGCTGTACCAGTTTGGGGTTATTCAACTGTAGTTTCCTGCGTAGTTTTATATATTTAAGTCGAAGTAAGGTTGCTTGGCCTTGTTAATAATAATCTTTAACAAACTTTACCAATTTCTTATTTTCATTAGCTTTATAAAGAATTGTGTATTAGAATTATTAAAAACTAGCTGTTCCTGTGGGGCTTCAACCGCATGCAATTATAGAAACTTTATTTTATTGTTTACATTTGTCAAATACTCAATTGCAAATAACAAAATGACATGACATGATGACAACCTTGCTTCCTTGATGTTAGCAGCAACTTATGGTCTCTTTCCCACATTAGGGTTTTCAAGTAAAAAATTTACCCCCTAAGTTTAATGGTGTTAAAATGCATAGCCTAAACCGTGACGTAAGTATAGGGCTTTTTAATATAAAAAGAATTATTCAAAAATATGCTGTGATTGCTGACATCCTACGCCACAAAGTAGTGTGTGTTTACGCTTTATTATAATAGTATAGATAGATAGCATCGTAAGATTAGGAAATAAATGATACACGTTAATATCATTTAAAAATAACATGTAAATCAAACTAAATATATTAATTATCATATATTTCAGTCTAAAGCCGTAGGTCCGTATAATCCGTTACAACTTTCAGCTATTAAAATGGTAAGGCAGGTAACCCTTTTTGAGTTAAATAAAGGATGCGGAAACATAATTACTGAGTTGGGTAGAAAATTTTCCCTTTTGTTTGGGTATACATGTTCATAAACTTAAATAACTTAACAGATATGATGGATTAATTAGATAAAATCAACTGGACAAGTCTATGAAAAGTTAAAATCATAGAAAAATGCTTTGTGTTTATATTTTATTTGTTAACCCAGGAGAATTTTCAAGCGGGATTAATTCTTTTCTATCGGTCGGTCCACTTAACATCGCCTTAACTTCCGATTAATTCTCATTATAAATTTCTTTAACCACAATTGTTAGCGTAGATAATTGTTTGTTTGAGGAATTCAAATTGAAAAAGAAAGGCCATCTTGATTTACATTTTCATTGTATAAAAATGATATAAGAGTACATTAAACGAAGTCGCTTTATAATAATACAGTTTAACAACACATTTAACCCTGAGGCGGCCATTAAGGAAGTTGGTCATAGATTTAAATTTTAAGCTTGTAAATTAACCCTTCGTCCATTTAAAATAGCGAAGGGATTGGACCTAATGGTCTATTTGTGAAACGAAATGAACGGGCCAGCTCAAAAGCTTTAAACGATTTTGAAGTATTAGAATTTTACTCACGAAAGGGTCTGCGGGATATACACAAGTTTGAAAGCACACGTCACTAAAAGTTTGTCGAAAGGGTACAAATAATATTAAAACACGTATCAAACATATGTACGCAAATATTAAAGTAAGGTCCAACTAACATTACTTAAACAATTCAGATGATTTTATTAGTAAGCCGCATATACTGAAGTTAAGTAAATGGAACAAAATTCTATTAGTATATTTTACTTATAAACTATATTTCCATCATAGCATAGAGAAGGCTAAGGGATCTTAGTGAAGAATAAATCTTATTAATATTATAAAAGCGAAAGATTAGATGGATGGATGTTTAGTTTGTAGCCCAAACTGTTGAATGGATCTAGATGAAATTTGGTTTAGATGTAGAGCTTAGTCTGGAAGAACACAAAGGTACACTTGCTTACATTTATTTTTAAATTCACGCGGACGGAGTCGCGGAAAAAACTAGTATAATTATAATAAACCTTTATAAATCACATTTAATTGCATTACATAAATTGATTCGACGTTCTATTAAATTACATCGATTTTTTTAAACTATTTATCTGTTGTCCCAGGTGATGGAAAGATCAAATAGTAAAGTGGCACAAATATAATTTAATTTAGGTGCTTTGAATAACATCTCGTTTCTAAAGAACTTGCGTAACTATGATAAAGTTATGGCACCTTTTTAAACGTCCTGTGTCGGCATAAATGTGACGTAACGACATTGGCTAAGAGGCTTCTTGTTATAAAGCAGGTAAGGTTTCATTATGTACGCTCTATTCAAAATTTCTTGTAAAAATGTCTTCGTGGAAAAGAAAATTTATTCTATAACTATGCGCCCGTCGGTAACTAACTGCTTGGGTTTAAATTTTCTACTTAATATTTCAAAGAGCTTTTTATAGCAGCAATTATCACTAGTAATAATAAAAAGCTTTTATAACCACAGTACTAACGAAGTGAAGATGGTGCGAGTAAAAACGATTATTGTTTATGATTTTTATCTTTTAGAACAGAGATTTGAAATACCTTGAGTAATAAAATATTTATGACCTTAATTGTTGTAATAATTAGATAATAAATAGATTAGTTTTAAAACTGCAATTAAACTAAAAATAAAAGATTTATGTAAACTTCTCAAGAAGCTAATAACAAAATCACATTAATTTTTTATAAACCTTTGACGTAGGCAGTATTGTATTCCTTAAACTTTGCATAAAAATAATTTAAGTATTTTGCTTAAAATTCGTGTCTGAAAACTTGCAATTTCTTTGTAGCAACGGTCGGGGTAAAGAAAGAAAGTGGTTTTTCTTTATTCACGAATGCACACCTGTCGCCGTCTCTAGATGTTTTATATTTTTTATTTGACCAGGAGGTTTTTTTAACAAAAATATTACTTGAATAAAAGGATTTCATTTAAGTTTGAGGTATTTTAGTAACGTGAATTGGCATAAAAATCTAAGTACACTCGATTTATAAATATACTGAAATTATTAATGTGAAAATTTAGGTGGATGGATGGATGTTTGTTAGAGTTTTTAGCCTAAACGGCTAAACGGATCTGGCTGATATGTGGCATAAATGTAGAACATAGTCTGGAAGAACACATAAACTACTGACTTTCATTTCATTCCACGCGGACGGAGTCGCGGGTAAAAGCTAGTTTAACTATAAATATACATTGTTTGCTTGTCATTCAGCTTCTGCAATGAACAGTTGCCAATTCGTTATCCAGGAATATCAATTTACTAATAAAACAATCTAATTAAAATAAAACTTCGAAACTGAATATTGGAACAAGTGTTCCAATTAGAATTCTCATTAGGGCGCAGGTTCGCTTTGAAATCGTTACTAGTCGAGATTAATTTCATCTAATTTAACTTCATTTTGTATATTCACTTTTTAAATTATAATGTTTTACATATTCTTTATTTCACTATTTATTTATTACTACCTTTTGCCCGCGACTTCGTTTGGGTGGTATGAAAAAGGGAAATAGCCTATGTGTGCTTCCAAACAATACTTTATTCGCATTTTTAACATTAGTAAGAATTAAGATAGTAAATACACAAATATAACCCGTAAAAACCATATCATTGGTTTGCCTGCGGGTGCGTTGTAACAATATTATGAACAATGTAGTGTAGTTTTGTAATAACAAAGTTTCTGTGTGCAACTATATAACATACAATCATCATCATCATCATATGTATTTTATTTACATAATATACTGTATGTAAATAAAATACATATGATCCTGGGCTACTCTTTCATCTTATTTTAAAAATAATCTATCATGCTTAAACAATAAACATATTTATTTTAAATTTATATCACGTATATGATTCTTAAAATACTAATACAAGTATATAGTTAAAATGTAAAGTTTAGAGAAATAAAAAAAGCGTTAGGTAATCCACAATTTTTGACTGAAATGCTTTAAATAAGTAGTAAAGATTGTTTGTTATTAGGCAGCCCTTTTGTCTAAAAAAGTCTTTGAGAATCTGATTTAATTTTTTTCCGCTTGAAGGTTAATTACAATTTCTTTTCTTTTAGAGAGATTGTTAATAAAAAGTGTTCTAAACTTTCCATACTTGAACTTTTGAAATTTAATATATTTCCGTTTTTTAGAAGCTTTTCAAAGTTAATTATATTTGGAAGAAAAGGTTACAATTAAAAAACATTTGTTAAAGAAAAACGAAGTTTTAAGTACATTTTAAGTATTGGGTTATGAATATATGCAAACCACGATTACGTTTATTCTGACACCAGTACAACAATATAGCCATCTTTCTTGTTCTTCTTGAAAAAAAAAAAACAGATAGAACAATAGTGTTCATAAACGACCATAATAAATTTTACTAGTTCAACAATTTGTTACTACTTTTAAAAATATATTTTTCAAAACAAATTGATAGATTATAATACATCCTTACGTAATATTTGTAAAAGTTATTGAAAATCGCGTCAAAAATACACTTTTCAAACGCAAGAAATGATACAATTACTATATTAAAATGAGTACTAAAGAATTTAAATTGGAACGAGTAAACAGTGTGTACAAAGTGACCCTTCAGAGAAAGTAAAGCATGCGAAAATGTAATTAACTACGATGGGTTATTTTCCTTTTACGTGAGTACAAGCAATTAGTGGAGTTCATATTCCAACTTTTGTGCTATGAAAATTAGATCACATACTAAAAATATGCGGCTTATATTTCAGTGTTATAAGAATTTAAGTCACATATGTAAGAATAACTTTGATTTCACCATTGGTAAGAATTGCAAAAATTAGACCAGTTTTAATAACTTGTAGGCCTACAACATCATCTTGAAATAGTTCGTTGAAGTAGTGCGTGGCTCTTTTGCATGTGATTTGTTTAGTCGTTCGATCTTAAAATTAACTGAAATGAATAGTTCATTAAATAAAGTTAGTATAAAATCAAATATCCCTCCTCAATATTTCTAAACAATTGACAAACGTGACGAGGAAATAATGCAGTTTTGCAGTACCGGGGCTGTTGTTGCGATGTCGGAAAATGTTCCTATCCTCTCTGTACACGACAGAAACGAGGCTTTAAATCGCTTCATAAAGCTTTAAAAACAAATAAAACGACGATATTTCTTTGTACGACCGACGACGATAGTAACGGGATGAAGTTGAAATGGAAATTTTTCAGTATCCATAGCGTATATGTGTCTTCAAATTTAAAGAAAACATTTTTTTACAAGTGCTTAGACAGTGGAAACCAACAGTTATGTAAAACCCACTTCCAACTCTTAGCAGAATGTTCGATAATACAAAAGTGTTGTTATTTCTGAATCAATCGAAGTAAAACTTTGTTATTCTTATAACAAATGAGGAAAGGAATAAATTCAATGACTAGATAGAGCTAGTTCGATGTAGCCGGTTAATGGAATCGTGTCGTCGTGAGCTACGCCATTCCAGATTAACTTTAATTAAGTCCATGTTATTTGAAACTTGTGCCAGAGGAAATTTATCTTGTTATGTAAGCATAGACGTGGATAAAACGCGATATGAATTAATTCACGTCGACAATCGTTTATTATTAAATTAGGAAACGAATATTTGTTGCTGAAATCTATATTCTTTATGTCAACAAAACGTAAAGCTGTTCTGTTCAACGAGTACATTTATAAATAATTTGTAACAACGGTATCCAATAACAAGTGATATTGCTATCCTCATTACTACACTGCAAATTAAAAAAATGTACAGTGCTTATAAAAACCATCGATTTTTATATGCATTTATACTAAAACCTATTTTAATGTTATAAATTGCGACGTAATAATATAAAATGATTGTTATAATGGTATTTCACTTTAACTATAGTATAAACATTGACATGAAAGAGTCCATTAGAGTTCCTTTGACGCTTTGCAACATAACGCGGCGCGTGAATTTTCAACTACTCCCAACTCTTCACATTTTTTTAGAATTTGGTATTCTCTTTTTTATTTAACCTTAAAAGGATAACACAACAGGAAACAGGACGTTAATGTATTTGATTAAACATTTAAAATTACATTTCTTCAACCAGGATTCGCATTTTTTTAAATACCTTTTAGAGATTTGTTTCTTGGCAATTACAGAGTATTGAAAAATATATCTTACGGCTTACAAAGTGGAGCACTAACTATAGATTTAGTGTAAGTAATAAGAAGTTTCTTATGAGCAGTTGCTCAAGAAAACATTAAACTACTAAATTCTTATTAAAAATTATAAAGTAGCATAAATAAGCATTTCTATATCATCACGTAATATAAACATGTTATATTAAACAAAGCATTAAAGAGGACAGCGCTTCATATTTTACTGTTTGTTTTTAATTAGAATGTCTTCATGTTTCATATTTTTAGGAATTCACAGAGAACTTAGCGAAGCATTGCTTTGTTGAAATGTAAGCTAGTGTGTGCTTTTAGATAAATTACTATGTTTTAACCTTGTATTTGAAGTAAACTTTTGTTTAATAAACTCAAAGACAAACAGCCTATCTCTTTGTAACCTTAAATACATACCATAATGGTAAATAAAATTAATATTAATTGTTAAAATATACCAAAAGAACAGAGAACCTCCGCCTTTGTAAAATATTGTTTGAGTACCAACATTACAATATTATTGTGTTTATTACTAATACGTACAATATCAATAATGTTTTTCGATCTCTAAAGTCGAATACTTCGCCTTTGTAGGCGAAATCTCATCGAGGAAAAACCTCGCTCGATAATGTTCGGACGATGATTTTGGGCGTTGATGAGCCCGATTATGTTTATGGGACACGCATTCCTCACAGATCCCGTTCCTCCGTTTCTAAACCTCGAGGCGTTAGACGCGTTAAGTGCTACCATGTATCATTTTTATGGCCCAGGGTAAAGTGAATTTGCAGAGTGAGATAACATAAATGTGTCGGTCATTTACATCGATCGTTGGATAGTTATAGATAATTCTATATATTTAATGACTTGTCGCGCACGCTGTTATTAATATTACCTAATATAATAAAACTATATAATTATTTAAATGAAAGTACTGTAATATGAAATGCATTATTATTGGAATTATCGTACTATAACTAAATGAAATAGTTTTAATTGTGCAAATTGCTTTTACCATAACAACGTTATTTCAACACGTCGAGGAATGTTTTGGTATGCACATACACAATGATTATTAATGTCTCTGATAGAAGTAAAATGGCAAAATAAATTACATAGCGAAGAAAAAGAAGAAAGCGCTTATACTTTCATATCTTAACAGTAAATACTTTTTTGTTGAAAGAGAAATTTTTGAAGCACAGTTTACTTCCTACAACATATTATCCCTATAAATTTTGCCGACGTGTTCAATATTTCAGACGATTTCACCGAGCAACCCTTCGTTAATAAATCTTAACTATATGAAAACACTTTTTTGTACTTATATGAACTGTTTTATTGCTTAACTAGGAATTGTTAAATTCAAGATTAAGAAAAATTATAGATTATTCCATATTTAAGTCCAAAATGCAGTCATTTAACACAAAAACTGCTGCTTCTCGATATAAAAAGCGAAATAGAGAATAGATCTACTTTAGACAATCCGTAACTGAATAGTTATATAACAAATTCACTTGCTCTACTAAAGGCAATTATCTGCTCGATATAATAGAATATGCATGTGGCAATCTTGTAGCCCAAAGTGGCATCACGTGTCAGTTCAATTTAACCTGTCTGTTTCATTGTCTATTCTAAAATGTTATCTATTCAAAACGATGCTGGAAACGGTTTTCATACAAGACTTATTTTGCTGTCGGTTAATTCCATTATTAAAATATACTAAAAGATAAAAATTACTACTAGAACAAATGTAAATTTCGAATACAGAATGTATAAAAATCAGGACAGACTAGCCTTTAATTACAGAGGATCGTGAAGTTGCAGTTATTTATAAACATGACATTTATTCAATGCGTTTGTCAAAAGCCTTTTTTTCAACATACATACGTTTCATTTTCCTTTTCGTGTGTATAACAGTGACGGGATACGTTTGTTTTTTTTTAAGTTCACTTCAAATAGAAGCTTTGGTTTCTCTAACCTAATTATAACACACAAAAGCTGCAGCTTTCGAAGTGTTAACCAATTTTGTTTTATCCTAAATTAGGGATTTGTAAACATATGTTACTCTTTTAGTCGGATAAGTTGAATGAAATTGGCTTATTTACACCAGAAAACTGCAAATAACTTATAAATTCATAACAGCTTTTATGTTCCAAAAGTGTGTAATTCACCGACCGTAACGCAATATTTACAGAAGGAAATGAAAATAATTATGAAAGTTTACGTAATGCCTTTCAAAATACGCCACTTGAACGAGGCATTATAACTCTCGAAGCTAATTCATGAAACTTTCACCGCGACATTGTTATACATCGAGTTTTATACTCAACTTGTTGTTGACGTAAAGTTGCTTGAAATAGCTTTGCCTCATTGTAAATGTAGCTTTAATGTTTTCCCTCACTCATTCAAAGCTCTAGCAAACACGTGCTTTAGTTTATGAATGAGGTAGGAATCAGATGTTTTGTTATTTTTGTTTTATTTATTTATTTTATTAATTGTTAATTTTATCCATTAACTTTACGTAAATTTTACGTTGTGATGTGATAGGTTGACAAAACGGGAGAACGTAAGTTTTGAACTTTAAAACTCCACACGGGCGAAGTCGTGGGCTAGTTAGTTATTTTTTAAGAAAGCGAACAATATCGCTTCGATGTTTTATCTTTTACGCATTGTTTGAACTATTAACTGCCTTCCTGTACATCGCAAGCGCACTTATTTATATTTAGAACACTTCCCTTGTTTAGCGAACGAGCATTCAAACTTATTTGCGTGTGCACAGTTTAATGACACCTATGTGAAGTTGTAAATTATTATTTTGTTAATAGTAAAATGATTCTAATAAGCTGCCAATCTACAAGCAATTGTACATTATTTACACTGGCGTGAATAATCGTTTAATTGTCTTGATACAAAAATAATAAGACGAAAACTTTAATGGATGAGTCGCGGGCGAAAGCTAGTCATACATACATATTTTATCATTACATCTCAGAATATCATTTTTGCGTTTTATATGTGACTTGAGGTTTTAATATAATAGTTTATTATTAATTCAAAAGATGGAGGTACCTTATTTATGACTGATAGTAACGCTTATCATTATATTATAATAAAACTCTCTTATGACCCTACCAAAATTAATGGTGGGTCTATGCACGTGAAAAGGAAAGACGACCTATCTCCAAGGTCTTTTCGAAATATATAGCCCTTAAGTTGGCTTATTTTGTGTAATGTATGACATGGAATTATTAAAAATCACACAGAAATAACCGCAACAAATCTTGGTTCTTTTCATTTGATATTTTATTTACCTATGTACAAGAATACTAACATTATGTAGAAGAAAGATTTGTATTTTTGTATGTATAGAAATAACTCAAAAACTACTGGTCGAAATTCAAAAATTCTTTCACCATTAAAAAGCTACATTATCGCCGAGTGATATAAACTATGTTTTTTAAATTTAACGTAGACGAAGTCGCGAGCAACAGCTAGTCTTTCACTAAAGTAATAAAGTAGCATACAAAAAAAATTAAACATATTACTGATATGTAAAAGAAATAGCGAGTCTTTAGTTATCTAATAGTTACTAATATTTCCCCAACACGTTGTTTAAAGTTAGGGTTAAGCGACGTAAAGTAAATTTTAAGTGTAAGCTCCTGTACATCATACGCTTTACATGAGAATAAAACTTTGAAGTAAAATGAGCGTCACGTCGCCAGCACTTGTCCTCAAGTTCCTAGTACCAGAGCGTGTCTTAAAGTTTTCACATAAAATAACAAACTTTACAATCTGCAGTCGCCAAGACTAGCTCATTTTGCTTTCGAATTTGCTTAATTTGTCGATTCTAAATATAAAGCTATTAGATTTTGAATCAAACCAGTCAATGTAAATAAAAAATGAATTTCATTTTGCCATTCGTCTCTTGAATCTAAAAAAATATTAGGTATTAAAACACCATACTCAATACCACGTAATTAAATGTTGTAAAATTTAATTTATAGAAATATAATTTAACAGATTAAGGACCTGTCCCACCAAATTGTAAATATTTGATGGAAATATCGGATCTTATTTTACCTGACAGTGACGTCATTTTATGATACCTGAGCTTCTGTCAGCCAGTGGTGGGACAGGCCCTAAATTAAGTTTCAGAAAATTTACGATGTTATCACTAGATATAAAATAGATTTAATTAACCTGTTAGAAGATATAAAGTGTGAATAAATAAATAGTTCCAATATTTATTTAATATGTCTAGCTGAATAAACTTTAAGTACAATAATATAGGAAATTTAAAAATAAATATAGGTCAGTGGACAGATATGGTCGGGAGCTGCAGCTCGGCTCGCGTACGTCGTATTTCTGTAACATCAATTTCAACTTGTTTAGACCGTAAACGTTAACACAAACCATTTGCCTACCACTTATTGCCTATACATTTACCATTAGTAAAAGTCCACCTTTAGCTATATGAATTTAGAAAATACATTTCTGGTATCGAAAAACTTTGTCTCGTCTCTCGTTACTGACTATTTTTGGCCTCAAAAGTGTGTGTGTCGTAAATGTTTAATTAAGAGAAATGTTTTTGTTATAAAATACGCTATGCTAATAATTTTATGGAATTGGCTAACCTTAATCAAAACAAATAATACATTTGGTACATTTAATAAACTCTAATATAATATTTCACCGGAAAATTGTGTTACGAATTTTCGCATTGAATCTTATATTACACAGACGGTGAATGAAAAGAGTAAATGGCGCGAAATAATCGGAACTCATAGTTCTGTGTAGCTGAGTAGGAATTTATTGCCCCTCGATTCTCATAGCGGCCCATTTCGACGACACCTTAATTTTACAACGAAAGATACTTCCATTGACAAAAGGTATTCCTTTGTTTTTAAAAATTCATCTTAAATTAAAATTATTTGACCGGAGATAAAATAATAAAAAAATATTAACAACATTGACGTGCACGCGGAAAATAAAACGATCGAGATCAGATTATTTACTTTTTAGACTTTAAACTTGTAGACATTTGAATATAAATTTGTAAAGTACATAAAAAAAAGAGTTAATGTAAAATTTTTAGAGTAGAAGGGTTATTTTTTCTGGATAATAAAATTAATAGAATGTAAAATCTTGTGACCATAATTTTGATGATACTGACTAAGGAAAAATGATATCGAAACTTTATATAGTCGTTCAAGAATTCCCTTTCATGGAACCTAACATTACGAACACGATAGCTGAAAGGAGTAAATGGTGTGAAATAATCTAAGCTCTTGGTTCTTGGTGGAATTAAATTTATTGTTCTTCGGTTCTCTTGGGACCTTTTTCTTGACACCTTGCCATATGACGTTTTCTGGGTACCGACCTCTTTAATAAATTTAATGCTTAATCTTATAATTTATGGAAAACTAACTGAAATCACAAACTGCCTACTTTACTGAAAAATGTTAGTTGTTTTTATAGTTTTTAGTTCGATGTTATTTAAATAAATAACAGCGACTGTTTTTTCTGTCGTTTTCAATTAATACAAAACTGACAACCTAATTCAATTTAGCGTCAAAAAGTGAAAATTCATAATACAGTATGGTGATAAAAAATAAATGAAACTCTGTATTCAGTTTCCACAAAATACCTGCTAAACTTTTGTTATTTGCGGGGTGCAATATCTAACTGTACGAAGTGTTAAGTAAATGTAAATATTTTATTGTGGACGCACAAACAATGCCTGGGAGATCAATAAAATTTGTTTATTTTGTAAAATACCCTCACCGTCCGTTTTATAGATTGTTTACATGAATAATTCATACACACAAACTGGAAATTGTCGGTAATACTTTTCATAATGGCACCCATCACATTCCACCTTTTGTAAACGATGTACTTTACCCGCTCTTCTTAACTTCTTTTTTGTGGCATCCTCATTTCTAAAAATAACGACAATTGACCCAAATTAGAAAGGAAAACATTTAAAATGTATATTAAAAAAAGTTTTTTATGACTGAATTTTTAAAAAATGAAAATAACTTATGATTTTCAATGTCACTTTAATATGCGAGTGCTGAGAAAGCAGAACGTGCTTTCGCTGCCTAGAGACGCAATTCACCTTGACTTTCAAGAATGTCTCTCGGTATACTGTTGTATAGATTGAAATGTTTCTTTCAGTGTACTTTTTAAATCATTCATGGAATTTAAACGAGAATTTTTGGTTTAACAACAACGTTACATAACTCACATCTTACTGCTATCAGTTTCGTTTAAGTTCTACCCTTTCTGTAGATAAATGACAAGAAATCAACCCTAATTGATCTGATAAAAGCAGCAACTATCAGTTACCGTGATAGAAATCATGTAAAAAAAACTCGTGCGAAAATGTTATTTATGAGTTAATATTTATTCCAAACGAAATAAAAACAATTGACATAATTTGCACATTTAGCTTTCAAGTATTACATATTTCGAAGTAGCTCATGTCACTCTTTGTTAGAGAAAGGATGAATGCGATTATCCGAGCAATTGAATCATTCGCTGATTCTTTCAATTTGACTCAACCATCTCGACACTATTCAATTGCTTTACAATTTGCTCAAGTATTGTCTAAAGTATTTGAAGAGTTTTAAATTAGTGCTGGCAATACGTACAACTTTTAAAAGTAGAATAAAAATAAGAAAAGTAAAATGATTTCCATACGCGTTCTAAATACAAATAGGGCGATAATAACCAAATAAGGAAATATGTTAAATTACTAAAATCTATTTCTTGAGGCATACAAATTTAATTAAGAGCATTATTTAAGAGCTGTCCGAGTTTGAGAAAACAGAAAAGTTATTTGTCGGAAAGCCCCAATTAAGGGCAAAGCTTTCTGGCCTTAATCCAATAAACCTACTCATTTAGTGAACGGAATGAAAGGTAAATAATTTTAGGGCGTCGTCGGGCCGCGGATTGCGCCATCAACTTTTGTTTTCCGGCCGAAGGCTTGCTCCCAACTGTACAGCATTTACTGATTCCCTCTACAACAAACTAATGAATATTTATCAGTGAAAAAGTCACATCGGTTCGGTTCTTACCTATAATATTTAAATCATTATGAATGGATACTTAAGTGTCACTTAGAGCCGCCCAAAAGGCATAAGATCGAAACTTCAATTAACTTTTTAATTTAGTTTTTATAGTCAAAGGAAAGAAGTCGAAGTTTTTCTACGGTTTTTATGTAACGAGCAGTTAGCGCGACACTGAAAGTACGTAGTGGATGCTGATAAAAACTTCTTCTTGCTACACAAACATCCGGGCTCCGGCGCACTCAATTACTGCAGTTTGTTGCACGACCAATTTCTCACATCGACATTTTTTTTAATTATCATTTCACAAAGCTAGTTTAATGCAATGCTCAAATAGTATAAGATTTCAACTGTTTAGTAATTTTGAAATACGACATCGTGCTAGAGTTTTCCTCATAACTCTTGGCTAAGGTATATTTATTTAATAAAAACTTAACTTCATATTTTGACATATATTTACGTCTTGGTCTTAAATCTTAAAGTTTATTTTGTAATGTTATTTCGTATTGGAGTATGAAACCAAAGTGACTTTTCTACTTCAATTTCAAATAAACGTGACAATTTTATAGAAAACAACGTTTGAAGGCATATTTTTACGTGAGATCCCAAGCGTATTTCCTGCTTTTCCTTATTTCCCCCGGGATAAGTCAACTTCTATAGGACATGAGTTCTACCGATATCGAGAAAGGAAATGCCTCATTGAGTTGAAAGAAATTTTGATATCTATAAATGTTGAGAATTTTATTTAAGAATTTCTAATATGTTGGAAGACTAACGGCAGAGTACTGCAATAAATCGAAAACTATGGTTCGCAAACGCTGTTTACAATCTGTTATTTTATTGGAATTTGGAGGTTAAGTATGGCTTATTATTATGATGCTGGTTCATATTTAAATGTCATTTTAAAGTCCGGAAGTATGATTACAAAATATTTTTCCTTCGATTTAACATGTTCTGACGCTAGATGGCATTACTACGCCAGAATTTGAAATGAGAACGGATGTAGTTAAAGGGATACAGTTATATTATTGAAAACATTAAACTTTTATGAAAATCGCTTTACTGTTTTATTTCAACGGCGGTATAAAAAAGCAGTAAAATATAAGCAATTCCACTTTCCATTTATTTTAATCTACTTTATACTGAAGCGGGTAAGGCGTTAACGAATATCTATCACTGCATTGTTTTACAAAAGTATTTGCTTGACATTTTGATATGTTAAATTTTGTACGAAATGTTTATTAACATTTACTAAAAATCGTTGTTACTTTTAGCAACTAACCTTTTTCCTTACTGTCTACTGTTTGTAGCCTTGCTATTGTCGGAAACTGAATTTCAGGATATTGAGAACCAATAGCTTATCTTCCTCTCAGTATTATTTTAATATAAACCATATGTTTAAACTAATTTTAAATTAGAAAAGCAATATCAAACTTATTTTTAACTTTAAAAAATCAAACGAAGTTCAAACCGAGCGGAATGAGGGTACAGACTTCCTTATGATCGTCAGACACATTAGCGGAAGACTTCAAACTAATCAAGAACATGGTCCCGTTCGAGTAACGCGTACAACGTTTGTAATTTATTAGCGCTTATTCTCATACAGCAATCTGTAGAGATGGCGTCCCTATTACGCAGACTCCGTCGAGATCAGAGCTCCAGTGGGCTGCGAGAGTGGGGACGGAGCGGTCGCTCCCGAATGCTCCCGCGTCCCGAACTACAGCCTAGCTCCGCGATCGAGTTCATCGTGAGTGAAGTTTGAATGTGCGAATATAACTGGATGATCTATTTATAATATGCCATTGCGAGCGGGAGAAAGTGAGGTTTGGTACTTTCACGCTATTTGAATATTCAAATTAGCTAAATCTGGTAAGTTTGAATACTTTTTTAGGATTATAATTGTTTTTAATCGTAGTTATACAAATAAGAACAAATTCAACGTTATTTTTAATCTTTAAATTAGTTAGGAAATTGTAAATATTTAATTTATATAATAAATTAAATTTAATTTAAGAAAGTCTTTAAGGATTTATTTAAAGAATGTTAAAATATTTGAACTTTTAATCGTTACCATTGAACACTAACGTTAAGTACAAATGACATACATGTTTACAAATATTACGTATACAAATTATTTTCTTAAAGTAATGATTATAAATGTCGTGTCATTATATTTTGAAGTATGATATCAAAGAGTAAATTCGTTGGAATAGTTCAATTTTTACGGCGATTTGATGTGATATTTGGTATCCTTGATGTAATGTTTTCAACTTTCTATGGCTTTAAATTAATAATTATCTTTTATAATAACATCTTTATGATTAATATCAAATGTAGCTATAAGAGAATTTCAATAGAAACATAATTTTTCAATGGGATCAATAATTAAATCAAATGATTAAAGCAACATAAATCAGTGTTATTCTTTAATAATTCGACGGGTACTTTCTGATATGAATTAAAAAAAAATATCCTAATTTGTTAAAAATATTGTACGAGTATTTGATATTTAATAGGTCAGACTAAAACAGAGAACGCAGAAATTCTCTTGGCAGGGTTAGTGACCAATTTCATTATCATACATATGTCGTTCCAATTTTGATAAATTGTGGAAATTCAAAGAAAAACGATCAAATACACAATGAATGGTTTTGTGTTATTCTAATAAAAGCCGCAGCAAATTGAAATCGACAAAGGTGCAATCGTTAACCGATATGATATGGATCGGTATCGGAAGATGAAATTGAAACTACAATTCTAGGAAATAGGGTACGTTTGCCTTTTATCCGAACTTTCGATAGAAATATTACATACCAATATTTGTATACAAAAGAAATAAATGGTTACAATATTCTCTTTTGTAGATGTTTAATTCAGAATAATGTCTTCAATTATTTATAGCGCGGTTCAACTGATTGGATTCCTTAACAGTACACTCAAAGAACAAAGGCATTTATTTGCTCTAAATACACAAACGTGATCTAAACAAGACAAAAGTAAACATTTATGTTTGTTTTAAGAAACATATTATTCTTACTTAGAATTACAATCAGCTCTAATGTTTTAATCATATAAAGAAATAAATTTTAACAACAATTCGTAAAATTTTCCATAATAATCTCATTTTTCACAAGCTTTTACCCGCGACTCCGTCTGTGTGGATTTAAAAGAAAATTAAGCCTATGTGTTCTTCAAGCTGTCCGTCCGTTGGGCCGTTTAGGCTACAAACTCTAACATCCATCCATCTTAACTTTCGCATTTATAATACTTGCTTCTTACTAATAACTAACAAAAACTATAAATGAGAAAGCATAGTTGGATGAATGGATGGACTGATCCATGAATGATTGTTAGAGTTTGTAACTTAAACTGTGGTGGATTTTGATGAAATCTGGCACAAAAATAGAGAATACTCTGCAAGAACACACAGGCTACTTACTTTTGTTTTTTTTTTTTTTTAATTTCATGGGAACGGTGTCGCGGCGGAAGGTAGTATGAACGGAAAATAGGTTAGTCGACTACGTTTTTTAGCTTTATCGATATGAATTGTCAAAATCTTATGTATTTAGAAAAATCTTAAGTAGCTTTAATTATTGCTTGTAATATGTACATGAACAAAATTGTTCCTGAAATTTGTCTATAAATAAAATGAGCCCTGGTAGAGGATCTATGTAGATCTACGTTCAATGTGCCTACTGTATAGACTAAGACGCCATCAAAGGGTTCAGAAATTGCTTTCTTCATGCTTGTTTGCCTATTGCAAAAGGTTTTACTCATCCAGAAGTAAACATTATACTATGTTAGTTGTTGGTAGCTATAAAATATATGGTCAATACACAGTTTTAATCTTCACTTTATTGAAAATACTTAGAATGGATATAACGTTTTTAGATTTTTCTTAGTAATACGATAACAATTTGGTTATATTTTTCATAAACACTGCTAACAAAAATAGAGTTAAAGAAGCTTATAACTCTTACTATTATAATTAGTGTTCAATTGCATCAAGTCATATTGAAATTGTTGGTAGAAACAATTACTTGTATCGCTTTTATTATCTTTGATAGAAGAGAGATAGCAGTATGTTTTGTACCAGTACTGTTTGCAAATGGAAAATATGCTGCGAATTTAAAATAAATAAAAAACATTATATTGTCAAAGATTATAAATTCTCGTCCAGACTACAGTTGCTGATTCGCAGCTTGTTATGTTATTTAGTTCGGAGTTCTAATTACTCTTTAATCTCTCCTAAGAATTCTGTTTACTCAGAATTGAAGTAAAGAAAAAGATTAATGATAATTTATTCAACTTTGACATAAAGACGTAATAGCACTTGATGGAAAATACGGTTCTTAACTCAGTAAAAATTGACAAGAAGCTTTTTTAACACTTTAACAAAGTATAGGTAAATTTTATTTGTTAAAAATGTGAACTAAAAAGTGTATATATTTGTAAGCAACTTTTGATGCGACATGTATCTTTTATTTATCTATGTTAATACGAAACGTGGCGACAAGACATCTTACTGTTTATGCGAAAACTTTTCGTTCGTTGGACAGTAAAACATATTTTACGTTCATTTTTATTTGAGCAACGATATTTGTGCAAGTGTATTTCTGACAATTCATTCATAGAATATTTTACAATATATTATTTTGAGAATTATCAGAATAAGGTAAATTAAGCATTTTGAGTTAAGGGAAACAGCACAAATTGCACTAACGGTCGGTGTTTTAGATGTGTTTATCTTTCTCTTAAAGATTAAAGAGATGTTCAAATACCTACCATACTAATAACCATGTCATCATCATCAAATTGCCCTTATCCCTTAAGGAGGATCGGCACATTGTATGCTGCTCTTCCATACATCTCTATCAGCCGTCGTATCTGAATCTTTTTTCTTAAGCATATCCTCTTTCACACAATCCACCCATACTTTCTACGGTTTTCCACTTCCTTTGTTCATTCAGTCTTTATACTTTCTGGTTTATGTCCCCATCGTCTCGTCGCATAACATGTCCATATATAACTACCATTAAAATTATTAGTAACATTGTAAAGTCTTGAAGTGTAGAGAAACTTTTTAAATTAAGGATGTCTTTCAATACGACAGGATATATTAACTACTCAAACATACTTCACATTCAATTAGTTCAGCTTAGCTAATAAATTTCATATAATTTTTATTAAATGTATGACCTAAATATATGGAAATAAAAGAGTTTTTCATTATTCAGATTCATTATTAAAATAGAACGTATGATGTTAATTGATGTTTAATAATGTTTTATGATAATAAGTGTCACTGGCTGTGATCGCTTTTTGTTTTTATAGGAAAAGCGACCAAACGAGCAACGGATCGCTATTCTTTAAGTAATTTTTGTACAACCATCTCATCCGAGATCAAAGTATCTGTTGTTTATTTTGTGCGTATTTAATATGATGATTTCAATCGAAGCAAATGAAAAGGCACAAAACGTAGATGATATCGTAAAATCACGTTTTATGCTGTTAATATAAATTGTTTAAAATATATTTTAGATTCAAGAACTTCGACGCTCCGAATGCAACATGTGGATGAAATGACGTCAAATCAATATGGGCATTTGTACTCAGCTGTTCAAAGTGGAATTCGGAATCTACGCATTTCTTTTTATCACCCATATTCAGATACTGCAAGGAGAAGAACAATCTCAATGTCCGAGTCTAACAGAGAATCCAATCTGCCCTTGTTATAATTTCAAAGAAGGTATACATGTGGCGCCATCTATTATACAAAAGAGTTTCGTGTTTTTAAATAACGGAGTTTTCTGTTTCAGGGTTATTTCTCGAATGTCCCAGTGCCACTCCTGGTGTCGTAAGGAGTGTCCTATTGAAGATCAAAGGAACAATACAGTCGTTATCAATTTATGATCTAGATGGATCTATTACGGAGCTTAAACAGGACCTCCTTTCCCCACAAACTAAAATACTTAATTTACAAATTTCACAATCAAACATTAATAGAATCAATCCAAACGCATTCTTAGCAATTCATGATTCTTTACAAAGTTTAAGCATAATATCTAGCAAACTAAATGCAATTCCACATGAATCTTTTTCGAAACTACTCAAAATTGAGACTCTCGATTTGCAGTTAAACGAGATTAAAGAAATAGAAGCGAAAACATTTAAAGATGTTAAATTAAAGAAAATCAACTTAAAAGCAAATAAACTGACAAACATTTCGGAAAATGCATTTTATAATTTAGAAGATTCTTTGACTGAATTAGATATTACCGAAAATTTCTTGGACGTATTTCCATTGACATCCATGGGAGGATTGTATCAACTTAGCAATTTAAAATTAGCTTGGAATAAAATAAAAACTATCCCAGATAGCTTTAATATTACCATCAATAATCTGGTTAATTTAGATTTAAACTCTAACTTATTTGTAAAAATTGAAAAGGAATGGTTACGATGTATGCCAAATATTAAGACGTTAGCATTTTTTAGTAATCAAATACAAACCATTGACGAGGAGGCGTTTTTTCCCTTAGAACATTTAGAAAATATAGATTTAAGTAGAAACAAGCTTATACACTTAGCGCAAAATACTTTTAAAAGAAATCTCAAAATACGTACAATAGATTTAAGCTATAATCATCTTCATGAAATTGAAGGAGTCTTTTCCAATCTTTTACAACTTTCAGAAATATTTTTATCCGATAACAATATACTAGAAATACCATATAATGCATTTCAAAACACACAAGGATTGACCGTTCTTAATTTAGAACATAATGCTTTACACAAATTACATAATAATTGCTTTTCATCTTTAAAAAATATAACACAACTGCACATGGGAACAAACTTTTTAAAAAAACTTCCAAGTGATATTTTTAAATTCAATGCCAAATTGGTAACTCTTAGTCTAGATAATAATGAAATTAATGAACTGGACGAATTCATTTTCAGTACACAGACAGAGTTAAGAGAAATTCGTTTGCAAAACAATCATTTAAATTACATTAAGCGAAATGTATTTAGTCCTTTGCCGGGGCTATTAGAATTACATTTACAAAATAATTTTATAACTACTATAGAATCACATGCTTTTATAACATTGAGAAAACTTCAGCATATTAACTTACAAGGAAATATCTTAACGACGATTGGAGATATATTTCCGAATAGAAACTCTTCGTTAGTGTCGATTCAACTTAGTGCGAATACTTTAAATCTGTTGAAAAACAGTTCGTTAGAAGGACAGACTAATGTGCACATCATGTGGCTCACACAAAATAAAATAAAAGTATTAAACGCTCATCTGTTTAGTGACTTAATCAATATTCAAAGACTTTATCTTAAAAATAATTCAATAATGCACATTGAAAGTAAAACATTTATTCGTTTAAGGAGAATAAAGTTTTTAGATCTAAGCGATAACAAACTAACCGGCTTAAACAACGAGACATTTTTTAATCTCACTTCTCTAGAAGAACTTTATTTACAAAATAACGAAATACGACACGTTGCAAAAGATACATTTCAATCTTTGATAAAACTGAAGGTTCTTGATCTATCTGACAATAAGATAACTATTTTAGATTTATTCCTTGCCCAGCTTCCAATCAAACATCTCAGAATAAACAACAACTTCATTTCAACTATTGAAATCAACTCATTAAAAACTATGCCGAACTTAAGTGATTTAGAGATGAGCAATAATTTTCTCAACTGGGAAAATATTATAGAAGTTCAGATACCAGTATTGAAATCATTGGTTATTTCCAAGAACAACTTTAGTATCCTAGAAAATACGACATTTTCTCAATTACCCTCCCTACAGTCGTTATCATTAGAAAGTTCAAACATATCGCAGCTACGACCGGCCACTTTTATCAAGAATCAGAATTTATTACGAATCAATTTGGCTTTTAACATGCTACGAGACTTGCATAAAGATGTTTTTGCTTACACAACGATATTGCAAGAACTTAATTTGAAAGGCAATCATTTTGCTGATTTTCCACACGTTGCGTTATTTAATATATCATCTTTGGAGATTTTAGATTTATGTCAGAACCAGTTAAAAAGCATCGATTTTTTCAAATTTGTTGGTCTTCAAAATCTAAGAACATTGAATTTATGTAAAAATGAAATATCCATTCTAAATGGCTTCAATTCTCCAGCATTAAAAAACTTGATAACTCTGAACTTGAATAATAATAAACTGACTGTTCTTCCTCCGAATTTTTTTCAACATTCGTTAGGTTTAAAAGAAATTGATTTATCGAATAACATTTTTAAGCACATTCCAAGCAACGGTCTTTCCGAAACTGTACTGCCGGTGCTCGCTACATTGAATATGTCGTATAACCCGTTAGTACAACTACTACAGACATATCCTTTAAAACAATTCCCACTTCTCGAGGAATTAGTTGTAACTAACACGAATTTGACTATAATAACAAGCAAAGATTTCGAGAATTTTCCATCTTTGAAGAAATTGACTTTATCTAGCAACGACATAATCCGTTTGTCCCCGAGCGCATTCTCTAAACTCCATATTTTAGAAGAACTGGACCTAAGTCAAAATAAATTAGAAAACATCCCTCGAGAGAGACTCCAAGGCTTATATTCAGTTCGAATGCTTAATATCTCACGAAATACACTGAGAGAGCTAGAAGAGTTTACGCCAGACTTGCAAAATTTGCAAAAGTTGGATATCTCATTAAATCATTTGACAAGAATAACAAAAGATAACTTTCGTAATCTACAAAGTCTGGTTGAGTTGAATTTAAGTGGAAATTGGTTATCGTTCATTTCATCGGAAGCATTCCAGAACATACACAAACTGACGTACATAGACTTGAGTAGAAATTATATTGAAAAAATTCAAATGAAGATGCTATCTGGATTGGAAACTCAAGTTAAATCGCTGATTTTAGAAGGTATTTAATATTTTACCATGAAAAAACATCTAAAGTAGGTTATTACGATATAAATGCAATGAATACGAATCTAATCTCTGTATTAAAACATAGATATTGTTAACGAAATAGCTGCTGATGTTTTGCGACTCATTAATTAAGAGAAAATATAACTACATACCAACTTAGATTATTGTATTGGACTTATTATGGATGTAATTTATCTAATCTAATCCTGAAGTTAGAAATTATTTCATTTTAGATTGAAATATTATTACATTAAAATTTTGACATTAACGATTGTAACATTCCCGGTTGACATTTTAAACGATTAAAAATTTAAAATGTGATCACGGTATTAGTTAAATCAACAAAATTAAAAACAAATTCTGGTAACAAAATAAATACTCAAACGTAATATTCGAATACTAATAAAAATTTTATACTTAACACATTATTTACCAGAAACGTATTGATTTTTAATTTAACTTTCGAGGAACACTTACCGATAGACCCAAGTACTGTTATGATGTGGTTTTCTGTATTTCCACATAAATTTAATCAATTCTCAGAATATGCATATCAAACAGTAAACAATTTCTTAATAACGGAATATAACCTGTATTGATAAATTAATCGCCCATTGGCTGAAATCAATCATTATATGTACACAATTAAATGAAATGAAACGAAATGAAATGAAATGAAATGAAATGAAATGAAATGAAATGAAATGAAATGAAAATGTATTTAATACTCTAGAGTCTCTAGAGTATAAATAATTAATCTTTTTTATTTTGATTAAAGAGTATTAGTCACTTTTCAACATTATCTTTAACTGTTATATTTATCCATTCGCTTTATGTTTTAATAATTCCGTTTCAGAAAATCCCATCACGTGTGATTGCGAATCCCAAGATCAATGGAAATGGATGCAAGAACATCGTAAAATTGTTTACAAAGGGACGAGAAACTTATTATGTGAACATCCTGATGAACTGCAAGGTTTCCGTTTCACGGAACTGACGCCGCACAAATTGTGCGACGTGCCCATTGTAGTACGTGTGGCGATACAAGATATTCAAACATATTCTGTAATTGTATCTTGGCAAAGCCGCAATCAGACGGGATTAAGTGGATTTCAAGTTGCTTACTTTAGCGAGCAAAATACAAATAGTGTTAGTATGCCGATTTAATTAATATAAATAGCATTATACTTTAATTACATCTATTCCGGATTTATTAATTAGCTTGTAAATTAATTTATTTTCAGGCACAATTAATGTAAACGTATGATATCTATTTTAACAAAAACAATGTTTATAGTTTGTCTAAAAAAATTAGATTAGTTTGACAATTCATTCCAAATTTAGTAGGGTTAGTAGGCTTATGTAAAATCAGTCATCTATCTTATCGATTGTCGATTTTCATTATTATAGAAGTTGGAATCGATAGATTTATAGTTATAACTTATGAAATAAAATAATGACCATAACAAATAATGAGAGTAAATAAATGTTTATTACTACTACAGCCGTACGTAATCGAATTGTATTTCGCTATTATTTCTGTCATCGCTAAATTCTCTACACTGTAATCAATACTAGAATTGTCCTGTAAATTAATAAATAAGAAAATAATAATTTTAGTTGAGTTCGATAATTATTTAGTCCGAATATCGATAGTTCAAAATTGTTCGCTATGTGCGTTTGTTTCGTCACTACGATATCTGTATATTAAGAATGGCGTTTGCCTTCATACTAATTGAATTCGATCCTTCATATGCGTCGTTTATCAACCTAATCTTATTTAGACACACTATAGAATGTTTTTACTAACTTTATTGTATGTACGACCGTTTTTACTAGAATAGTATTCTATTATAAATGCAATAATTTAACACCGTGTTTGCAGATAAGAGGGAAGTATCTCAACCTTACTGCTCGATCAACCAGACTGAATCATTTAACTCCAGGGACAAGGTACTATATATGCGTTATAGCTATTGGAAATTTCGGAATATCAACTGATTCGTCTACTCCGGATGCGAGAGTTGCACTGCCAAAAGAAAATCCTAGTGTAACATTATTTGGTGACGAACATCAATTCAATTACTTAAAATCATCGATGAACGATTCATTAACAACAAAATGTGCCACAGTTCGTACGATAGAAATATTCGGAGCAGCTATGGATAGTCCTTTTTCTAATACGTATTTGGGTCTAGCTGATATTTTAACGAGAAGACTTAGTTTAGTAGTTGGATGCTGTATAGGTTTTATAGTATTCATAGTGCTTGTATCAGCATTGGGGTATATAAAGACGAAAAAGCGTCCTGTTGTTATCAAATCTGAGGTTCAACAAACTCCGCAGTATATATCCTATGATAACTTCTCTACTTCCAATCCAGAAGGACAGACTACAGAAATGGATTTAAATACAATTGTGGATAAAAGTAAAATACAATTTAAACAAAATTAGTTAGTAACGATTTAATTCAAAATAACCAAACCGTATTTTACGATCACAAAGTTAAAATACAAGCAAGAAACTTAGATAAGTACGGAAAAGTAATGCGCATTGTAATAAATCAAAATTATTGTATTAAGATCAATCTAAATACTTCTTTTTTCGATATGTTTGTGTTAAAAAGTATTCAAAATGAAAATGTTTTATGATTTTAATTAAAGTATGTCTTTAGACAATCGGGAATTAGATTTTGTGTAATTATTTTCAATGTTATCAAAAAACGTCTAACGTTCTTAAATATTGTTTTGTTATTAAAATAAAAATGTATTTATTATGTCTTCATTAAACATAAGTGTAATAAGCTATGTAAATGTGTGAAATAATTTGTAAAAAGTAGTTATGAAATTGCTAAATATATCATGTTTAATAATTAGCGAAAACACACATATGTATATCCTAATGTAAGAGTTAAATATAATTCTTCAATAATTCATAGAAATACAATTGTCTTCACAGATATCGGTCTAATCATAACAATGTAACTTTTTAAAACTCCAATTTATGTTCTAGTACATTTGCGTACAACCTCGTAATTATTTTATATGGATTTCTTTGTAAAATCATTATTTCTACTGTTTTTTAAAAATAAATATAGATAAATATTAACCATTAGTTTTATGTAAAATCTCCTTCTGCAGGTTTCATTTACTATTAACCTTAAGCTTGCCGTGGTCATCTTCATATGTTTCTATCAGCCGTGATAATAACTGAAACGACTCCCTTATGCATAAATTATTTCTCAAAAACCATTCAAACTTTCTTCAATATATCGCTAACCCAACGTTTCCAATCTTCAAACCCAAAACCTTACAATCAGTCATATCCATATTGTAATAAATAATTAAAACGTTTAATAAAGAAGCTTAATCAATTTTTTTTTAGTAACAAATTAAATATTTTGCAAAATATGATAAAAGACTCCATTGCACACGCTAACTGTCATTGTAACTCAATTGAAAAAAATGCATTCTTTTATGTGCAAACTTACTAAAAACTATCCAAATGCAAAAGCTAAAAAATATTTTTTTTCTTATGATTTAAACGACTTTAGTTTCATTGGTTTAGTTTAGTTTTATTTTAATTTTAACATTATAATTCTACACAAAATACACAACATAAAAGTCACTGTCGTCAACAAACATTGAATATAGAAATAAAATCTATTCACTTTGCTCGCGTTCTGCGTTTGATGAAATGCTAGAAGCCGGCCACTTTTTCAATTACTAAGGTTTGCAAACGGAATATGAAATGCACACTCCGGGTATCTATTCATGCGGAACAAGTGAACGCACAATAAATGCGATGCGACGCCGGTCCTCCGGAAACGATGCCGCCGCTGCCGTCTCCCAGTAAACAAGCCATAACGACACTCAACACCGCTGTTTCACAATTTATGTAAGTAAATGACCGAGCACTTTCGTCCAAAACAGCGTACTTATCGCAAACAGAAATTGGAAAGGTATTAAATAAAATGAAGTGTTATTAGGCCCAGCTACATAGATTATTTCTAGATATTATCAGAAAACATAAATCACAAATGACAAGTTTTTACACAAATTAATGTGGTTAATTTAGGAAGTCCGGCAAAAATGTACCAGTAGACCTGTACCTTAGTAAATTTGTAAGCGAAACTTCAAACAATCTTGATTTACTTACATTTTTTTACTAGCTTTCGCCCGCGACTTCGTCTGTGTGGTATTAAAAAAACAAAACAAAAGTAAGTAGCCTATGTGTACTTTCAGACTATCCCCTATATCTTTGCCCAATTTCGTTGAAATCTGATCAGCAGTTTCGGCTACAGACTCTAACAAACATCCATCCATCCATCTATACTTTCGCCTTTATAATATTAGTATGATAAGAAGGGCAAACGCAGAGCGGCTACAACGAGGTGTTCATCGATGCCAATAGACGTTTAAAATATCAGAGAAACTACAGATGCGTCGCAGTTTTTGAGAAGGTGATATGTTCGCTTCTAGACCCTAAATCGTAGGTAAAGGTTGGGAAATACTGGTAAAAATTATATGATTATACACTACTATGCTACACATATGTGTGCAGTATAGTAGTATGTAATCATTTGTTGCAACAAGAGGGGCATAAATAGTCAATGCTCAATTATGTCACAGTAACATAAAGAACACATGGCCCAAAAGTAAATCGGGACGGGAAAAGACGCCATCTGTTCCAATCCCTTGAAACGATTTGTCACTTCTCCCACTCCTGATATTAGATGCTGTTTTTATTTTTCTTAGACACCATCTTTTATACTATGTGATTGTTTGATTTGTTAAAGTATTTTAAAATATTTAATATAAAATTTCAATTCATAGTCATTTATCGAAATCTCCACTTCAAATAAAGTAAATATTATCACAAAACGTAACAGTAATACTCAGAAATAGTTGTAATGTAATAATTAAATGAAATGGATATTCTACCTGTTCATTTATTTCATCAAATTATTTTCCGTGAGTTTCTTAGGACGTATTGAAGAGCTTTAATTACATTGCTTCATCTATACTAATATAATAAAGCATAAACACACCCTACTTCGTGACGTAGGATGCCATCAATCACAGCATAGTTTTGAATAATTATTTATTTAATATAAGCCCTACATTAACGACACGCTTTAGGCATATATATTTTCACGCCATCAAACTTAGGGAGTACAGAAATTGAAAAAAACCTTGATGTGTGAAAGGGACCATAAACTACAAGCTACCAATATTAAGGAAGCAAGGTTATTATGGTATTGGTAATTTTAACATATGCAGTTATGAAGGTAACAAATGTAAACAATAAAATAAACTTTTTATAATATCACGTAAACCATTCGGGAACAGTTAGTATTTCAAAACAGTTCTAAGCTGCAAAAAAGGCGATTTAGTCTTATATAATATATGTTCCAATATTTCGTTTTATTCATGTTACTATGCCAACATTTTATCTATTTATTTACCGACTTTCGACCTTTTCCTCCAATGTTATTCGGTTAACTGAAGGCATAGCTACTGAAGCGAAAAACAAAATTTGATTCGTTTTATTTGTTGTCTGCTTTCTTATTGTGTTAGCTATAATTGCACCTTTTTCCTTTTTTCTTGTGATATTTCTTGAGAATAAATACGGGTTCTTATAAAAAGTAAACTAAACGGATCAACGGATGTTGACTTATGATATGCCGCAAGAAATCGCGAATCGGCAAAATTATATTATTTGTGATAAAATATTTATGTTCTTATATTAAAGTTTTGTGTTTCTTGTAGCGCGTGTACCAGTTCTCAAGGGACATTTGTGGTCTAGTTTTAACGCCCTAAACCTTATTTTATAAGTAGCCCTTAATCTGTCAATTATAATCAACAAGTGGCTTATTCTTCTTGTGACTTGAATCTATTCAGATGTTTTGTATAATATTTTTAATTAAGAATTTATCAAGAAGTATTAAAAATATGGTGTTTGTTATAAGAAATACTTATATATCTGAACGCGGGACAAGTATTTCTAAGTAAAGAATCTATGGCGGCGATATGTGTCTAATATTTCAAAGGCGTGTCGGATCGAAATGGGAATGGAACAATTTGGCAAAATTCCTATCCCTACGTAATAACTGAAGTGGTTTCTATCGGAAATTGGTGATTCGATATGGGTATTTCAACTCATTCCCTTATATGAAAGGACTGTTAAATTTGACTTCCAAAATTCTGAATGCAAAATACGATTCATGAATGCAAATACATGAAATTCCAACGATTTTTCATTTTTTTCTCTCGGATTTCGGTACTTAACCTTTTTTACTTTTTAATGCATTGTTTACGAACGACTTTCAAGTATTTATTTGAAGTAAATCAGAGATTGTGCATATTTTTCATGGATAAATAAAAAATTATATATTTTAAAATGAATACAAGTACCTAAATTGATTTGTTTTCACTTTTAGTTTGATACTTTTTCATAAAATTAACTTTACAATATCGTAAAATGTAATTAATTCTGAATGAGAATTCCGAAGTTTACTTCGTTAAAGTCCCAACTTTATTCATTAGCGTGTATTGTCTGCGGAATTTATCCGTCAGGTCAAATACTTCCCGCTACGAACATTTCACGCCTCTTTAGTTTAGCTTAGTGTAAATTCACTTTACTTAGATTATTTCAAATTATCTTAAGACTAAACAATGTAACGGATAAATTTTACAAGGCACAACTTTCATTTCGGTTTTGCTAACGATTTACATTCTTTACTTATTCTCAATATCATAAATAGAAGTTTAATAATTACTTGACTTCACTTGAATATAAAGGCAAGATCTAATAAAAAAAAATCGTTTTTACTAGCTATTACCCCTGACCTCTTCGAGGATTTAAAAAATATTAGTGCAAAATAGCCTATGTGTTCTTCAAGACCCTGTTCTAAATCTGTGCCAAATATTAACGAGATCAGTGAAACCATTTTTGAGTTACGTAGTAAAAACATCCATCCAACTTTTGCATTTATAGTATGAAGTATATTTTACTAGTTTGTGTGTTTATGGAAAGTTATCCTAGCTTAAATAAATATGTTCTATCGTACTAATTTAACTAAAATAATTTCATTTCATAACACACATTGTTGTTTTTTCCTGTTCGGAACGGTCGTGTAACAACTTTTGTTAAATATTGAATATGGGCAACGTTCCAATAGATTTGCAGACATGCAATTTACTTCGGTTTAAAATCGTTTTCTACTTTCAAGCTGACCATGCAACTCTATGCCTTTGATGCAGCTCCGAGCTTTGTTGCTTAAAACTTATATCTAATACAAAATCATATTAGAAAACGTTTCGTTTAAAACAACTTTTTTTTACATTCTATGTGAAAATAAGATTAAATAAAATGAAAATAAATTATTTTATAAACTAATTAAAGTGTTATCTTCGGTAATAAGTGTAAGATAAT
Organism: Papilio polytes; assembly: GCF_000836215.1. Classification (NCBI taxonomy): domain Eukaryota; kingdom Metazoa; phylum Arthropoda; class Insecta; order Lepidoptera; family Papilionidae; genus Papilio; species Papilio polytes. Next base: position 1,347,349 of record NW_013525473.1, read on the forward strand.
AGTATAGAAAAAAATCTAAATAAAGAGAGCTTGTCGAAGTATTTTTTAACGTTTCATTCTATAATAGTATTATTACATTCAATACAATTATAAAACAAATAATACATATTCAAAAAATAGAAAGTTAATATAGTTCAATATTCTATCTTCTAATAGATATTAATAACAGTGCTGTAACTTCGGATAACGGACATGCAATAGTTTGGTAGTTGACTGGCAAGTTTAATAACCCGACGTAACCACGGGGGAAAAGCTTACGTATGCTCGCCTTTACTCGTTAATAAATAATACGGACAGACAAGCACTTCCTTGAAATTTATATATACCTTTTATGTATTTAATTTGTATATATGAATCTTTGTTGTTTACATTTTTTTATCATTACGTTATTTGTTCTTTGTGGTCGTTGACAATAATAAGTATCTCGATTTGATGAAATTACAATATAAGTAACTTAAAGTCGAATATAGGCTAATTACAAAAACATACTATATAGAAAGAGATCTCAGTAGTTCTAGTATTCAAAAACAGACAATTAGGCTACTGAATAAGTTTTTTTTCAATCCGCTCGAACAGAATCACGCTAATGAGTGTATACGAGAAGGTGACGTAGACACGAGCCATTATGGGCCAACAGTTAATAGGAACATCAAACACAAACCGATTTTGTTAATTAAAAGTAGGTCGTACGTAATTTTGTTTTAGGTCTCAGCTGCGATGTTATTATTCGTATTTATTACAATAGGTTTATTTAATTAAAAGTCTAAATCGTACATTATTGTGTACATAGAGAATATAAGCAAAACATAAACCCCTTCAACATAATCTAAACTTTTCAATTAGTAAACAATCCAAGTTTATTCATTACATTGTATTGTCTGAAGAGTTTGTTCGTTAGATCAAACTTCTCGTGTTAAGTATTGTGACGTGAAATATTTACTGTTTTAATCAAGAAAAGACTAACGATTAGATTTTCAAAAGCCTGCATGGCTTGCACTAGTAAAATGTGTATTTTAAATTTCGTAGGATAAATATACTCTAGATTGTGTGTTTGTATGTTTCATTGTTATAACAAGAAGCATAAACAACTTATCCGATTTTGATGGATGAGGTGACATTCGATCCGTGTGAATGCTACGAGCATAAGAGCACAGTTAATTGGAGTATCATTAAAAAAAAGAGTAATTGACAATAAGTTTTACGGACATTTAATCTATAATTAAGGGAAATTATTTATGCATCTTGATCCATAAATTGGCATTGTATTAATTATCTTACTAATATTAAACTTAGTACGATGGGAAATCACATTAAGGACAAAATCAAATGAAAACAAACTTTCACAAATTATTTGATTTAAACACTCGACACTGTGAATGATTTTGAACAAAAGCTCTGATCCAATTTGGATCCGCTCCAAGGCGACTGTCCTTTAGAAGGAAAAGCTCTATTCATGGAATAAATTTTAAAGCAAAGAAAGCATTAAATAAAAATTACTTTATAAAGATATTCAAAGTTGCATACCAAGTTTATTTCCAAATTCTATACCAAATATAGATGTACGAATTTATTATTTTTTAAAATCTTAAAATTATAATACATAGGATCTCTTAAATCCTAAACTGATTTATGCCGATGAAATACGCCATCAAACGCGCACTTTTCTAACCGAACAACGCGCTGGGCTGCTTGCATACGAATCTTTCTCTCGCACACCTCTCCGCAAGTCCGCGCTCGACCGTACTGTACGTGGATTCAAAACTACCCACAAGTACGGGAGAATAAAAATGCGCCCGGTTACCCGCAATTACCTACACCACGAAATTTAAACTATATATTTGCTACGAATGTGGTGAACCCGTAATATCTATACTAAACATAACCCATGACAGTATTCGTTAAAATTAAAAAAGTTTTGGTTAAGACTTGAAACTTGAATAATACAAGAACGCAGAAAGTCTCAAACGTCTGCCGGCTTGGACTATCGCAGCACATTTATCTTAACATTATAAGCACTCGCAAAAATATCTCGTAAATAAAAAACTTTGAAAAGATGAGGGAAAAAACATTGTTACGAAACAATTTGCCGAAGTTTGTTAAGGATAACTCGAGAAATACATCGTTTCGACTAACCGTCCATTAGGCTGTGATCAACAGTATTCTCAATTTCTTTTAATTAAACAATCGTCATACCATAGTGTTTCCTGAGTGAAATCGATCGATATTATTTTGAGAGACACTTAAAACCCACATTCAGTGGTTATAAATCAATTTAAATCTATACTATTATAATAAAGCGTAAACACACACTTCTTTGTTGTCTAAGATGTCAGCTATTACAGCAAATTTTTGAATAATTATTTTTTTAATAAAAACCCCACACTTACGTCACGCTTTAGGCTATATGTTTCACGCCATTAAACTTAGGGGGTAAATATTTTGGATAAAAACCCTAATGTGGGAAAGAGACCAAAAGTTGCTGCCAACATCAAGGAAGCAAGATTGCCAAGTTTTGTCATGTCATGTCATCTTGACGTTTCCAATTGACAATTTGAGACATGTAAACAATAAAATAATTTTAGACTGATGAAATCGCACGGGAACAGCTAGTTTTATTATCTTTTTGTAATAGAGTTGCTAGAGTAAAGAAACACTTTATTTGTTTTTAACTTTGTTAGTAATAATATTGTATTCGCGTTCGAGTCCTCGACTGATACAGAGCACTAGCTGGTTGTAGGCAAAACGTGATCGGAATGCGAACAAATTTTACAAGTTGGCCGTCTTAATTGTTTTAAAAACAACTTATCTTTACTTTATATAAACTGTAAAATTCATTTTACATGTTTAGAGGCATACAAAGATGTGTCTTCAATATTTTTTGGGAATTATCACAGAGTACAATGGAAAGTTTAATGGGCGTAACATTTTTCATTCACAAATTAATGAAAATAAATGCCTGCATTAAATTGGAGTCGCGCCAAGCAGTTTTAAAACAACTTCAACTTACAGAAGTTGTTAACTTGTTAAAATTGGTTTTATTTGCTTAAAAGCTTGCGCATAAAAATGAAGTTCGTGACAATTTATGTGTGCGATAACTAAGTGCACTTTAAGTAACAATAATTATGGAATACGAGTGTCACTCATAAAGAAACACCTTTGATGTACGAAATGTACAGCAGAATTAAATTGATTCGAGCAAAATATTGATCGTGAAAAACTATTGACATGTTATTCTCACTAACAAAGTTTGAGGGATTCATAAGAGTATGGTAGCGAAAATGTACATACTACAGCCATGATGCTTGCATTAATAGACAGATATTACTGTCTTTAATCCTACTTATCTATCTTCCTACTAATATTATAAATGCGAAAGTTTAGATGGATGGATGTGAATGGATGTTTGGAAGAATTTGTAGCTGAAACGGCTGAACAAATCTCGATGAAATTAGGTATAGAAGTAGAGGATACTCTTGGAAGAACACATAGGCTACTCACTTTTGATTTTTTTTTCCACGCGGAGGGAGTCGCGTGCGAAAGTTAGTTTTCCAATAAAAATCTGAATAAAGACATTATATTACTTCTCACTGAATACTTACTTTTCTTTCTAATAATAAATGCAAAACTTTAGATGGATAGATAGATGTTTGCATATCTTTTGAACAGCTGATTGTATTTAGCTGAAATTTGGCACAGTTGTTGAATATAGTCTGTATGATCACATAGATAACTGATTCAGTTATTTTATTACGCACGGTTAGAGCCGCGGGCGGCAGCTAGTGTGTCAATTAAAGGTCCATCTAGGAAGTGTGGCTGAAATATTAGATAAAAAAACGTTTGTGTAAAATCAAGATACAATATTCGAATGTAATTATTGTGAAAATAATTTTATCTAAACACATGTGTATTAGTGAATAAGTATATAAAGTGAGAGAGAATTGACATTTAAGTTATTTTTCTTTTCTTCTCTCTTCTATTAAGCTCTTAAGTAAATTAGGTAAATTAAAATGGACCCCATAAAATAAAACTTTTAAAGTCGGACATCATTTACAAACTTGTTTGGCTCGACGCCAGGCCGATTCAAAAGCAAATCTGCTGTTAGTGTATTAAGTAATTATGAGTATGTACCTATTAATTGTAACTTAATATTACATAAAAAGGTAATAATTATATAACATGAATAAAATAACAATCCATCCAGGAGGAACGAAGACTTAGTAAGCACGGTGGAAAGTCGTTGGATGCAGAAGGCAGAGGACCGTATTCTGTGGAAAGTATTGAGGGTGGCCTATGTCCAACAGTGGGCAGATAAAAACAAATGATGATTATGATGATGTAAAGAATCAGTTAATGTCAATAATCAGTTGGTAATTTTTTGAAACCTCAAAATAATAGCCTAAATAGTAACAACATAACTTTGAAATAATTAAAAGAAGGAAAGAACTTGAAGTTATACGACATAAGGAATTATTTTTACTCAATAGATATTTTTAAGTTTTACCGACTACACTTGCGAATAAGGCTTCTACGGAATACGATAGAAAATTGAACGCAAATAGGAAATTCCGTTTATAGATTGGAAATAAATTGGATTTAAATTTCATCAATATATTTGCATACTTTGAAGTCAATCAATAGAATTCTTAGTAATCATTTAAACGTTTACATCTACCCATTGGATTGTGTAATCTTATTAAATTATAAGCGAACATAAGCACATGATTTTTTTTATATGAGAAGGGGGCAAACGAGCGGCGGGAACACAAAGGTGGTCAACGACGCCCATGGACATCCGCAACACCAGAGGAACTACAGATGCGTTGCCGGCCTTTGAGGAAATTGTAGGCTCGCTTCTAGAAGGACCCTAAGTCGTATTGGTTTGGAAATTAGATTTATTACCATTATTTTTTTATATTAAATTACCAATAGAATGGTTTGTTCGAAATTGCTAATAATATGATATTGTTTTAACGTGACAGTGTGGTAGTTCGTAGCAACATAGCCCCAGGACAAGTAGACTGCTCGACCTGTGCAACAACACAGCGACACTAAAAACAGGCGTTAAGAAGTACAACATATTGTGTTGCGTATGCTGCCATAGATGTGGTCTAATAAAATAAACATGGTACATGCAATTAAGATTGCACAAAAAAAGTCAAGCACCATGTTTGATAAAAAAAAACGTACAAGTCACCTTAACGATGCTCCAGGTAAAACGGATTTTGCTAATGGACAAAGTATAAGTCGACTAAATAAAAACAAAAAGGACGCACTAGTGATAGTCTGTTTCCATACTAGTAAAGAGCTTAACCGAGAAATAGGAGTGTTATGTTTCTTTTTTGCATGCACGAACAATAATCCTTGCGAGCGCATATAAATTTGATTCAAAACAAACCTTACCAAAATGTACAGATTGGAAAATATATCAATTTGCATATAACTTCAACAAAAACAATGTACCTACATCTATATCGTAGCTTTTTTACGGTGAAGCAATTTTTGAAATCAGCCCAGTAGTTTTTGAGTAATTTCAATACGTGCAAAAATACAAATCTTTTCTCTTTACATCATCATACTAATATAACATACTTCATACTAATATTATACTCGTAAATGTAAAACTTTAGATGGATGGATGGATGGATGGATGGATGGATGTTTGTTAAAGTTTGTAGCCTAAACGGCTGAACGGATCTCAATGAAATTTGGTATAGACGTAGAGGATAGTCTGGAAGAACACATAGGCTACTCACTTTTGTATTTTTTATTTCCACGCGGACGGATTCGCGGGCGAAAGCTAGTATCAATAATATTAATTTATAACATTAATCAAAATATTGACATATCAAAATGACCCCTTTGATAAATGAGTTCATCGTGATTAGATTGATTAAAAGAAAAAACATTCAAGTAAACACGAGTTAGAACTAGGTTATGTAAACATAGTTTTATCGAAATGTCTATCTTTAATTATAGCTATGTGTCAGATCGGAATTCGAACGAACAATTTGGCAACATTCCGATTCGGAGAGTAATAACGGAAGTGGCTTGTAGCGGAAATGGTGATTGGTGGTGCATGGACAAATCACGGATTTGTCAAATGATTTGACGAATTTTAATAAGGAAAATTACACTTAAGTCTATTATTCTTGTACAATAACGTAGAATTAATATTAATTTAAGGTTATTAAAAATAAATCCACTTTAAATCTTTGTTTATCTAAAATATCACAATAGTTTGTACTTTATTTTGGTCCAAAGGTTAAAAGCACTTATGTCTTCTAAAGCACTCAACATTAAAATGCGCGATTAATTATTACACAAACATTTACAGTTGGCAGTGCTTACAAACATTTGTAAGTTAGTTACATCTGTATGAAAGTTATATTCCATCTTTACTTTTCATTTCAGTATTTTTAGACAGAGATAGATATGCATTGCATTTTTCATCGACCTTAATTAAGCGGAGTATGTCTATTGATGCGTAGCGAGCACAAATTTGAATGAATGATTTTTTTTCATGTCTATAAAATGATTTCTCATTGCTACTACACTGCAGGACTTGAATTACGTAAAACAGTATTGAATTTTAGAGAATTATCAGGTTGTGAGTAATTCAATTGTATTGAACTTGTTTCTTTGTTTACCTACCTGTACCTTTGCACTAAGGGCGTAATAAAAAAATATTAGAAGATGACAAACATTACTTCTCTTCATTTATTTTTACAAAATGTTTTATTAAATATTTTTATTTTAGTTTAGTGCAAGAGTAGATTTACTTTTAATACTTTTATTGCAAACGGATAGCGTTATCGTTTACGATCAATCAACTTACGAGTATCGAAACAACGATTTAGATTTATTTTTAAAACGCTTGGTTATGAAAAAGTTGAAATGTTTCAAACGTTTTGAAATAACTCCTTTGTTCGTTTTATTTATAGTAAGATGTTCAGATTTTATAAGTAGCGATGTTTTGTTGGGAAACTGTAAGTGAAATGAACCGATTCTTTGAATTTTTAATTGTCCCAGATTATTGTACAGCACGAAGTAAATGGAAATGGAAACTTTGTATGCTATTCTTGCAAAAACACTTTACATTTATTGAACTTCACAGTTTTTTATCTCTTTGTTAATTGAGAATTGTTAGTGAATGTTTTCTCAATAGTTAATTTTTTTAGCGTCGAAAATCTTAATGCCCGCCAACTGGCCGAATAATTGGAATGACAGTGCCATTCCTTACGTCTACAATTTTTATTCACCAAGTATGTATGGTAAAAACGTTGAATAACATGTTAAATCACAAAACCTGTTTATGAAATCTTTTAAAAACATGTGATTATTCCTTTTAATCTGATATTGACATACATTTCAGGTCCAAAACGTTTAATAAGTCTAGTTGAAAAGGGCCATAGTTACATAGAGGAACGATCATGCTTAACATTTAAAGAATACGATCCGAGAAGTATAGCCAATTTGGCAAATTTTACATATCTTTACTATAGTTATTCCGGTGTTTTAGAAAGCTGTTGTCTTCGCTTCTTTATTAAACCGGACGGACGAAGGGTGAGATTGTAACACGCCTAAATTTACTGCTTATCTGTTTGGGAATTATAATTTGAATCACTTTATGAAAACCATCAATAAAAAGACCGGCAACGCATCTGTAGTTGTCAATGGGAGTCGTTAACCACCTCGATGTTCTCGCCGCTTGTTTGCCCCCTTTTGTTATAAAAAAAAACAATTTGTTTTAAACTGTGCGCAAGTTGGCATCTTTTTATTGTTATAAACTCAACTTTTTTTCAATATGTTATAACAATTACGTCGTTACTACTCTTAATTTCATTAACTTCAAAAACTTTTACCTGATTGGTAGTAATACAGGTAGTAACAATAACATTAATAAAACACTTATTACTTTTTTACGACTAAAAAAACATTGATAAAAGTTTTGAGGTTATTTTATATGCTTGTTTTTATTTTTAAAAAGGTGTCATTTTGTAAACACAATGTTTCAGTTAGTGCTTATAACTCCGCTGTGCACACTCCCCGCAGAAGTTGCTCACGCTACAATGCACGCAATAGGCTTGCAGCACAAAAAACACGAGCCTTTTTTACAGAACGAAGTGAAAGCTCTACTGTTTTACAAAGATTGCAAAAAAACAAATAAAAAAATGAAGGCTCTCGAAAATTGATACAGTTCTTTTTATTCTAACTGAACTCTGCACGCATTGCAATAAATATAAATATAATCAAAAATCTTATAAAGACCTATCACAAATATTATACTGCGATAAATACGTACTTCTTACTAATATTGCAAACTAGCTTTCGCCCGCGACTCCGTCCGCGAGGAATTAAAAAAAAAACTAAGTACCCTATGTGTTCTTACAGACTATCCTTCACGTCTATGCCAAATTTCATCGAAATCCGTTCAGCTGTTTAGGCTACAAACTCTAACAAATATCCATCCATCTAAACTTTCGCATTTATAACATTAGTATAATTTAGATGTATGGATGTTTGTTAGAGTTTGTAGCCTAAACGGCTTAACGGATCTCGATAAAATTTGGCATTGATGTAGAATATAATCTGGAAAAATATATAGGCTACTTTATTTTAATTCCACGCGCACACGGACGCGTACGACAGCTAGTATGTGTATTAAGCCGATATATTTTATTTAAACGAAATCCACTCTGTATATTAATTTACATATCCCTTTGTACGCGATGAATGGCGCGAATGAATTATAGACTGAGATCAAAATTTAAATTGAATAAATTCTTCCTTTAGTTGTTTCAGATAGTGTTCAATATCAGTTGGTGTGCATTTAATTTTGTTGTAGGGCAGAAGACACACCGAAAACCATGTCAAAAATAGAAAAAACCTTTGCTTTTTATTACTTACTAGCTCTTGCCAGGGACTCCTCCGCGTCGAATTTAAAAAAAATGTAAGTAGCCTATGTGTTGTTCCTGACTATCCTAAACATCTATGCCAAATTTCATCGAAATCCGTTCAGACGGTTAGGCTACAAACTTCAACAAACATCCATCCATACATCTAAACTTTCGCATTTGTAATATTAGCATGAATTTCTATTTAATCAATGTGCGGACAACTTGCTACTGTTTGTAAAGAAACTGTGAAAATATCTTGTACTCGTACAATGACAATAGCAAGATATCTGAAATATCTTCTTGTATCAAGATGTTTAAATTAACAGCGAAGTCATAAAAGTTGCCAACAATACAAATTCTTGAATAAAGCAGATGAAACATGCTTTAAGAGACTGAAATAACGACAGCCCGGGATTCAAGAAAGGAAAATTATTTTGCGTTCCGCTGCTTGTTAAGTAATTTCATAACAAACAACGATTTTAGTTGCATTTGTTGGCTGCTTGCGGAAATTCAACAACATTGAGGGATATTAGTAGAATAATTTCTGCAAAACTCTTTTCATAAATTTACTGTATGGATACTATTCACGTGATATATTTTGTATCTCTGATAGAAAAAAGTAAAGGTAAATATTTTTTTTTACCTCTTTCGCACCCCTAATATGAGGGTCAATGACTTTTTTGGGCATGGTACTTTCATATCCTTATTGTTTATTTTTTTAAAATCTATTTACAGTCTTTCTTCTTCTTCTAACAAATTACATTAATTAAGACTACTTTTTAAAACTATTTACAATGTTCCTTTATCTATGTCTTATTTCTATTTATGACTATTCATGCTTAGTTAAACCATTTAAATAACTCAAAGAAATTATATGTATGATTATTTACATATCTGTTTTCAAATAACTCCTTTGAAGTGAATTATTTTCATTCGACATTCGTAATAAACGACCTTAATAAATACTATATAATAAATTATGGAGTTGACTGGAACAAATGCTTTTTACTAGGGCTGTATTCAAGAAGCGAAACAATAGACTACACATTTATTTCATGTCACTGGAGTTTCCTTTAAAATTTACGAGAGCTATAAAATATTACACTCCTGTTGAATTGTAAAACTACTTTATGTATTCTCAGATACTATTCCGACGACAAGAATCAAGGGGTTCACGACTCAGTTTTATTTCACCTTACATATACTATTAATGTCAATTTTCACACTTGTACTGTACAGTAATTGCTTTAGTAATCTGTAAATAGCAACAGGCACGAATTGAGTTCGAATTTAACATCTTTGACACTTAAAATGCAAGAACTGAACTGTTCTTTTGTGATTCAATTTCTCATAAATTTCAAATTGAAGTAAATCACTATCGTAGATGTGTTCTTTTACTTTGTTATTTGCTTAGAGATGTTTGTATCGCGAGTGCAGGCGGTCGCATGTATGACTACGTCGTTCCTCACCGAAGACGGTTCTCTTTGAGGAAGCCGTTCAGATTCAACTTAAGTCGCTCGTTTTATTTATATTTTCCTTTCAGCTCACAACCGCAAAGGGTTTTCAAATAAAACGCTCTGCAGTAAATTTTCAGAATACTATTTAAATAAGTTTGTTTCTAGTATAATGCTGTGTTTTTTCTGTGATGGTTGACAAATGCTAATACATCAATTGATGCGATTTTTTAAGAAGTATGTGTTTTAAGATATGACAATAAAACACATAAATAAAACGTTTAATTCCTATACAAGGGAAAGACATATACATTTGTAAATGTAAACAGTAAATCGAATGTAAGAAGAAAAATAGAATAAGATGCTATATAAAATGCTATGTTTGGAAGTAACGATTATTTTGAAATAGAATTTATCTGATTTGAGAAAGTATGTTCTTTATAATTATTAAATAATCGTATAACTAATTTAAACAATAAGTAATCGGTAACATGCAAATTAATTTATAAAATGATAATATTTAAAATTCAAAATAAATGTTTTAGTTGTTAACTTAAAACTTAATATAACTTTGACTACTTTCATTTCAGTTGTACGTTCCTTTAGCTAAGTTTGTAAAGCCCATGGGGCTAACGGTAACTTAAGTTAAATCTGAAAGGCTTACTTAAGAGGTACCGTAAGTAAAAGTAAAAATAGCGTGGTTGTACAAGCAGACATTTCACATTCGATTTATCTCTTTGAAATTTTATTAAATGTAACATGAAAGTTTTATCTTTTCAAATATTTTCTTAACAAGATGGTCAAGTTAGACATTTCAAAACATTATATGCATTTAAAGAAGCCAGATATTGTACCACCACCACGCTCTGCTACCATCGATTTGTGCCGTACAAAACGGGTCGGGACCCGCGGAACAACCTACCCTTAAACTACGCATGCATCGGAGGAGATAATATTATAAAAAGGGAAATGGGTTGGAACTCACCAATTCGATGCACTTTCTTACCTCCTGCAGGTATGGCTAGAATTTTGAGCGACCCCGTTCGCTAACCAAAATTAACACACCCTTTGTGTCTTCGTGTTGTCGGACAAGCAATCACTTCCAATGACTTCTAAACTTTCACACGTAACCGACCGATCAGCTTGGCTGCTTGCTCACGACTTCATTCACACACACTTTACCACAGGCGCCGCGCTTGAGAGGGATTCTAATCTACCCACCAGTGCGAGAGAATAAAAATGCGCCCGGTTACCCGCATTTACCCAGGGCGCGAAATTAAAATTATATGTTCGCCACCGAATGTGCCGATCCCGTATTATCTGTACCGAACAGTAATTTTAATAAAACACTTGGCAAAGTACAATCTTTCATATATGTATACATAAACGATATAAACATAGTAATAGCTGATTATAATGTAAGTCCATACATAAATATCAGTCAAAGCAGCTGCAACAGACGGCCACTTTGTACTCGCAGTTTCGCTTTGCTCCGGACTTAACGATTAATTCCACAGCTTTTAACTAATTAGTTTTTTCTCAAGTTATTGCTGTTTTTTATAAATCCCTGATTATAAGTAAAATGTAACATTTACGTGAAAGGTTTATCGTTGCCTAAGATTCGAATTAAATTGCTATCATTAAACATATTGTTCTTTGATAAAATCCAATGTCGACACTTAACAAATAATGTCGTTACATTAAAAAGGAGATCAAGTTTTGTGTAAATAGGTTATTTTACACTCGAACGCTCCGTTCGTCGTTAGTACAGAAAAGAGATTTTCTGGCTCAGTACTTCGGTACTTGAGGGACTTGTGACAAATTCATAGGCAATATTTTAAAGGACTTGGAATCTGCCGTAATCATTAAAAAATAAATTTTGATAACATTTCCGTTCTTAGTATCATTAATTAGTGTGATATTCGAATCGATAATTCAGAAAGCACTAACCTCAAATCTCACTCTTGGGATCAGGCGTAAACATTTATTATTTACGTTATCCTTAATTTAAGATGGTCTTAAATTTATGCGGTGAAAAGGTTGAGCTAGTTTTACGAACCGTCAACACGTTCAATTCTATTACGATTTTTACTTACAATGAACTCGCAGCACGGATCGTTGAAGTAAATTAAGAACCTACTTATACCATACATTTCCATTAACACCCTTTCCTAATAAGGTAAGGATAGGAAGGGAAAGTGAATTTGACGACGAAGGAGACGTATAGGAAAAAGCAATGTCTTCTTTATGTACATTTCCTCGTCTACGTCATCTCTATGTCTACAAAGGGTAGGCAACGCATCTGTAACTGCGGATATCTATAGGCAGTGGTCGACATTTTGACGGATTTAGGTGGTCACTTACACGTTTGCGACTTTATGATATAAAAAAAGAAAACATTTCCCCACAGAAACAAAATAGATAAATAAATAACTGAATCCTTATACTTTCTTTTATTACTTAATACTAAATGTTTATATTTACTTTATGATCCCGGGTACTTCAAACAGAAACTGCCCCAAAAGTTCATAATCGTAAAACTTGCATTTATTTTTCACAGGATAATTTACTTCGCTCTTTTTGAGCACAAATTTTAATATTTCAATTTAGCCGTGTCTAAACGCAATAATAAGCTTCTAGTAATATGCAATACCATATTTCACTAACAATTGTATTACAATTGATTAGATACTGTTCAACAAGTTAACGATTGTAGGCTTATCGTCTCCTTATTTTTCAAGTTAACTGTCTTTTCACTTAGTGCCACGAAACGATCGTTATCCTAGAATATTGCTACTTATTTGTAAATTAATGTTAATTGAAATAAAAATGGAATTTTTAATTTACAATAACATGCTACGGTATACGACAAACAATAAAACAAAAGATCTGATGTTAGCGCAAGTCTTTTACAATTTAAAATTGTGTATTACTGAATACGTATAGGGGTTCTGGCTTTAATGAATTTTTCCCCATAAATCCTCCCATTTTAATACGGAAAGTTATAAGTATCTCTTCCTTTGTTAGAACGTGTATAAGTCGTAAACCGTTAATTGGATTTTTGTGTAATATTCTTTTTGTGTGTAATTCCTTGACTGTCCTTTTAAATTGTTCAAGATGTGGTGTAACGCAATTCCAAATATCACCACAATATGATGTTATGATTGTAACGATTTATATTACTTTTAATGAAAAAAAATCCTCAAGTTACTATCAGTATTACAAGAATGTTACCTAAAAAAGCGTAAGAAGCTCTAGCTAGACAGTTGGATTAAGGGCCCGATTTAAAAGCGGTTATTTTAGAAACCGCACGCATAGTGAGGAGGTTCCTGTTTCTGCAGCCCTGACCTCTGGTTGCTTGAGTCATCGGATTTCGCAGCCAGTGGTGCTCTATTGTTATATAATATGTTTTATTATATTTTATATAGAAATTAAGAAATAAAGATATATGTGGATAATTTAATAATAAATTTAATAAATATCACTTTCAATCGTACTACAAGTACGGTTGCTAGCTTACAGCCTTGATTGTTTTTACCTTGAAATAATTCCATTATAAAATATCAATTGTAGATTGTAATAAAAGAATGTTCAGAATAGCAATGTCTGCAAACAAAGCTTGTTCGTATTACACGTCCTGAGATCCCGAGCTACGCCACTAAAGGATTAATGAAATTGAAACTCGTACGATCACTTATAAGGAGCTTATACCAAACACAGATAAACTAAACATTTGTTTGTAGCACGTTTCATAGTTTTATCTGTGTATATTTCAATGTAAATATTGTTTCTTATTAAACGTTTATATTAAAAGTTAACTCCGTCCAGAGTGACTACGACATTCACTAACTAAATCATACTTCATACTAATGTTATAAATGAGAAAGTTTAGATACATGGATGTTTGTTAGATTTTGCAGGCTTAACGGCTGGACGGATTTCGATGAAATTTGGTATAGATGTAGAGGATAATCTGGCAGAACACATAGGCTACTCGTTTTTATTATAAATATAGGATTTTGTAGTTTTTTACTTGATGTATTAATTTCGTGTTTAGGAATTTTGTTTCTATCAATTTACGTAACTTATATAATTCGAACAAAATCTGTTTAACGGATAACTGTATAAGTAAGTGATGCAGCTGCCGTAACAGCTGGTGAACTTTACACAGTTAAAGTTATAGTGCATTTACTTAAAAAAGACAAAAATACGTTTTTAAATTTCTATATAAACTAGCGCTAATCAAAAAGAATACGATGAAAAAAAATCAATATACCCTACATACCTATTTAGGTTGTTTTTGTTTAACTACCCGAATTAGAATAAGGAAACTTGTTAGTATTCTTTAACCTTAATCATCAACTAACGTTGTAAAATTATTTATTAATATTTTTTATCAACAATTAGAATGTTATAAGTGATTTTATAAATGTTAAATGTAAATTTAGTGTAAATTCGCGCTTCAAATTTATATTAACTAAAGTTTAAAGGTAGACAGTGAAATTTAATGTTTAGTTGCCGTCATCTATTACAAGCGAACAGTAAACGTCCTGTAAACTTTTAACCCTCGCACGAAGCAGACGGCTACTGAAAACTTTTAGGTAACAACTTTAATTTATTCACACTGAAACGGGACCTTCAGGTATTTTTTTACTGTATTATAAATTAGCTGCGTTATAAAAATGCTTTATAAATATTTATATGAACAGTTTTTTTTTATTTGTAAAAGTTATTTTATTATATAACTAGAAAAATAGCCTATTTATGATAAATTTCATGTAACAGATACCTCATATTGTTAACTTATAATTATACAAACTCGTCCTATTTTTTACTTTCAAAAGAAAACACCGAAGAAGTGTGTCATTTAAAAAACAAAATCAAAGTACTATTACGATTTAAGTCTACATTAACAAATCCCCAGCAAGTAAAATAGCTTCATTGAAATATGTTATAGCATTAAAAGGCTAATATTTACCAAACTATTGCGGGAACGATAAACATTGTTGAACGCAACGTTGTGGAATGAACCAAGTAATTACCATACAAAGAGTTGCTAAACGGTATACGTCCTTTGTAACTTTTTTTACAGTAAATTGTATGTTACTTGTACGATTATGGAACGCAATTTTCTTTTTAATTCAAACGCTTCAATAGATTTGGTGTTACTTTCCATTACGGCGTAATTACAGAGAAAGCAACATATTTTTAAAAACAAAATCATGTATTTTATTAAGTAAAATTAAGATTTTTTGTAAATTAAATCAATGCAAATAATTTTTGATGAACATGAACTATTTACACAAAATTAATTGATAAATTATTATTAACGTAGTCTTCAGGCCTGTACGTGTTAAAGTATTATTTAAAACGAGCGAAATACGAGGATATTAAGAGTGTCTCGTCGGAATTAGTTGCATTTGCATGTCGTGGTGTTTCATATTTTTACGGCGCAGTCGGCTCGGTCGGAGCACGCATTTATAATTACAGGGTGATTTAATAACGCGCGACTGCACATTGCATATAGCGCAGGCATTGCTGTGTACACGTCTCGTTTCATTCCGCACGCCTCTACAAATTAACTGTCCGGATTCAGCCGCCCAATCTAGTTAAAGGTCTCGCTCGGATGTGGTATATCAAATTAATGATGATTAAAATGTATTTTTAAAATTAACCCAGATGTGAAACTAGCAACTTACGAGTACTTTTATTATAGCTTGTTTGCGAAAATAACAAAAGTCTGTTGTTACTGGATGTTCGAGTGACAAAGCCATAGTCAACTACTCTAGACCATTACGATTTGGTAGACTTCGTAACATCCCCGAATTTATTCACCGTAAGGACGTCGGATAAGAGCGGTCGGCACACCTTTGACTAAACTTTCACACAATTGTTGTGCGATTGTCGATTGTTTCGCAATTCAACTGTTTTGTTGCAGAACTAATAATCTAGTAGTGTGCGTACCTTCATATAAGCTGGAAGGAATCAAAGCGAGACTAAACAGTTGTGCGATAGTTTAGTCTAAAGTGTGCGCGCTCTTAATATACGTTCGTACTCTTAATGTAAATTCGAAAATCGAAAACACATTGGTACACGGCGGGTATCAAGTCTATTTGAGGTTCTGAAATTATTTATTTGGTATGCGAATGAGTTTAATATTTACTTAAGGTGTACGAAAATGTAATGCGTTAATAAGAAAAAATGTCATTTCATAAAAATGTTTGTTATGATTTTCTCATGTCACGTACATTGCGATTATATTTTAAGATCAAAAGATTGGAGTGCTGTTTTATGTTGAGTTTATCGCTACACTTATTGCTTGTATAAAGATCGAAATTACCTTTTACACGACCGTTTGCAAGATGCTAAAGACACGTGGTTATACCTTTTGACTCTGATATATCTATAGCAATCATCATTTGCTGAAAAAATTATTGGTCCTATTGCCATTACACATTAGCAGGTTTTGAATTTGTTCAATGTATATACACGTAAATATAGATAAGAAAATAGCCATTGGCAAAACATTACCTACTTATATAAAAGTCTAAAATATATTCAATCTCATGAATTTACATTTGATAAAAATGCCTGAACTCTTTAGCAATTTTGGTACCATTTCAAGGCTTGTCCTGTATTTAAGTGTGAATTCTTTCGAGTGTGTACGTAAGTAAAAAAAAACTTTAATTGTCTCTCAACACGCACGTCCAAAAACGTTTATAAAATGTTCGTGAAAAGCACGTACAAACAGTAAACACAACATTATAGTTATTAGACTTGAAATTATCTTGTAGCCTTCATATCATTTCAGAAAATCTTCCGTTATGATATTTTAGTCGTGCTAATAGCATACGATAAAATATCCATTACAAGTATTCGAGGGGGATAGGGTTACGAGCACAAGCCGGGAACAGCGATTGACTCATAAAATGAGTACACTTTCGAAAATATATAACGAATATCTTGTTATTGAAAAAAAAATACAGATTTTCAATAAATGTTTGATTAAAAAACCTGGCTAGGCTTTCTAATAACAAACACAAGTGTAATAATTAAATCAATATCTTAGAATATTTTTTAATTGACATTTTTAATACCAGGATCTTATTGAATTCATTCGATCGATTGTATTATTTAATTTTTTTTTCAAAATTATATATAATTATTATTAAAATTAAAACCGTGGAAAAATATATCACTGTGTAATTCTATCATTTTATTTTTGTACGTTCTCAAATAATTTGCCAAACGTCAGACTTGGCAAGCGGTAAAATCGAGATAGGACTGTTGTTGGTATTTTTTCGTTATAAGCAATAAATAGAGTCGGTAAGGATTGCATAATTTTACCATAACGATATCGTATTTTGGTAGTATCATGTGTAACATTCGTGCCGCTGTTCGGTCGAATCATAAAAAATACGATCTCATTTATGGTATTTCTTACGATAACCAAAAATTTATTTTTACGTTTAGGTTTCGATTTAGCTAAAATTTTACATAAATCGATAAAGTGATTTTTCATCGCCATCTTAATATTTGTCCCCACTGAAGGGCTCGGAGCCTAACCCAAATTCGGGGTTGCCTAGGCAATAGTCGACCACCCTGGCCAAGTGCGGGTTGGTTGACTACACACATAGCTTTGAATTTATTCGCCGATACGTGCAGGTTGCATCACGATGGTGTCCTTCACCGTAAGAACATCGGATAAATTGTACACATACGAATATCTAAAACATCGAAAATCACATTGGTACATGGCGGGATTCCAACCCAAGTCCTGTAGGTTACAAGTCAAGTGCTTAAACCACTAAACCACGGACGCTCCAATTTAGTGTAAATTTTATACACAAGTAATAAAGCATTTCTTTACTTAGTTTATATTGATAAATATCAACTCTTTTTTCATTTAAAATGTTTTACAATTTTTCTGTTAAATAAATAATTTTCAATTTAATCATCCGCTTGTTACGTCGTGTAACAGAATGCCGTATAATTTTACGACATGCTGCAGTCGTTTATTTGCATGAAGAGCGTTAAATTAACTATAAATATAACTTAGAGGAAGCACATCCGCTACTTCAAATAAATGTAGAGAATTCCTTTAACACTTCACCTAATTTACTGGAACAGATTTTATTTTATAAAAAGACGGAGGGCTGGTAAATATCAAATATTGAAAAAATTATAAAAGAAATCTATTTTCTTATATATTAGAGAAAAGAAAATATTTTCATTTTTCCTCAATATATTGAGAATTCAAATTAATTCCGATCTTGCAAAATTTCTTTAAAAATCACTGTATTTTGAAAACAGTTCAAGAAATTATACAATTATTTTATCATCGGTTGAAGAAAGCGGCGAGGATTGAAGTCTGTTTTGAGAGGTTTTCCTTTTTTTTTTGTAAAAGTATTTCAATCAAATTCCCAATAGACCCCAAAGAAGTTTCACTCCATTACACGGAGTCGACGGTGAGACACGTCCACCGAAATCTCTTTATTACTGCATAGGATAAGGCTTGCCGAAATATCGCTCTTTCCGATAAAAGAAATAGCTTTTTAATATCAACATAAACTTTTACTTTCTAAAATCACCCACAGACCCTAACCCTTAACGGTTTTTGTTATTTCCTAGTAGTCGGCTGCAACTTTGTCAACGTGTAATAAAACAAAAAGTGTATAAAACCGAAAAAAAGGTAAACGTACGCTTCGTTTACAAATTGGCAGACATTATTGGAAACACTTCAATCTGAAATAAAGTAAACATTTAAGGAATTCTCGTGAAATGCTAAACTTAAAATTTATTTAATACAAACTGTCTGTGCTGTTTGCATCAATACTTTTAAATTATCAAGGTCAAATCAAAGTCAAATATCAAATTTATTTTTATACATTCGAGTAATAAATAACGTAGCAGTGTTCTTTTATTGGATATGTTTTAAAAAATACAATCAACTCAACTTAATTCATGATTGCACTTAAATTATTTTAACTTGTAAACGGACCCTCTGGTAACGTGCCTATCTTCTTATAACAAAAAAGTTAAACACCTAATTTTTCAACCGTTACAGATTTACAAGTGAAAAAACTGTGAACGATTTTGAATGTGCCGATATCGGAGCAATTTTGGAGTGTTTTACTTTTATTGTTACGCTCCGGTCACGTCATATTTCCGTGTTCATATTTTAGAAACAGTTTTTGACAGTCTTTGTTCGTTATTTGTGTTAAGCTTTTACTAAATTCTATTGGGAACTTTTGTATGAACAATTTTGTATAAAACGTTGTCACTGAGTACTCATTGGTACTTATACATTTCTCATTATTTTAAGTAAATTTTAATCAATATACATACATTGTGATTGCATACATTTTATAATACTTACAATGTTTACTACCATAATATAGTTACAAGAAAATCATTAATAGTGTACAGTTAGCTGCAAAAATACGAATACATTTTTAAAAATAAAACACATGTACAGACGTTCAGTTTCAAAAATGTTTATACTCATATTCATCGATAGTCGAAAGCATAGAACACGTGCATCAACATTTGTAAAACCGATAGCGTATACCAGTTTGTGATTTTTTTAATATATACATATTTATGCAGCTGACTGTACCATTAGTTCATAACATAAGTATGCAAGTACCACTAGTGAATATCAGAACTAATTTCTGCGAACGAGTTTACATGTTCCAGTCAAAATAGATTAACTGCAAGCAAGTTCATCACAGCTTAAGCTAGCGGAACAAATTGGCTTCCAGTAGCAACTGCGAACTTCCGTCTTCAGCAACAAACTTTAGTTCAAGATATCGAGGGAGATATCATGAACTGAACATTATTGAATAATTATTTCTATGGTACATTGACTAACCATGTTTTTTATTATCTGACATAGATTCTAAATTCAAATTAACATAATTATCATCTTATAAAGCTTATCTTATAAAGCTTCAAATCAAAAGCATATGAAAGTTTTGCATAGCTTTTCCGCCTACCACTATGTTTTTCTAACTGGAGTTATGGATAGTAGGATGCCGTAACTCGTAAAATTAAACACAAAACGAGTAACTGTGCAAATACTGCCGTATCCTATATTTAATACTGTTTAAATTTAGTTTTTATAAGATAGACGATACTGGTTGTCTTTAATAATTAAAAAAGAAAATTAAAACGAAAATAAAATAATAGCGTGTCTATCCGTACATAAAATATTTCACGCAATGAAGATATAAGTTGTTGTGACGTGTAACATAAAACTGTCAGAAGTAATAACTGGATGAAAATAGCGGGGACACTAAAATATATCGGTCCCAGTATATCAATCATTTTACTTTTATATCCACTTTTGCGTACGATCGTGATCACCAAGGTTAAAGAAAATACGTATTTTGTAGTTATCAATAACGCCTTCAATTTAAAATTGGCTATTTCATTAACTGTGATTAATCCCAAAATACCTATGACTAATTACATCCGCTCATTTAAATCTACACTAATGTTATAAAGAGGAAAGAGTTGGATTTTGGTATGCATTAAATAACTCAAAAACTACTGGACCGATTTCAGAAATTCTTTCACAATTAAAAAGTTACGTTATCAGTGAGTAATATCGGCTATTTAACAGATTTTCAAATACTCGAAATTAGGCCTGTAAACTTCCTTTGTTTAAACTTTTTCGGTCTCGTGAAATTAATTTAACTATTCATTATATACATAATCAGTAGTTATTAAAATTTGTAATGGGTGCTTTATAATTACTTATGTGTACAAAATACATACTTATGATTTAATTTTACAGAAGTATTGGATCGTTTTTTGTTATTGGTCTTGATAAAAATATTGTATTTCGTGCACGTAATCTTCTTTATTCAACCTATTATTGCTATAGGCTGTTGAAGCATGTCTTCAATACGAAATACGTGACTGTTTGTGTTTTAACGATTATGACTCGCTTTCTGGTAGATGTTTATGTTTCTGTGTTTCTATGGATTTTATTGTTTGTTTAATTAAGCTCCAATATAACTTTTGTACCACTGGCAGGATAGTAATTATTTCCGTAGCATATATTTATATGTTGGAGTCACAAATTCTAGCAGAAGTTAGTTCCGAAGGTATATCATAAACACGGTACCTTATCCTCCATTGTGTGCGTGCGTATGTCGGAGTTAATGAAATAATGATCGCGTAATCAGAAACACAGTACTCAATCTTTAGCAAAACTGCACAAAACTAAAACTATTTAGATTGCAAAGATTTACAGTTCCCGAAGGGATTCATTAATTTAGTTTTTAGTATTTACCCGATAATTCTGTAACGGTTCAACATATCTTATTGAAATTTGGCACAGATATAAAACAAAGTCTAGAGTACACATGGAATAAGGTTCATCCGAAAAAAAATTCCGGTACCCGAGGGACATTTAGATTTTTTTATTATTTACATAGTTCGTCTGTTTTCTAATACCTCGCGGACATCTAGTAATTTATAAAGATATTAAATTGATAAAAAGAACCTTAAATACTTTTCGCTGTATAGTTTCAATTTGGAACACATTCGGTCTTCAAGCGCAGAATATCTTGGTGATTTATAATGAAGTACTTCGCAAAATTTATAGAGATCGCTTT
Organism: Papilio polytes; assembly: GCF_000836215.1. Lineage (NCBI taxonomy): Eukaryota > Metazoa > Arthropoda > Insecta > Lepidoptera > Papilionidae > Papilio > Papilio polytes. Next base: position 1,369,327 of record NW_013525473.1, read on the forward strand.
AAATTACGGTCTGATGTAAATGCTTCCGAAATGTATTGCTAGAACAGAACATAATTAATTTGCTTTCGAAACTTAACATTACATGGAACAATGAAACACTGACTTTTTTGTTAAAAAAAATATGTAACTACCTCCATGATTATGACATTAACACTTTAACGAATTATTCGGCCAAAAACCTATATGTTAAGTCAATTTAGCATTGTTTTTTGTAAAAAAGAGGTAATTGGTACTGCTAATTGACACATTAACATGCACCTACCAACATATGTATATATAATTTGTTAACTAGAAAATTAAATCATTGTCTATTTATATTTAGTGATGCCTTTGAGCTTGTTAGCGGTTTGCCGCAGAGCAGTTCGTTAGAACCACAGCAGCTCCTAATTGAAAACTTGCCAAACAAATTCACTTATACTGATTTAGTTTTATGCATTACATAAGAAAATACGTGAAATAAATAATTAGTAGTTTTTAAAATATAAAGAAACATTTATTTCCACATCTTCAATTACCGGATACCGAAAAGATTCGAATAAATTAGTCATAATGGTGCTATTAAAACATTTTCTAGAAAATCTTACTAATATCTTAAATGCCTAGGTTTAGATGGTTTGATGCAAGTTTGTTAGAGCCTAAACTGCTGAATGATTCTTGATGAAATTTAGATAAGCATAGGGGTAAGGGCTTGTCAAACTAGAATTGTTATTTATTTGTGCAGCGTCGTTATTGTAGCCACGTAAAGGTTTTCAATATGATGTAATTATTAGATGAAAAAAAAACTTCTGGGACATAGCACTGCGAAGGAATAATAACATTGAAAAATAAATAAACCATTTATACTCGTTTACTTTGTATAAACTTATACAAATAAAATTTGTTCCACGAATTGAGCAACGA
>NW_013525473.1:1371202-1398351 GCF_000836215.1 Papilio polytes
TTTAATTAAATTAAGGAAGGGAAACGATGTCGCCGTTTGCTTTGAATTTAACACGACAAAGTAATTCGATTTTCTATTCAAAATATCGAATCTTTCGAATAAACATCTAAGAGCAATAATAAAGACGCAAATTTGGATCTCGGCGGGCATAATATGTTGATATGATATATCACTAGCTTTGGCCCGGGACTTCGTCCGAGCGGAATTAAAAAAAAAACAAAGCAAGTATCCCATGTGTTCTTTCAGACTATCCTCTACATCTACGTCAAATTTCATCGAGATCCCTTCAGCCGTTTAGGCTACAAACTCTAAATAACATCTATCCATCTATCCATCCATCCATCCATACATCTAAACTTTCGCATTTATATTAGTCAGCCGCGATTTTTTTGGTTCTATGAAATGGCCCATCTACAATTTTACACACGAAACATTCACAGATTATGCACAATTTTTTTCCAACTTAAATAATACTTACTTCAGCAATTAGACACTTTAATTAAAAGAGGATTTTGTTCTTTGTATCAATTACGCAATACTGGACTCTTCTTTAACTCTGTAGAGGCAACCCATTCTGAAACTTGTAGCTCCTGTAAACAACAATCAAATACAAATACAAATATTTTATTGGTAATCGAATTACAATTCATAATTTTAAAAAATAAAACACTTTACAGATATTACAAATGAATGAATAAAAATCGTGTACATAAAACAATCATGGAAGCAAAAATTCTTCGAAACTATAAAAGGCTTTTTGTATTAGCCATGACCTAAGTTTATTTTTAAATCACTAAACATGTTTTAAACCACTACACACTTCTACCAGCTGTGTTCACTATCGAATGTTACACACTTGATATTCACGCTTCGAGTACTTGTAGTATAAGCAAACAATTTACCAACGACCTGTATCAATTTCTGATGCAATAAATTTGAATTTGAATACGTTGTTCATATCTTTATCGCTTAATAAGTAGCACTTAAAACTCACATTGGAGTTGATAAATACTAAATTTCCATTGATGCCTTTAATCCCTTGGATTATCAAAGGATATATCTCTTACTTAACGTTGTTTCTCTTTTTATAATTAAAAAATTTACCAATGAAATGTTTTAATACTCTTTAACTTATAAAGATCACTCGTTTATTAAATACGTAAATCAACGACATAGCGTTTGAGGAAAAGAAACTCTGAAATAAGACAGGTATTATTCTGTTAAAAATGTCAGCTTGATTTTTCCAGGAGACAGATATCGGGAACGTTGAATGGATATTGTTAACATAAACCATCAGTTCAAAGTGAATTTTATCTTGTTTTTATAGAGAATGAATGCATCTTTATAAGATTTTGTAGCAAAATTAGTATAAAAAAAATTAATTTATAAAACAATCAGTAACTATAAAACTTTTAAACATCGCCACATAAAAACAATAAAAGTTAAATAGCAATGTGTTTGTTCGTAATTCAAAGTTTTCGTTTTAACTAAACAGTCTTTGTATAATGCAATAAAAGCTGGTTTTATAGTCCATAAACTGGACGCCGGGGACAACAAGGAGCAGGTATAAATTACACCAATGTCTATAAACTCTTTGGACCTTAACTGAAGCCATGCGTGTTTTGGACTTTTATTTAATACCATTGTATAATTTTATTAAAGTAATGTAAATAATGAATACGAACTGTAGAGTATACAGCTGTAGTCTTTTGCTTCAGACTTTTGGATTCACTAATTATCAAAGGAGAGAAAAATCACCAGTTGGTGACTATAAAATTTGTCACGCAAGAATTGATTCTATTTTAATATATGATCTTATTTTATAAACCTTAGTTTTATTTTATTTTTCTTTTAACATTGTTAACTACGGATATACTTTTTTGTGAAGTTCGTAAAATTCTGTTGAAACGAAAAACTTAATAAATAATTCAGTTCCGTGCACAGTCGTAGCAGCTTGCTGACGCGCCGCACACATTGCATAAACTGTCCATATTTCTTTTTTATAATGGACCGGCACGGCATCATTTTAAAGTTTTAAAATTTATTGTTTATACTTTAAACTTTATCAGTTACCAGAACCCGACATCTGCTGTAATGATAAAGTCAAAATAACTTTAAAAATCTATATAAATACTGCAAATGATATCAAAAAATTACTTATGTGTTGTAATTTCTTATTTATAATAGCACATACCAACTATCACGTCATCAGGACGTCTGCGTAAAGTTTAATAAAATAGAATAAGGATATTATTGCCGGCGTAAATTTAACAACAAGGTGATCCTACTCTACAATTTGGAATAGTTATATTTTCTTCCTTAGTCAAAAACAATCATACTAAAGTTTTACATAAATAAAGTTTAGATGGATGGATGGAAGTTTGTTAGAGTTTGTAGCCTAAACTGTTTGACGGAACTGGATAAAATTGGCAAAGATGTAGAGGATAGACTGAAAGAACACATAGGTTGCCACTTTTGTTTTTTATTTTTTTAATTCCATACGGACGGAGTCGCGGGCGACAGCTGTAGATTTATGATGGGCTCATATCTATTACCTCTTTTTAACTTGGTATTTATGCATCACCAAAATCACGACTATGACTGCACGTCTATACTAAGAACGAGATTTTTAATCAGAATTAAATCTATGCTTACATTTTTCTCAGAATCCAAAGAAATGTGCATTACTCGAAGAGTACTTGGAACCAATTACCTATTCTTTGCCTTTTGTCGTTTACAATGGGAATTTTTCTGATCTTTCTTGTCGCTTGCATAATTATTTTCCCCTTTTAGCTGCCTCAGCTTTTTGCAAGACCATAATAGCTTAACCCCTTTCATGATTATGGTATAATTGTTATTAAAAAAACACTACTTAACCTATAGTTTTTATTTTATTATCAAAATGTGTTAATGTCAAAACTATTACTATTACTATTAAAATTTTCGCTTTATAGAAGATTGTATTTCCAAATCGAAACAAAGTCTGTCTTTCAAGAGATGAGCGTCTTACTTTCTCAAAGCCAGCAATGCTTCCTTTGGTCCTGTTTCTGCGGTATATTGCTAACATTACAACAGTAATGATTATTTGTAGTAGTTTTAAATGTCTTAAACTACATTTTTATACATTATACGAAACACATTTAAAAAGAAAACGAGGCTTATAAATCTTTTCTACTATAACAGATAATTTAGTGTAAATTAATAGGCTTAAACTAAATAAGGGCTTTATTTTAACCAAATCGTTAATTAACATCAAGTGAGGTTGTGGTCAATTTCTTATAAGCACTTTTTAAATCCTAAGATAGTGTACTGTTTATCGTTATTATTCTTAAAAATGTATAAATCTTTATCCGTGAATATACAATATAAGAAGACATATTTTTCTTTCTTTTGTAGGACAAAATTCGCATGACACGATTGCTTTAACATAGACAAGCTGTAAAGACAAGGACTGAATGGCGGTCCCCGACCCTCCATTAACCTTTTACTAACACAAGCCCAAAATAAACTAGCACCGTTTTCAGTTACTTGCATATTTCCGTACGGATAAACTTATAACTTAATTTATCAACCTAGTGACTTGTAATTTTTGGTCCCAATTTCCATACTTTCCTTAAAATTATAGCAAAATTATTTGCTATTATTTGATATGTTATGACAATTGACAGTCGAGACAGGGTTCCTTTCCTAGCAGTGCGTAGTTCCGTAGCGTAAAGGAAATTAATTGTAGATATCAAGAAATCTTTACGTATTATTTATATACTTTCTTCCCTTATTTATCACGAGTGGAAACAGGATGTCGCAAATTCTGCACTCGGATGGAACAAAATTGTTCGATTCAAAAGATTTCTTTTTTGTACCATCTGGAACTTACTATCTTTACAAAATTTTTATTTACACTTACGAGTTACTTAAGTTTGTTAATTTGTGAGAAAAGTAATATATATTTACAAATATATCACCAAATTAACTAGAATGTTATATGGTGCAGCCCACTGCTTACTCAGAACTACATAATGTAAATAAATGTAGAAAATAATCCCGAAAACTACCAATCCTAATATATTCTGAAACTGTTTCTGTACGCAAATCAGATTGTGGTAAAAAAACATAACTTAAGTATTGAATATCGTAAGAGATAGGATTAAGGCGAATTGATATTTCACGTTAAAACCAACGCCGCATATCATTCCGATAATACTGAAATATGAAAATGTTACGATGAAATTATACAATGAATTTATATTTATTGATAAAATAAGAAATATTGGACAGAATGATACCAATAAAAATCCTATTGAAGGATTAAACGCAAATTGTTTAAGGGATCAAAATAAGTTCGCGTAAAACATCATTAGCTCACTTTGTCCCCACTGAATGACTTGGGACCTGTCCTAAATTAAGGGTGATTAGTCAACCACACGGGCCTATTGGGAGTGCTTTGCCGTACATATAAATGTCTAAACTTCCTCCCCGATATGTACAGACTAGATCACGATGTTTTCTTTAACCGTAAGATAATATCTGATATTCTCGTTTAAAACGCAGTAATTATACTTCAAGTATGAATTTTAAGAACTGCCTGATTTGTTTAATAGTTTAATGCCCTATATAAGATTACGCTCGTTTTCACTACAGCAAACTAACATTTAAAAAGTAAATTAGATTAATTCAAGTGGAGATACTAAAAGGTCCTCATTCATAAAATATCACTCGTACAACCGTGTCTATTTACAAAGCCTTTGAATCTGTCCAGCATTCCGTTAAACTCACCATTTCTGTTCATTTTAAATAATTTTCACACCAAGACAAGGTTTTTTCGTTTGCTTTTAATCTTCCCGAAAGATTATTTTAATACAGAAAACGGTAATATTTTAAGTTAGTTATAAATCAATGTTGTAGAAAAATAAATATTTTAAGAAATTACATTACCAAAACTACGTATAAACTACACAAAAACCTTTCTTTGGTATTGGACCAAAGCATTTTATCTATGGGAATTTCTAAAATTAGAGTAATACATTTTCTTACAACCCTTATTTCTCAATTTTCATTTCCCTTGGGGAGGACATCTGATGTAATTTGTTGGTTAAAGATGCTATTATGATAAAATAACAGGACGATATCAAACTATTTGCTCAAAATTACATTCTAGGTATCATTATTACAATGTTTAAATACAATAATATACTTGATACAAAAAGGTAAATAAAATATCAAAGATTTATTGTTATTATATCTGTACAGGTTTTTCAAGAAGCAGCAAAAAAATGCCTCCGATAGGTCCTCATGTAAGGAAGCAATTACTTTTCTGTCACCTGCAGAAACGGACATTTGAAAAAGTAGTCAATGCAGTTTGAAACGAAAGCTGGTTTGTCGCAACTGAAACTACGCAAACGAGACTGTTTTATTTTAACAAAAATAATAAAAAACAGTTCAAATTTTATAATTGGTTTTGTATAAAATACGGTAGATTTATAAGCCACTAACTACTTGATGGTTTGTTCGTAATATGCTTTAAATTCTTAAACGTTATTCGAAATTAATATATCAAATCTAAATAAAAATAAATTAGTCCTGCACATGTGCTGAATTGATAAATGTATTCGTGAAATTTTCCATTAATTGGATACTTTTTATGTCCTTGTTCTTTCGTATTTTGTGTACGTTTATAATTTCGTTGTGTTTAAATAACGGGCTTCGCTCTCAACGAAAGCGTCTCGATTCATTTCACCCGGCGCTACGAATTAACTTTCCGGTTTCTGCCGTCCAATCTCGTTAAGGAAAATTACGACGTAAAAAGGGTACATTTTAACCCGGTAGTGAATATATGTTACCGAGAAGCCCTATTCCTAAATATTTGTTAAATAAATTTTGACAAAAATAGTATATCAATTTAAAAACAGTTGTGTTTAAAAATTTGCCTAGACGTATATTACCAACGTTTCAGAGGATGTAACATATTTTTTACAACACAGCTTAAAGGAACCTTCTAGAAATAATACGCAGTAAAATCGGACCCAGCAATAGTTGCGGTTTGGGTCTTTGTTAAAATATTACGACGGTCCAATATCAGGGATGGCAATCTTTAATAGCAGATATTAGTTTGATGTAGAGCGTCGCGGGTCTGCGGTAATCCAAGGGACTCCTAGATAAAGCGAATGACACATAATAGGCGAGTAAAGTAGACGTCGTAAAAAGGGATTGGATCTAAATCTTGCACGATGAATTCCTGAGACATTTTTTTGACATTTTAATACTTTGGTGACTAAAACTAGAATATACTCAAGTAATGTGAACACACTTTAGTTTATATTATTTACAACTTAAAATAATGTTTTGTTATCTTGTATGTTACATTAGGGTCGAATTAAGAAGTATAAATACAATTTTATACTATTCTGTATCTGCCTCATATGAACGACCCATTCTTATGCATTTCTGTGAGTAAATCTACACTGTAAACACTACACTAACACAGAAAAGGCTTTATAAATTCAATTTGTTATTCTATGGTACAAGCAATTGCATACTGAATTTTGTTGAACAATTCAAATTGATGTTTTTATTAATAGCCTGGTATTCCACAATGGTTTTCATAAATATTTGAAACACGACTATTGAACTTTTGGCATGTTTACGGTTTCTGTGTTTAAAATTTATCGCTCGTAACTTGAACACACAGGCGTTCCACAAAAAGTGCAAGCCTTTCATATGAGAGAATTTGTGGGTTTTGATTTTATTCCTTTATCAATTCATCAACACTTTATTTTTTTGTCTTTCACAATAGTTACTACAGAATTGTTAAGTTTATCCGAAAATATTTTATCTAGGTTAAAAACATGCGCATGATAAAGTATCGTACTGTTTAGTCTCGCTTTGATACTTATGTGCTCATATGAAGGTGCGTATACTACTCTATTTTAGTTGTGCAACTAAACAGTTAAATTGGCTCCGAAACAATCGACAATCGCACAACAGTTGTGCAATAGTTTAGTCAAAGCTGTGCGACCGCTCTAAAAAAATAAATTCTTTTCCATTCATATTAACATTAACATCTAAAATTAATATATCACTCCACCAATATCTTTTGGTAGTTTGTACAAACACATTTTTCTTCTAATTCATTTGAATTCTTAAAGTACTTATGTTTAATCAAATATTGCTATAACTAAAGCACGTTTCCGCACCACATGCAAGTTTCCCGCGCGATATTTATAACTCTCGTGTGCAAGAAACGACACAAAGGTATTTACATATTTGTAAAACAGTTAAAGCTGTTCTGAGCTGTATGTGTTCAAAGGATGTATGCTCATATTGCTGTATAGCTTGGTATAGTTTTATATCTATCGTATGGCTTCACTTAAGCACACTCTGTAAAGGATTAACTTAGGATAGGTAGTTAGGATAGTATATGTATCCACACATCATATGTAGATCTTGGAAATATTGATTATACAATAATATTACGATTTATTTGTTCTTTTTCTCTTGAGTTTTATGGGCGTTACGGAGTGTATTGATAAGCTGGATATTGACAGACGTTATGTTGCAAACTGTACAATAAAAATTGACGTACGTAAAACTAAGATGTGTCAGTTAAATTATACAATTCCTGTTCAGTTAAAACTGAACGTGTGTAGTTGGTTTTATGTATATGTTCTATGGTATTGTTTTAAATATTTATGACGTATAAATGTGAACATAAATTCTCCGACCTAGTAATGTCCGTATTTGCATTTGGGAGCATTTAATACTTTTAAGGCATTCAGTTTGCTGCACGTTCGTGTATGCATTTATTATAGCAATGTGATTTAATAACGGCCGGATGCGTCGCTATCGCTTTGTGGACTCACGTTGCGTTTCATTTCACTTCGCTCTACAAATTAACTTCATGGATATCGTCGTAGATATTGACGCTGTTACTATGAAATAAATTGGAAAGGATTACATACAAAATCGTTCGTGTAAATAATTAAATTAATTACATTAGCACGGTAAAAGTGAAACGTAAATTAAAATGTGCAGCAGTTAATAATCTCTAGATCACGGCATCAAATTATGATTTATTAAAAATTAACAACAATGAAACTCTAACATTAATACATCTAATATACTGTAATAAAAATGGTCTATGTATACCAAAATCTAAACATTGTACACAAAACATACCTATTAGACATTTAATTGTTTCTAAATTGCAACTTCACTACTAGCGACGTTTTATTTAACATAGTTTGAGTCTTGATGTAAACAAATGTATAATACTGTACAATTTTTAATCAATCATATCCATAACACAAGCCATAAGATAAAACGTATCCAAAGCGTACATAAATGTATATCATCCGTTATAAAATGAAGTGTATCGGCGTGAAACAAAACCGTGACATAAAACGTTCACGAGATAGCAGCGGCAGTCGTTCGAAGGCGTACACAACTGCGAAGCACTTTATCGCGCGGTGCAATCACGCTTCGGCAATATCAGTCGACGATAAATTGCTGCCAGACTGTTCCCACTCTCGCCTTCCCTATTTGACACACGTCCTCGATGTCACCTAACACACTCGAGCAATTCACGAGACGCTTCCCTTTGATTTTCATAAATTCAATTTATATTTAATTTACAGTTTTATAATTAAGTAAATGGTATTCCTCACTTACTGTTAGACGAATGTTGACGACTGGTTTTAGATCGGTCTATGGGCTTTAGAGTATATCATTACTTGGCTGAATGTCGCCGTTTTCTCACTAATTTGTTGTTTCGCAAAACTTTCTTCTAATCGCTTGTATGTCTGATTCTAAAAGGAACTTTGTCGTGAATCATCTTTACGCAATAACTATGTATTCAAAGTGTTTATCCGTTTATGAGTATTATAGTTGTATGATGTTCAAAATTTTATTAACGCATCTACAAATATCTTTGTAGCGGTACGCAACGTCATTTTGATCCCTTTACAGGCAATAACCCCGACGATAAACTGAAAATAAAACACCACTCAACGCTTTTCATCTAAAAACGAATGAAAATAACCACAATTTTTGTACGATCCGAAATTCGAGCGAGAATTTTTCTTGTATAAGATAATTATTTTATTTACAAACAAGATTTTTATTTGTAATATAATTAAAGTGCCACTATAATTAAACAAAGACGTAAGTGCATACCAGAGCAATTAAAAAAAAAACTACCTATTAGCTAGCAATGTAAATCGTTATCAATTACAATTTACTAAGTTTATGCTATATTTTAAAAATAAAAAAGGTTCAAGAAACACTTAATTTTGTTTCTTTCTTTTTAAAACTACAAAAGAATCCCGAGGTCACTTTATGAAACAATCAACATGTCTACATTCTACTGGGGTATTATCGCCCTTTATGTCTAAAGGCTCATTCTACCAAATGGATATAAAAGGAACGGCTTATAATGCTCTTGGATATCTTTTGTTCGTACATTTCGCCTTAAATTTTATTTACCAAAATTTGAGGAAAGAAATCTCTTTCAATTTTTACCTAAATAAAAGATTTCTTCGTACGGAAAGGTAACTGATCCAAAATGTTACGCGCAAATATTGAATAAATTTTATACGTTTGCTATTATTATTGATTTGTTTTACATTGTCATATAACGGCGGTATTTCCAAATTAATACGACTTAAGGTCATTCAAGAAGCGAGCCTACAATTTCCTCAAAGGCCGGCAACGCATCTGTAGTTCCTCTGGTGTTGCGGATGTCCATGGGCGTCGTTGACCACCTTTGTGTTCCCGCCACTCGTTTGCCCCTTTTCATATATGTATAAAAAAACATAGCAAATTACAAAATAGTTGTAAATAATTTATAACGTGTTTGCTACTTGTTTCCTATTTTTTCTTTTTTTAATTTGAGTGAATATCGTAATTGTAACAATAAGCTACGAGTAATTTAAGGCTCGTATACACATTTTTTTCATAATGTAAAATATAAAATATGAAATTTTGTCATACACATAATCTCTAATAGCAACTTCTATGCAAATAGATTACTTTAGGCAGGTGCAATGGACAGAACCGCTTTAGCCGCGCTTTGTGCTCAAATTACACGCCTCGTTCTAAACCCGTTGTCGGAAATGAATTGTTTCAGAACAGCTTTTAGTTATTATTCTATGTTCGTGATTGTTTCATATTATTCTAGTTATTTTGCATGAATCAAAACATTAATGCTTCTATAATATTTTGAAGTTATAAAATACTAGGATTAGAAGACACCTTATTAAGTAAAATATGAATACTAGATTAATATATTCAAATTAATTGATTCTCTTTTAGGAATCCAATCACCTTGAGTTACACATACGGTACTTAGTATATTCTGCATCTTTGCTATATTTCATTGAGATGCCTCAAGACATCTTGCAAATAACAAGTTACATACATACAATATTCACATTTCGCCTTTGATAATATTAAGTACGTTGATTTAATTTATCACTGTTGATTTATTCTATTTACTAAAAGACTATTACCATTTCACCAATGTCGCGTTGTCAGGAAAATAAATTCCCATCTAACAATAAAACATGTTATTTTGTACGCTATTTACAAATACATTTAATATAACATTATTGGAATGTATTTCGTCCAAGATCTCACCTACTTTATTGCTAATACTGGATGAAAACAATGAGCATGTTTCTAGGACGCTACGTGCTTCGACTACAAATAGACTGCTCAAATATCTCTTTATTAAGAATCGAACAATACGATTATTTGACTTTATCTAGAAACATCTTTATTTTAATAGTAATAAACTTTGCTTAACTTAATCTTCACGACCACATCATGTTAATATTAGAAATGCGAATGTTTGGATGGATGGATGGATGTTTTTTAAAGTTTGTAGCCTACACCACTAAACCGATTTCGATGAAATTTGGTATAGATGTAAAGCATAGTCTAGAAGAACACATAGGCTACTCGTTTTTGTTTTTTTATTCCATGCCGACGGAGTCGCAGGCGAAAGCTAGTTTTATATAAAACAACATAACTGATATTTCTTATAATCGAATGTTTAATACGAATAATGAATTGGTTCTATTCCTAATTACAGAGAACGTATAAAACGGTATACATTAACTGCCGGATAACGAAGCCGTTGATGAGACTATGATGCTAGTTAATGAAGATGACGTCGCAATTTATACGTTACTATTATATAAAAGAAAATACAATTATGTTGATATGAAATGATACGATTTTGTAGGATTTTGAAAATACTGTAAATGACTTTTATTCCATATTAAACATAAATCGTTATTTTTTTTATATATTATAAGGTGGCAAACGAGCTAGTGGCCACCTGAATCCACTGAAATGGAAAGCGATCACTTCCCATAAACATCCGCAATTGCAGATGCGTCGCCTACCCTTAATTAACGGAGGAGAAGACGCACATAAAGAGGACATTTTCCCTTCCTATGCGTCTCCTCCACCGTCAAATCCACTTTTCCTTCCCATCCTTTCCTCTTAAGAAAAGAGTGAAAAGTGAAAGGGACTAAAATTACACCACCGGCACCACACTCATCAGACGAATCCGGAATTGCTTCCACTTCACGCCTGTTTTTTGTGTGGTCGTGGTATTACACCGGGCGAGCCGGCCCATTCGTTCGAAGATGTTAAAGCGGGCTCTACCACCATTACGAACTACCACTGTAATAAATGTGTCGTAATGAATCTAAATTTTAAATTATTAAATATTATCGTACTAACAACAATAGAACTAGTTAATAGTTGATGCTTGTTTGTGAAATCTGCCACGTGTGACGCATAACCACCAATCAATCACTCTGGCACCCTGAGGGAAAGAAAATTAAGATACGGTAGGCAATATTTCGTGAAAACATACCGGCTTGATTGCCTGTGCGTTCCAATATTACCTTTATATAACATCATTTCGAGTTCAAAGCGTTGGTTTTATTACGTTTTCGTTTCTTCCTATATGGTGCAATATTTTTAACGCTTGAAGATTGATTTTAATTTCCAAAAAATATTACGTCAACTCTACATTAACCTTTATAACTCTTTTTTATCGTTATCATCCTCCATTTACTGAAGCAGAGTTAAAAAAGGTTACAAACGTTCTTGAATAAAAACAACGAGAACTTAACCAACTTATTACTGTTTGAAAGAGACTTAATGATTTCCACTATTGTTAGCAATACATGGATTCTATTACTTGTTTTTATTTATCGAAATATCTAAATGTACGACTTAAAATAGGTATTTAAAGGCGTTATATTTTTCCATGATTTGGATTTAATCCCAAGATAACAATTCTGAAGTCTGTTCTTACTAGTGCTTCAAAGTAAATTTAATCTCATTCAACTGTCAAACACTTTTAAAATGGAATGTCAAATCGAATTGACGTCGATAAATTCTACTCCTTTGAGAATTATTTGAAACTAGCTTTCACCTGCAACTTCGTCCGCGTGTAATTAAAAAACACAAAATAAGTAGATGTTCTTCCTTCTATGTGTCCTTTCAGACCATCCTCTACATCTATACCAATTTTCATCGAAATCCGTTCAGCCGTTTTGGCTACAAACTCTAACAAACATTCATCCATTTAAACTTTCGCATTTATAATATTAGTATGATTTAAGAATACTCATAAAGTTCTAGAATTTAATCACATTAATAATTGAACAGATGCATAGATAGATATAAAAAATGAACTCCTGGTGTCTATCGGCAAAATTTTTAATGTATTTAAAAATACATCTTGACAAAATTCCTGTCGTTTATTCGGGACGTATATTTTTACACGGTCAATGAATATCACAAATATCTTCATCCCAAAAGGAATGGAATGAAAAAGTGTCCTCTATGATTAAATAAAAAGTGGCAGTACGCAAATAAATTATGTGATAAGTTTATCCATATGAACATAAGGTAGTGGTTACGGTTACATGTTATTTTGTTCATGCTCGCAAAAGGTTTATGGGGGTTCGGGGCCGGCTTTTAAATTCTTACTTTTATAGCTAAGGTTTGCTGATGTTATCCAAAGGCATAGTAGGATTTTCTTTGCGATTAAACATCAAACATATGAGGCTTCCCAATAAAAGTTCATACATAAAAATTTAGCATTATGTGTAAAGATTCGGAATCGCGCTGATCACCGCTTACTACATCAGTGAGTAGCACACCATAATATTTTTATTTTAATTACAATTCTGTATTTAATTACTTTGTCATTTTTTTGTTATTTCTGATTATGTTGTGAGGTTATGTGTTATTTTATTTTTATTTTTTAACAGTGGTAGAGCCCGCTTTAACATTTTCGCACGAATTGGCCGGCTCGCCCGGTGTAATACCACGACCATACAGAAAACAGGCGTAAAGTGGATGCAATTCCGCGTTTCGTCTGATGAGTGTGGTGTCGGAGGCCTCATTTTAGTCACTTTCCCTTTCTACCCTTTTCTTAAGAGAAAGGATGGGAAGGAAACGTGGATATGACGGTTGAGGAGACGCATAGGAAGGGTAAATGTCCTCTTAATGTGCGTCTCCTCCGTCAATGAAGGGTAGGCAACGCATCTGCAATTGCAAATGTCTTTGGGCAGCGGTCGCTTTCCATTTCGGTGGATTCAGGTGGCCGCTTGCTCGTTTGCCATTTTATGTTATAAAAAAATGTATATTAGTTAATACATTATTAAAGGGAAACATTTATGCACAATGATACTTACTTTTAGAATATATTTATGTAGATGCGTCTATGCTATAATTTAGAAAACGTAGTAAAATAATTTTTTAACATCTTAATCTGTACCAATATATTTAACGGTATCTTTAACTCCGATACCACTAAGACCTTCCTGATAATGAAGTCAAATAGAGACAATATCAACAGCGTAATTGGCAACACAAAATTGAAAACAAAATTAAAAAGTTAGGTTCGCTAATTCAAATTTATGAGTAACTTAATAATTTTGCTGTGTTACTATTAAATCATAATTTAAAGTTGATAACAAGTTTTAGTTTACTTAATACTCAGAACTATCGTTGTTAACAATGTTTAAGGGTTAATATCAAATGACAAAGTTGTTTGGTGTATTAATTACATTACAGATATTTTAATACGTTGTTCTAATTTCTAAAGATGTTACCTGGAATGTTGCCTGGAATCTATGAAACGTTTTTTTTTTAACAAAACATAATATTAACAGCGATTACGTTTGGGTATAACGTGGCGTTGTTTAAAAGTAACTACACAGAAATATCTAGAACATTGTAAATTCTTGTTTTATTACTATTTCCTTATTGCTAGAATTAAAAATATACAATAGAAATAAAATCATTGCATAAGTATGTACCTCATCTATTACATGGAAAACCAATTAACGGTTCACGATTTGTAAGCTTCGTAACAAAGGGAATACTTATAACTTTCCTAATTAAAAACGGGGTACGATATGAATGGGTGAGCTCAAGTTATACTGGTCCTGTCGACGCTTTTTTGTTGTAAACGAAAAAAAAAACACCTTTTAATACGACATAATACGCATAAAACAACTAATATTTGTTCTAGCATGTAAAATCAGGGCAATACTACTCTTCTTTATCTTTTGTTTTTTTTAATCTTGAGCAACGTGACAAGTAGGACGTTCGTTAACCTACTTGTTTGCTGCTTGCCTGGTACATAAAAGATGTGGAGAAAGATGTACAAATGAAACGACATAAAATATAAATCATTGTCATCGAAAGCATGTCTTTTGTTTTAACATGGTTTTGTTTTTAATATAAACGTTAGTCAATGTTAATTGTCAGTAAGATATAAATAACAGCTATCCAAGAATCAAAACTGCCATCGAAGTATCTTATCATGTGTATTTAGAATTATGTTTAATTAATTACAATAATTTGATCGCCTTATTATATTAACAGTATGTCATGTTCTCGTTAAAGTAAGGAGTTGTTTTCATTCAATTTACTTTAACGAGCTGTGACGTTTAACGACTTTCCTACACACTACAAGTTTGGAACGTTAATGAACACGAAAGAGCAATAACAACTTCAGTTGTACGGTAATGAGCGGCTATCAATTACACTTCTTAATAACCCATTAGTATGCCTTTTGAATAATACAAAACGTCGACAATAAAAATACTTTTTAAAAGATAACAGAGCATTCAGTAGTAAATTTAAGATATATAGCGTGAGAGTATATAACGTAAGAGTAAGATATACAATAACATCTAAAATAATTAAAATAAAGACTAAACAATACTATAAACAAACCTATACTTTGTTTATACTTTAAGTATAATATATTTAATATTTTAATTTAGTAATATTATATTATAATATAGTAATATTTTAGAGATTAAAACACTACTGAAAAAAAAAAAAAAAAGGAAAAATCTTCGTTATCCTAAACAAGGCTAGCGGTGTATCGGTGGGTGGACAACAAGAGATTTTCATTGAGAATGCGATCCTTGAGGATTAACATAATTATGTTCAAGATATTTCTAAGCAAGTAAGAAAATAGAAGCGTTAGCCAATGAGTTTTCATCTTAGAAATCACTAAACCGCTTTAAATTATTGAGTGTAAAATTTTCTTTATGCTTTCATTATCCTTGTTAGCTATTGAAAGAAATTGTTTACTGAAAAATATTAACACTTATATCTATATACCGACGTTATTCCGGTTATTTATAGAATGACCATATAAAAATATTGCTTACAGTTTTAATAATTAAATAATGAGAATTTAAAAAAATCTTATAGGATCCCTTGACTCACAAGAACTAATTTCGATGAAATTGTAACAGTAACAAACGAAATTCGTGAAAGTAGAGTCAGCAATTCGCTAATGGATCGAGTGGTCAGTTCAGTCGGTATGTTCAATCACAAAGCACAAGCTCCAATACATCTATTTTATACTTTTAACAAATACCTGAAAAATTATTTGATTTTAAAATATCACCACGAAAAGAATTATCATTTTTAATTGACGATCTAAATGTAGCAAATATTTCAATGGCTTCTACGTAGAAATATTTCAGAGCTTTCACCATACTTTTTGTTTTAAATGAACTTGATAAATATTAATATCTGTATCTTGTAAGATGTTCTTTTCAGATATATGACAATTAACTTAGGAATTAAACAATAGACAGTCAGATTAGGGATTCAGTAAGTTGAGTATTTAGACGTTTTAGGAAGAAACATAGTTTTATTGTTTTATATTTTAACATATTCATTGGTAGACAGGTATAACATTTCACAAATAAAATATGTCATGATAAAATTAAATGGACTTATTGTTTTGATTTTACAAAAGCTTTACTGAGTTACAATGGTTGCGTAGAGAGAATATCAAGATATATTTGCGCGGAATAATGCCTGCCGTATCTCAATTTTCTTTTCCCCCGAGCGCCAGGACGCTTGATTTGTAGCGTTAGATAATATACAAATGGAAGCTTTTGTAGCATTTCACGACATTGTAACAGCAAAATACCGTTTTGCTTCTTCCATTTTTTAAACTTTACATTTATTTAATACATGTTTTTATTATTTTACAGCTTCAACGTTTGTATAAATTACAAGTACAAGATTGCTATCTGATTTTTAATAAACATTTTGAATTTTCTACTTGTGTTTACGTTAAAACACTATATGTTATACATTCACTAAGGACATTCACTTTGTAGTTTAATAGAAATCTCTTGTGTCTCCGCGTTACAGAGAAGTGAACCAACTTGTTACCAGACTGCTCAATTACCTCCGTAACTTATCAAAGCTCGAGACAACAAACATTTTAATATGTTCTATTACATTTAACACGTTTGTACATACTCGTACATACACAGTTAAACCACGGCGTGTTTTTAACTAAAATTAAAGTATTGTTTATATTTAAAGATATTACAATTCAAACTTTTGTTTACTTAATTTTAAAGTTCGCGTTCATTAAGTTTCACAATTTCAAAAATTTAATCAAAATTTTACACGAACATTTAATAAATAGAAAAGTTGAAAACAACCAATGAAAAACATTTCCACTAACTTAAAATTAACTCCATCGATGTTTATACAACTTTAAATAAGGCAACACTAATTAATTTTTCGTAAACTTAATAAAAATATTTAAACGAGTCTGAAAACTAAACAAAACATTGTTCGCCTTTCTTGTAAAATAACTGATGTCTGTATTATTGTGTGCGTCGGTAGCTCAGGGTTTAGGCAGGCAGGGTTTCCTGTGTTTGAATCCCGATGTGTACTAATGTGATTATTGAAGTTCATATGTACATTAATTACCCGACGTTCTTACAATGAAGGAAAATATCCTGATGCAACCTTATATTGGCAAAGAAATTCAAAGATATGTGTGAATCTGCACTAGGCCAGTGTGGTTGACTAAGGTATGATAGGAGAGGCTCAGAACATTCAGTGGGGACGTATAGTGAGTTGGTGATGATGAACTTATGTCTGTTAATAAGTCGAAATTATGAGTAGATATTATCTATCGATGTAAAAAGAAAGTAAAATGTTGGACATTTTATAAAATACCCAATTTTTTTATACTTTTCATATCTTCAATGTGACTTTTGGATGATATAAATAAACTCTTTGACTACTTCAAACTTTACTGTGCTTTTATAAGTAAAGTATCTTTGCAGTCGGTTTGTTAGAAGCAGACATACACAAATCCTAGCTCAAATAAATGCAGAGCACTTAGCTCAAGAAACTGCGTACATTAAAGTATGCTTTATACATATCTACACGTTTTGCGCTTCTTGAAATATTATTTTCCCAGTCCAAGCATTTCATTTCGTATTTTCTCTATGTTTCCGTTTTAAAAATGTTCCTTGCTTGATATTAACAAGAACTGTGTATCACAAGATATGACTAGAAATTAAAAATAACTAAACCTATAAAAGATGATCGTTTTTAATTTTTTTTTAAACCCATTTCATTACTTTATATAAGAATGTGGTAGAGATAACTGGAGCCTATGAGTTGACACAAGAAGTTAAACGTTTGGTGAGGACAACTGGTAATTTAATAATGTCAAATTACGGATGTAATTATCATTTATGTAGGAGAAATGGGTTTTATTTTACTTTCTTAAAAATCAATAATCTCATTTGCAGTCACCGAGATACAAAGGTACTTTCGGAGGCCAAATAACGACAAATACTAATGCCAGTCACGCGTACACCGAAGACAAGTGATATCAACGTCTGGGAGCACATGCAAATTGGATGACGGTCATAAATGCCAAGTTTAGCAATACACGTGTTTTCTTTTATCAATTGTAAACCGTCAATTCCATTAAAGTTCCTAAAAGTGTTTCCCAGGAACGTCCAAGGACATTGCTGTTCGATTCCCGAAAAATTATTTTATGTCCATTTGTCTACAATAAATATAGAAATCAACTTAATGTTCAAAATAATTTAAAAAATGATAATTAAAATCAGATTCTATTTCATCTACTAAATAGTTTTAAGTCTGATTATGTTAATGTAATGGTATTTTGCTGAATAATCATACTTCATACTAATATTATAAAAGATTTTGATGATTTGATTTTAAATAAATGGATGGATCGATGTTTGTAGCCTTAACGATTAAACGGATTTTGATGAAAATTAGTATAGATTTGAGAACACATAGGCTACTTGCGTTTGTTTTTTTTATTCCACGCGGACGGAGTCGCGAGTGTAAGCTAGTATATTATATTATAAAATATGTAAGTATTAAAAAAAGGATAACCACTAGTTAAAGTGCATGCTGTTACATTGGTAGGATATTTTTCATGTGGGAGTTTTGCAATATCTTACTAGGAAAGAGTCACGTACGATCTGTACGCACGTACAATGTCACTCTTTGTGGAATAAAAATATACGTATAAATTGTTGCTTTATTGCAAATACGTTTCCACTGTACTACAACTACCCATTCACATAGCATTATTAACAAAGTCTTATTAATAGAACATCAGTCGTAGTTCCTTTGAACAAACTCGTTTGTTCAACTTCAATAATTACCTATTAAAATAAACAAAGCTACGTGATCATCCAGTGACATCACGGACACGTTTTGGAATCGACGCGGATCCATAATTGTGACGCATCATTAATGTAAGTTCCAACGCGACAACAAAGATAGCAAAATGAACAATCGACCTAAAGATGGATCTCCGACGTGTCCTAAATGTCATGAGAGGGCGATCATACGTGAGTTAAGTCGTTCTTAATTAGTTTTTTTTTTATAATGAATCGTGAATGTGTGAACAATTTAAGGCCAAATGCATTGTATCTCATCATTCTTCTAACACGAAAATTACTTAGGGCCTGTTCCACCACTGATAGAGACTCAGATAGGTTAAAAATGACTTCACTGTCAAATAAGGTAACAAAATCCGATATTACCGTCATCTATTTTCACGTTGGATTGTTATAAGACAATTTACAATTTTTGTGGGACAGGCCCTTAATAATACTTTTGTACAAAATTAACAAGGTTTTTGTTTCAGGTATGCTTCAGCATTGAGCATTTTATTTGCTATTGTTTATAAAAACATGAAAAAGCTTTGTGAAATTAGTTTCAAGTTCCGATTTCTTTAATGGTGAAGTTGAATCAAATTTCTTCTTTCTTCAGTATCAAGTTTGTTAATTAAAGATCGTTGAGACTTCAATCTTAAGACCCTTCTAAAATTTAATAAAAAACGAACACCTTGTAAAAGAAACTCGATACAATAGCAGCTACTTGATACTTTGAAGCATTCTCTATTTTGTATCTCAATAGCCGCATAATCAAAACAAGTAACATTTATAACAATGTTTCGTTTAAACGTTTAGTGCCGCCAGTAATATCGTAATTCTTCATCTGGTGCGGCGGTCCAAAATGCGCCCCTAATATTACAGCCAGTGCGTGGCAGGTCTTTTTAGACCCACCAGCACTAGGACAGATTAAATTGCTACAACTTTGTGAAAACATAATGTATACATTTTACGTAATGTAATGTATACACCTGAGATAATCATTTCATACTAGCGGGAGGGACATAGTTATCCTCGTTCGCACCAGCTTAAGTACCCCGTCAGGTCGATATCGACCTGTTAGGCAGTGACGGTTTTAAAATCTATGTTAAGGATTCCCATTACTACCTATTATGAAATACGTAACATTTTTAAATTAATATTTACAAAGCTTAGGTTTCACAACTAACCTAAAATATTGGATTAAATATTCTCTATTTTAAACCAATTCCACTTGTATATTTGATACCGATTTTGTCAACAGCAATCTAAAAAGTGGTCGAATGTTAGCAAAGGGTCTGAAATTGTAGAGATAGTTATTGATTGGCAATTCACCATATACTGCCTCACGCCGCACTGCAGAGCGCAAATATTAAACTGTTTCAAAAATAGAATCATTTAAATTTTTTGTTTGTTGTTTTTTTTTTAAATATATAAATGGCTGGGTAATTCATAGTATTGTAGGTTGCCAGGACACTGTATTTCGTAGTGTTTTCTATAATGAGTAAACAGATATGAATAGAATTTTCTAATTTTTCAATATATCTTGTAACCTTTCAAACTGAGCGTTGCGCTTTCGCAAGGGTTGCGCTTTGATATGGTTTAGAACGATAACAAAACGGAAGAATTAGAACCACTAGAAATTACTTCTATAAGCTTAGTAATTAGGGTCCTAAAGAGAATTAAACAGGTACCTGATTTTATCTTCTCTGTCTTAATAATATAGAATATTTTGTTTTTATAACAAATATTCGCTTTTTTAATCCTACGCTTATTGCTTCTCAGTGTATCATTTATCTACTTCGGGTAAACCGTATATATCAACTTAGACGACAGCAGTCTTGCGTACCTTTACGGAAAATGAATTATCTACTTGTATTCGAAATTTATCATTCTTAACCATAAATAGGTACATAATGTAAATAAAAAATATTCTATACTGATTCGTTATAAAAATGCACTTAACAAAGCAGAACATACACTTTATCAAACTTTAATTTAGTATTTTTTTAAATCACCTAAACTGTGATTAATTTCAATTTTAATAATAAAATATGTTGAAAATTTCCGTTAAAGCTTTACGCCTAACTTTACGCAATTTGATATTTTCTCTAAAAGATTTGGACACCAAAACAATGGTAGGCAATTTATTATGTAAGTTACTATTAACGTAATGTTTGCTTTCAACAACAGCCAGTTTCAGGTTGGGAACAGTGACAAATTTAACCCATCACTCAAGCGGCCGGATAAACATTCATAGAATTTGTCAAATACGCAAAAGCCTAACTAAATTTTTGGTGTGCGTAAAACTTTAAATTCACTAAAAAAAATAAAATTTCAAATTTATTTTTGACTATTTTGAGCACGGACACACATTTTACTAAACTATCGCAAATGTTTAGTCGCCCTTTGATTCCTATGAGCTTATATGGAGGTGCGCACAATACTTGATTTTTAGTTGTGCAACTGAACAGTTGAATTGGCAACAAAACAATCGACAATTACACAACAATTGTGCGATAGTCTAGTCAAAGGTGTGCGCGCGCTCTTCGTAGTCACGTTGAAAATTAGTCATTTTGTTTCTTACACTGCAGTATGCTTATATTTTCTGAAAACACTTACATGAAAATTATCTTCAAATAATCGAACATGTAATATCAAAACTTTGTCGTAATAAACAAAGCTTATGTTTAAGTTGCGGGGATCGAAGAACATATTGTGTTTAACAACTTGGACAACTTAAATACAACACGGAGGAGAAGCGATTGGGAACAGAAGTGATTGCTTCACTGCGGCGAGTCTATAGTTTTATCTTGTTCGTATAGATTCATGAAAGTTTAACTGCACTTTAATGATGAATACAAAAACGTATTTCTATTTAATACATCATACTTAAGACGTACATAATTTTATAAAAATAAACATAAACTTTTTGGGCTATAACAATCAATTGTTTCTAACCTTTATTGCAGGTATTATTTCTCAAAAATTATGTTGCAATTTTTTGTGTCAAATTAACACACTTTAAGAAACAAACAAAGTTTTGCAAGAGTTAACATAATGTAATCTGTTATTCTGAAAAAATGAAAAAACCGAGAATAAAAGATGATAGAAAACTGTTTCTACTGGTCCGTACTCTTTTTTGCACAGGCCAAAAAAGAGTACGGACTAAGAGTCTGTAGATGTAGATTAAAAAAATGTCTGATATTAAAAGATTATTATTAAGCAAAATTAAAAACTTTAGTCAGCGCCGGTATCTCTCAATTTTGATGCATTAAAGTAAAACAGCCCTTTTTTCATAATTTAATCTGGCTATAAACTGCAGCAATCTACCGCAACAACTTTGACATCAGGATATTAAAGTATACTTCATAAGTTGCCTCAGGAAATTAGATTTGATAAAAATCTCGATTGCGGCCTTAATAAATTGTAAAATCGATAAGTCACATTCCTGTATAAAAGAAAACAAAAAAGCAACTTTATCTCTAAACTAATTTTAATATAGGTGAAACTTTTCTGGTAGTTTCCACTTCTTGTAGTTGGTTTCTATTTTTATAATAATAACCTCTTTAAGCTCGTTATGAAAACAGAATTAAGATCAGTTTATGTAAATGGTCTGGGTCTTTTTTCTTCGCAAATGTATTTGGAACGACGACAAGATTCTACTGTAATAGAAACCGTAGTAGGATGCCCGACAGAGGTCGCGAATTCCGAAAATAAATAGAATAAAAGCTTTCACACGTTTGGGCTGGGATTTTTGTTCCTATTCTAAAAGACACTTTTTTGTATCTACGATATTCATAGGCAGTATATGTGTACTACCTAAGTAAAAATCAATGTTTTATATTCAAACGCTAAGCTTCTAACACTAGACAGATTTTTGATGAAATTTTTATGGGTTTTTCTGGGGAGTATTTTCTTTTAAAACTTTTCATTTTGATATTATTTTAACTTTTTTCGACATTATGTATGATTTAGCTAAATACTAGATAATACAAAATTCAGCAATAAGTTCATTTCGTCAAGCGATGAAAATAAATTAACATTTTTTATATATAGTAGAAATGCTAAAGACATAATTTCACACTCAACCTTTATACCATAATTCAATTGGGATTTAATTTTAGCTTACGTTATAAGAAAGCAGAAAATAATTTTCATGAATTTCTATAGAGGCGCTGGCATTAGCATATTTATAAAGCTTACTCCACCCTGTTTCGCAATATAAGCAAAGAAAAGCAATCCCAGGGAATACTTTAATATACTAAAATACATTCAAATCTCATCACTAACATCATCATTTTACTAAATTAGTAACAATAAATAAACTTTTTAATAAAAAAACAAAACCGACTTACACTATACACACTATACACACTATACACTAAAATCAATATTCTCAAAAAACAATGCACTGAAAAGTAATGAAATAATTCCTTGACTTACTTAAACCTTACACCACACTTATTGTAGCTGTTATGTCAATATTGTACAATTATTATTACTTTGATGTCAGTGTCAGCCGAGGTATGCAGTGATACTTCTACGTTAGGCTTTCTGCATTTTTACCATAACAATTGAAAGTATGGAAACGTTTAAGTAATGAATCTACATTGACTGACACCGACTTCAAAGTAATAACAAGTGTAAAGTTATAACAAATTACTCCTATATGATTTTTTTTTCTAACCTTACAACTTAATAAAGTACATTTTTAAAAGGTATCTTTGGGTACTAAACAACATAATATCAGGGGTCAAAAAACGAAAAACTATTTTCTCCTTAGTGTACAGCAAAGAAGTGTTGCTGACGAGTTGTTAAATGTTTTTTATATTCCAGTCACGTTTCTTGTACAAAACAAGCCTGTACTCTGTCTATGTAAGCAGCGCGGTGATGTATATTCACATTATGTAGTCGGAAATTAAAAATTCAACGCGAAATTTAGATTAGTATCTAATAGTATGTTTTTGTATGAAGTAAATTATGTTAGAAATTTATAATTACTAGCTCTGTCGTTTGGTTTTGTAGGTGAAATAATTTTTTAAATCGGCCATTAAAAAGACAGCATTTAAAAGCTTACGTTGTCAGTGAGTAACATAGGCTATGTTATTTTTTTTAATTTAACGCAGACGGAGTCGCGGTCGAATGCTGGTCATTCATATAATGTTAACTTACACTAAGTATAAAGTAACAATTTCATTCAATTAGCTTCTACGAGCTTCCTACTTTTATAAATCCGTATTTGTAGTAATCGATTATTATGAGTAAAGTTCATTATTGTTTGAGCTGCCGGAAGAACTTTAATAGTAACTGGGGGAAACTTGGAACGCTTCCGAAGTTGGCAACGGTGTGTTCATATTTCATTATTTGCGACAAATTAATAAAAACTTACTCTATCGAAAAAAGTGTTACGTTTACCGAACAATCAGAAATTAATGTATTAACAAATTCGTTAAACGAAGTTTACATAAAACTCCGAATATTATTTACCTTGTCTACGGTAGCAGTAAAATAAATATTGATGATTATCACCAGCTCATTATACGTTCCCACCGACGGGCTCGGAGCCTACTCAAAGTTAGGAGTGACTAGGACTTAGTCAACCACGCTGGCAAAGTGCGGGTTGGTTGACTTCACACATATTTTAGATTTTCTTTGCCGATATGTGCAGCTTGTATCACGATGTTTCCCTTCACCGTAAAATTAATGGTATTAGTGCGAAAATTTTCATGGATCGGTGGACACTTGACTGTGTTTGTGGCCGAAACTGCTTAACAGATCTCGATGAAATTTGGCACAGATGTAAAGGATAGTCTGGAACAACACATAAGCTACATTCTACGCAGACAGAGTCGTGGGCGAAAGTTAGTGTAAGTTGATATGATGATTAGTAGTAGTAGTAGTAGTAGTAGTA
This sequence comes from Papilio polytes, assembly GCF_000836215.1. Lineage (NCBI taxonomy): Eukaryota > Metazoa > Arthropoda > Insecta > Lepidoptera > Papilionidae > Papilio > Papilio polytes. The sequence goes on from NW_013525473.1 coordinate 1,396,136, forward strand.
GTAGTAGTAGTAATAATGCTAAAGATAAAGAGGTAATACAAATACCTCCTTCAAACTTGTAACAAAGGAATTTTGTTCTAAATAGCGATTTCTAATTAGGATATTAAGATTATCGCTTAATTAATTTGGCTAAATAATTATTACAAACTATGTTCTATGCATACTAGCAGTATACTGTAGCATTACTTAGCTGGTTATTTAAGAGTAATAAATTCTGCAAAGCAGTTCGTTATAATATTATGCATGCTTGTGGACCAATGTGCAAAAGATAATGTCAAATGTTGGACTTTCACGTCTATCGTCAAATGTAATCTTAGAATTATTACTCTTCATGTTCTGCTTCATCTCTATTAAAATGTAGAGATTTAAAAAAAAGACGAAGCGTGAAAAAGAAGATAAAGTTCTGACCAAAATCACAATTCTAAAAGATTGCGAGTTGTAAACCTAATCTTTAAATGTAAACAAAAAATTAAGAAGAAAAGACATTGTATACCTAAATAATTATCACACAAATAGTATCCTAGTTAGTATCCTACGTAATAAAAAACTTTCAAGCTAATTTGACTATTATGTAAAAGTAAATTATATTTATGCTTACATTTAAATAAACTGAAAAGTTATTTGTTTATAAACTAGCTTTCGCCTGCGACTCCATCTGCGCGGAATTAAAAATAGACTTAATTGGTAGCAGTTCTACATTTATGCCTTTAAGTCGTCCGTTAAACCGCTCTTGTAATGATAAACATCTGTACAAGTATAAAAATTTTCTCATTTATAATATTAAAAGTACGGTTACAGTGAGATTATATTGATCTTAATGTGACTAAAACTTTAATACTACTAAAATATCCAGCCATATCCGGGCGAGCATTAGCAAATTGAATGTACTCGTAATACCTAAGGTGACACGAACGTACTCCGACACGCGGTAGCTGTCAGAGGAACCCGCTTAGTCGACGGGCTGGTATAACCTATTTTTAACTAGCATAAATTCCGCGTCGTGTACAGATTTTCTGGAATGTTGCCTTTTGGCAAAGAAAATGTTCTAAAACTATGTTGTTTATCTTAAAAAATAAAATTAAAGATTGAAACAAAACTGTGATACTAAGTAAAATAAGCTTTATCGAGAGTTTCTAAATAATTATCCGAAAATACCATAAGATGGAAGCTTAGGATATTTGATGTTAAGACTCAAAGTTTCTTTGTAATACAAGTACATAGTAAATCATGAATCAATTAGAGTTAAAAATACACTCTTCTATAAACATTAAATTAACAAAAGTAGTAAAAAACACATTTATCTTGAACAAGTTAAAGCTAGCGGAACAAATTAGCTGCCAGTAGTAACTAGAATTTCCTCACCTCAGTAAACAAACAAAACTTTAGAACAAGATATCAAGAGAGATATACTTATTATACTATTATATTAAAATATAATATTTCATTTCTCGGATGATCTAACGGTAAATATCGTGATGTAACCTGTAAAATGTGAAATCAGCCAACCCGCAGTTGACTAGCTTGGTTTACCTAGTCACCTAACTTGGGAAGGCTTCGAGCATCTCAGTAGGGATGTATTAAGGACTGATGATGATGATAATCAAATATAATTCAATATTATTTTAGAAAAATGTATAAAGTAATAAGTACATATGAATGTATTCAAATATCTGAATCAATACCTTTTCGTTATTGCAACGTAGTCTCGATTACAAAATTCTAGGAACTTGATTTTAAAGGCCGGACGTTGGAATATATAGACCAGTCCGTTCATTAAAATATTATTAAACACGATATGAAGTTGTTTGGCAATCACGGTACACCAAACATAATATATTAATTCACTAGAAATGTTTGAAATATTGGAGTATGGTACATTAGCTCGTAAAAAATCTGGTTTTCAATATGTTTAAAAATAAAAGCCTTATCTACAGACTTTAACTAATTATTATATTTTAAGCACTCTATTTATTACTGAATTATAAAATTATGTTGCCATGACAACGCCAAGTTATTTAACTCTCTAGTCAACTATTGTACGTCCACTGTGCAAGTTACAAACTTCATTTTGCACAGAGGCACGAAGCTGCAGGGCTGAAATTAATATCGCTCAGAATTCTGTTAACAACATAACCCTAAGACCTCAGTAGTTTCTAGTCAAGGTTTATTCTACATTGTTTCATAATAATTAAGTATAATTCTTTATTAAATAATAA
>NW_013525473.1:1398365-1529366 GCF_000836215.1 Papilio polytes
CAAACGAGCGGCGGGAACACAGAGGTGGTCAAGGACGCCCATAGACATCCGCAACACCAGAGGAACTACAGATGCGTTGCCGGCCTTTGGGGAAATTGTAGGCTCGCTTCTTGAAGGTCCCTAAGTCGTATTGGTTTGGAAATACCGCCGAGGACAGACCGTTCAACAACGCGGCTGTGCGGGGCAGAAAGTTCCGCAATAAAGTGTAGTATTATAATTATTTACTGGTTATTTTTAATTATAAATTTAAAAGAAAAGTTTAAACTCGTCAATACGGAATATATTATTTATTGTGTATTGGAATTACTTTGTGTATTAATCCTATCAAAGGTTTAAATTAAAATTGTTGTGTTAACCAAGAAGATTAACAGTCAATATTTCATTGGCATACATTTAATTAATAAATACAACATTGTTTCTATATAATATTGTGCAGCCATCACCGAGAATTACGTACGTTATTATTTATTAACGCTTGCCGCAGGCGATTTGCAAACATGTGCAGATTAGAATAATCTTTGTTATTTATGTGCTGATTGTTGTTCTAATATTCTAACATTAATTCCTCGAAAATTATTGTTTATTGCTGCTTTTATAAAAGAACATACGAATGAATTCTCGAAATAAAATGAAATCTTAATGTCCTAGGACCCAAAAGTGGGACAGAGTTGTATTTAAAGTAACGATTCATCATCACCAAAGGAATTTAGGTTTCATTGAAGAGAGAGCAAACTGATTTATACAAAATTTTCTAGTACTACGTTGTAATGTTATAAATTATTGCTCTGTTATTATAGAGAGCGTTGTCTCCTAGTAACTTGACTTTTGATCTCTGTAGATTAGTGCCCTTGTACTGGATTCATGTTTTTCAATTTTGGAATTTTATATGTACCTGCCTGTTTTTTTCCTTCACCTTAAAAAAGTTATGGTCAAGGAAAACAACGAAGAAATTCTAAGATATGTATGTCAACCAATCCGTACTGAGGTATGTTTACTATGTCCAAGTCACCCCTGTCTTACAGTATGCTCCGAGACGTTCAGTGGAGACGTACAGTGAGCCGATAATGATGGTAATTTAAATTCCCAAAGCTGTTGTATTTAAAATGTGTCATGTTACATATCTATTTTCTATTCAACGAGGCATTAACGTTGTATTTAGCTAACTACTTACAGTTTACTTAATATATCGCTGATGTCTTTGAGATATTAAATACGTTTACACGTAGATGCGGGTCTCTTATAGCCATCGATGAATACAAATTCGACCGCTTCTAACGGGGAGAACGGCGGAATCCGTTTAATGAACTGAAATCTCGCGTGAGGGTTAGATACCCTCGCTTACGAAATTTCTTCTCGCGTTTCTAATACTTGATCGAAGAATTCTTTGAAATTCTTTCATCATAAATATTTATGCTGTGATGGACCTCTATATAAACACATGTTTTTTAACATTATAAGTGAAATATTTTATCAAATATTAGTATAACGATATTAATCTAAATAATATTTTATGTTACCCATGTTTGTATTTATAAAGCAGTAATTTTGTAAATACAGAACGCAGTTCATTAGTCAAATTGCATCACTTCGATTGACCGGCGCTCAGTCTTGTTTAAATACATGTACGAATGGAACTTACGTTGCAGTTCCGACGACTTGATGTGAGGAAAATACCGAAGTAAATTTCATTTACGTAATGGAAATTTGATGTTCAATATCTATTTAAATAAGTGACTCGATAAACATTTGAACTTACTATTTATTGAAGCGAAATTGAAGTATTTAAATTTAATAAATCGTCTAGTTTAGTTTAACTTTTATCTCACTCTACAATACATACAAAACTACTAAATCAAATCAATATAAAAATATGTTTTAGTATGTACATTAATATGTCTTTTTAATCTTAGATAATATGCTAAATACATTTTATAACATCCGAATGTTTAATTTAAATGATAACAACAGACTTTTGAAATTTAAAAAGGTAATTTCGCTAGCAACATAAAATAAGAGGCCGTAAAGTTTGCACTACTAAAGGAATACGCCTAAATACAATGTATCGCCGACGGTTATTGCCTCGACGTGACTGTCGCTTGCTCAACACCCTGTATATCAGAACATTCGACGTCTAGAAATTCTTTTTCAATTTCATGCAGCATTTTTCTTCTTGACATGAAACATTTTATTATTTCATGTTGTGGCAAATTCAAACGGATTGAAACTCAATACCATTACAGTTTTAATTAACTGATTTATCATGTATTTGTCGCTTTTTTTTATTATTCAAATCATAAATAAGTTTGCCTAAAGCGATAATAAAATTGTGAATTTATTTCGCAATTTAGTTTTACAGATGAGAGGAAAATGGGAGCAATCTAAATATCGTTTATGTCAACTCAGTATCGTTCCTTCTGATAAATTTTAAGCAACATCTTTATGTGTTTACTTTGTACCATAAAATGTTATGAAAATATAAACGATCCTACGGAACTTTGGCGGAGCGATAATATTTGGAGAAAAACATTCAATGTTGCAGCAATTGGTTATACTTTATCATAGTAATTGTGTGGGAAATCTTTCATATTTTCGTTGTTAAAATGTTTCCTTGCTGTACTTTCATATCCTTTTTGTTGTTAAAATTTTTTTTATTAGTACAAAATAAAAAATAAACCAGAATCGTACACGGTGTTAATAAAAAGAGATTCTTTAGTTACGCAATAATCTATCACGATAAAATATATGGTATGTTTACGTACAGTAAGAATAAAAAATAACTTTAACAATCCAAAAATAAATAATTTAAAATTGAGCATTTGTACAGGTTAATAGATATTAAAGCACCAAAATTCCATTAAGAAAATCGGATTGACTTCCCTATTTTACCCTCTTCAAGTTGTCGAAACTGCTAAGTACGTTTTCATCGGTATGTAAATAAGAAGTCGACCACTAGCAGATCGACTCGAAATGGAACTCCGCAAAACTCTATTCCCAAGTTTGTAGCATTTAATTTACAAATTTAATTCCTTTACGGTTTCAATTTAAATTTATCAGTATTTGTGTATTATTTTATTTCATAAACATTTAATTTAATCTCGATCGAATCCTCTAAATTAATCGATTTATAATGTTCACGTTAGTTAGAAAACAAGAACAATAAGTTCGTGTATAATATTTATAACGTACTAGCTGTTACGAACAGACTTCATCCGCATAAAATTATGAAAATGTTATTTTATTGTTTACATGTGTCAAATTATCAATTGCAAATGTCAAAATGACATGACATAATTACAAACCATGGCAATCTTGCTTCGTTGATGTTGGCAGCAACTTATAGTCTATTTCCCACATTAGGGTTTTTATCCAAAAATTTAACCCCCTAAGTTGAATGGCGTGAAAATGTATAGTCTTAAGCGTGACGTAAGTGTAGGGCTTTTAATTAAGAAAAAGAATTATTAAAAAATATGCTGTAATTGCTGACATCTTAGGCAACAAAGAAGTGTGTGTTTACGCTTTATTATAATAGTACAGATACAGATAACATAAATTTGAAGAAATGTATGGGTCCCTGTCCGTGGATTCCCGTACATATGAATCAAGTGGTCTTCAGATAGTTTCTTATCATTACTACATACATAAATTACATTCACTAACGGAGGCTTGACAAGGGTCAAGTTTGCGTAGTTTTATGTTTATCATTTGTTGCTGTACTTCAAATAAAACGTATACAATTCTTTTATTAGCATAATATGTAACCCTTCTAAAATAATAAGTGCGTATATTGCGTATATTAATCTCAAGAATAAACAAGTAGTTAAATCTTATGACCAAGAATTTTAATTGGTTGGTATAGTTGGCTATACTATTGATCTAATATAATAATTTATATTACTTTGAATATAAAATTACCCAGTATAACATTATTAGTTGCTGATTTTTGACAAACTGTGTTTTCAAATAACGATATCAAAAAACACGTACATGTTAAAAAAGGAAAAATTAAATGTTATCATCGTAAAATTGTTCTAAAATGATCCCATAATAAACAGAAACTTTTCCTATCTTTTAATATCCCTTCAGGGTTCTTAGGCCGCCTTATCATTTTTATTTGAAATTTCATAAAAGTAAAAAAGGTCTTCCTTTGTTGAGCTTACAATATAACGTAATAATAATTTTCTGTTAAAACAAAACTTGAAGCTATGTGAATTGTGAGAAATTTCTCTTAAAATATTATAACATCGGAATCAATATACTATTTAAGAAATGACTAATTCTACTTCACACGTCACGGTATAAAATTGGTCATACCGTTTAAATTATAGGCAGTCACAATAAAAACAAATATCCCAAGCCACATTTAAATACATACGCCTAACATTACCATCCTATCAGTCAGGCAATTACATTTGTTACATAACAACATTTTCACGCAAAATTTGTTAAAATTAGACTCGTCCCCTCAGAAAGAACAGCCGTTTTTGGTAATAGCAACGAGCTTTATGGAGCATAAAATTTAAGGTAACGATACCAAAGAGATGTATTGAACTTACAATGTCTTTTTTGCACGTTATGCTAATGTTAAAATATTGCAACTCTTACATGTGTTTTTGCAGAAAATGCTAACATTTACATGCTATTTTTTAACACGATTAATGGTTAAAATAAATTCGTATTTTTGTGCTGAAGGTAAAAATATTACGACATTTATCTATGAATACGTGAAGCGGAGACTTTTTACTTTAAGGAAATTGTTTGAATAGATAAACGTCAAGCAGCGCATAAAGCTACTTTAATTAAAAAGAGATGAATTTGAATCATGATCGAATTTCAAGTATTAGTACTGAAACAAAAGTGCAATATAATGCAGTTAAGTATAGAGTAACTTTATTGCTTTATGCGACTAGGTAACTTTGAATACTCCATGATCATCTTGCCCTTATCACTACGGAGGGTCGGCACAATATATGCTGCTCTTCCATACATTTCGATCAGCCGTCATATCTGAATCCACTCCCTTAAGGATATCCTCTTTCACACAATCCATCCATACTTTTTTCAGTCTTCCTCTACCTTTGTAGTCATCCGCATTTAATCTTAACACTTTCTAGTTTATGTCGCACGCTAATAATCGTGACTGAATACTAATGCTAATATTAATATGCATCTTTAGCATATTCATTAGCATCGTTGAAGCGTTCAAAATGGAGCCCGGGTATTGGAACGTATTCGAAATGTTGGCACCATGTTGGATCGATCACAGCGTGTGGTACGTGCATACCTTCACATCGTCACAACGCCACAGTAAGACAGAGATATTTAATCTGCAGTTTACGAGTCACCGTAGTGTTTCCACTATCGAAGCACATGTACAATATGTAGATATCGCTGTTTCTTTAAAGAGCATGAGAGGACCATGTATAGCGCTTTCGTTGTAAGTAGTTTTAGATATGACAATGACAAGGTGTTAACGTTATAAAATAGTTACGCTATTCATAAGAATTTTTATTAATTCCTATGATTCAAAATGAACTCCTTGGAACCTCAGATTTGATTTGTTTGATTGAAAAATGGCCCCTAGTTATGTTTTATTTGAATTACTAAACATAAGAAATGTTTTAAAGGAAATAAAAATACAAATTTTGTACGTACTAGATAGTATTTATTGAAAATTCAGAGCTGTAGCTACAACCGTTTGTGGTAAGAGCTCGGAGCTTTATGGAGCATAAAATGTAAGGTAACGATACTAAGATGTATCGAGTTGAAACAATGTACGTAAATACTCTTATTGTACGAAACCTTTGCAACTATTTTATTGCTCAACATTGTTTTAATATAAAATAACATAATTTTGCAACCATTATGCATCAAGATTTCATACATTTCTTGCAATTGGTACTAGAATAATTTTATTAAATTATATCAAATGGCGAGAAGACTAAATCAAGAAATCAACACACCCATGGATATCATCTAAGTTAGAAATATTTTTTTAAAGAAAAATGTACTTGTATGCCACAAAAGCGATTACCTTGAAACTTCAATAAATAGATAATTAAAATAAGTTAAACGATACTTGCAAAACAAATTTCTTTCTTTACCTTGAAGTATATTCTTAGAAAATTTTACCTGTCAAATTTCTTTAATACAAATTGAAAAGTAGTTAAAATGACCATAACGATCTAATTATTTTATTCTGATACGTTTATGTAATTGAAATAGTAAGAACATAAATAAATGTTTTTTCTACATATATTACCAATTAAGAGACTATAAGTTGAGTGAAAGTCGAAAGCAGAATGTTTTATTATCTACAAGCAAAATTCATTTGCGTATTTCCGCCGCTTAATTGTATTCTTTGGTAAAATGAAAACAGAAAATAAAAATCATTCTGTTAATTCAGCAATAAAAATGTATTTTATTGGTAAAAGTATACGGATTTTGTCGACGTTTTTTTTCCTTTTAGTAAAAAATGGCTACAAAATCATGCAAAAGATCAACGTTCTCTGCTTACCCATTTGGTTCAATGTGCATATACATTTGTTATTTATATAACTTATATAACATTTTGAAACAATTGTTGACAATGTTTGCGGTTCTAGAAACGATATGTCCGTTCCGAAACCAGATTTAAATGAAACTTTGTATTTGCGGTTCGTATTGTTACCTGACAAATCTGTCCGCAATGTAAATTTTTGTCTCAATACAGAATTTTCCGGTTACCGATATTTATTTAACGTCAGCGTGCAAATTTTATTCGTTATTTTTCATGAAATATGTGTAGCATTTTTAAATAACGGGGCTCAGGGATATATAGAGACATGCTTTTCTTTCTAACATAGATTTTTTTGCAAAATGTTTTGTGCAGTATTAGATCCTGCTCAATTATAAATCCAGGATAAAGAAACATTCTTGTAAAATAGTAATAGCCAATAATAGTAACCCGGCCTAATGTTTGTTTACTGTTTATTTTTATGTTCTTCTATTCTATGGCTAGCATATCACTTCCTCATAATTTCATCCAACGCGAAGTTCTTCCTCATCACAGTCCTAAAATAGAAAACCACTTTGTGGCACAGAAAATCTTCAACCTACAAAATAAAACGAAATTTGGTGAAAGTTGTGTATTCAATAGCAGCTTCTGAGTCTTGTAGTTGTTTGTTTTTAAGCCGGTAAAGTTTGCGCCGCCCAAGTTCACTTGTTAACCTCGAGCGACTTCGTTATACTAGAGTTGACGAGCTTTGAGAAATAATGCTCTTGTATTTTTCATTCAAATTTCCACAATACGATATCATATTTTCTAAGTCGAAGTTAGTACTTTACCAACATCTCATTAATGCATAAAATGTATTGTAATTCAAGCGTTTGAACACAGAATGTGAATCTATAGTTAAGTAGAACTATGTAAATAGTTGCACAAAATCTTTTTATTAAAAATTTGAGCATTTCGGTTGGAATATATTTAGTATTCGCAATCCGGGCACGAAACAGACACGAGTAACAGCTGAGGAGCAAGTTTAATTACTCTCTCCGTGCCACAGCGAACGTTGACTTGGTGTATTTTAATGACCAGACCAGTCTATACTCTGGACGACATTGTTTTCTCACGTCACGTTACACATGTTTTGTTTTGGACATAGTTGTTCACTTGTGCTACGAAATAACGACGTATCGGTTTACCTATTCCTTTAGGAAACACTTTAGTGTAGCAAACTTTAATAGACAAATAAATGTCCCTTCAATAACCGTTTACCTGATGATAGATGTTTAAAAATTAGCGATATCCTCGCTATATTAGGGTTACCAAGTGACTGCATGTTCATTTAACACATTCTGTTTCGAAAAATAATCATTTGTAACCATAAACGAACTTTTGTTACGCCATTTGATGGAGTAATTATACAACTTCTAAGGTCACGTTTTGTAGTCCGGTGTGGGTACTGACTAGTTTCGGTCCCACCGGGAATGCTTACTCTATTTCAGTGGAACTAGTAATAATTGACGTCCGCAGCCACCTCCTTCTTTAAAACATCGGCATTTTAAGATAGAGTAAAAAAAAACGTTTTTTTTTTTATTTACAATATAATGAAATTATTTAATAACCTTTCTATTATTACCTTTCTTAATATTATTCTATTACCTTTATTAATATTCGCTTGTAAATGTTAAGTGTTTTATCTCAATTAATAATTTCAATATATGATATTCATAAGAATCTCTTGACGTCTTGATCCAAAGTTTATCCGTCGCATAGACGGGAGTTCCCAGTTAATACAGGCATCCAATTTGTTCCGCTAGCTTAAACAGTGATGAGCCCGCTTGCAGTTAATCTATTTTGCAACATCTAAATTTAGTCTATAGTTACGAGATTTGAAAATTTATTCAATAATATAATAATTATAATTTTAAAAACGTATTAGTCTTTTCTTAAACGTACGACAATGAAAGAAATTTTAAACATTAGCTGTGTTCCCAGTATTATTAGTTTACGCCTTTATGCAAATATTTATTTGTGTTTTAATTAACGTTTAAAAAGTAAATGTCTACGTCTCTCTGCTACTGACAGAGACGGAGTACAAGTTCTTTTGCAGACGAAACGTGACTGGAATATAAAAATGTTTCACAACTCAATTATAATACATTTCACTTCGGTGTATTTGTAAATATATTTCAAGTGGAAACGTGACAAACAAATGCTTAAATTAATACCTAATGAACTTTAATAGCATTACCACAAACATAGACATTGTTTAGTGAACTCAGTTTCAACTCTTTGAACGCTGAATGTTATAATGCACTTCAACACGGTTATATGATAAATGCTTTCGTCACAAAACAAAAGAAAGTAGCCGATGAATTCTTCCAGACTTTTATCTATATCTGTGCCAAATTTCTTCGAGATCCGTTTAACAGTTTAGGTTATAAACTCTAACAAACATCCATAGTAAGGAGTAAGATCAGTCAAGATCACGTTTTGCAAGCCAAAGCAAAGTAAATAGTAATGTTTCAATAAACCAAGAATTGTTAATCCACGCCGGGCGCTAATCAATGTCTATAAGACCCTATAAGACAATAAACATATGTTTAAATTAAAATGATATTGAAAGAATTTCAAAATGTAAAAAAAAGGTAAAATATAAAAAGGCAATTGTGGATAATAGACGCAACTCATCACTACACTTTTAAAATATACAGACAAATTGAGTACCTCCTTCTTTTGGGAAGTCGGTCAAAAAGTTTATATAGTTAATAGGTGTTAAATAAATAAAAAGATTGCATACATTTAATAAGAATTAAGTTAAATCGTTATTCATTACCCTATCCTTTGTTCCGTATAAAAAAACAATGGTCGTTACTAACATATACAATTTCAAATCAATTTATGTAAAGTGGGGTCGAGCCTTTTTCTTTTGAAATGGATTTAGTTAAGACAACAATATTCCTCTGTAATGGAATTGTACTTAAGTGAGATCTTAAAGAAAATAACCAATACGTACCCTTTCCGTATTTCTTTGGCATTTTACGCAAATTCTTATTTTAAAAAAAAAAACAGCGTAGTCTGGTGCTAAAGTATCGTTTAACATTTTCTCAACACTAACTGTAGCACTCAGAGTTTACCAGCCACTCAGGGCGTTTCATAGCGTAGTTAAAAAATTACATGTATACCACATATGTAACCATTATGCTAAAAGTTTAAAGAATATCAAAAAAATAAATATGTTCCTCAACTTCGAGTTACGATACATTTTCTGTGTAGGAATTTGAATATTAGTTAGAAGATAAATATTTTCTATCAGAACAGTCACATGTTGTATCTTTTGCCCTGTTATTTAGGTTATTTCACCATCTCTTTTGGTTTTGATTAGCAGCTTTATAAAACGATTGTCTTGTACTAATAAAGTAGAGTAAAGTGGCGTTTTGCTTTTTAGCGACGTAACTGAAACCCTCTTCACATCTCTGGGAATGTGTCGCCGCAGGATCCTTACGCTCTCAGCGGACACCTGTCTCAAAGTTACCTCTCGACTTTACTCTTACTTTTCCCTTTGTTACATAGATAATACTTTATATCCCTTTTTCCTTATCCCTTTAATGTGTAGTTGACAAACGAGCAAGCGGTCTGGTATCTTTAGGCTGGCGTGACCACTACCCACAGACATTAAGAAGTTAAAAGTTTACCTTTCCTATTTTTAACTGTAAGAAGTAACCTGCACACGATTATGCAATAGATTTAAAACATAAGAGAAAGTGTAACCTCTGATCAAACCTAGACGTAAACTATACATCTTCGTAGATTCACATAACAACTCACTCATAAGATAAACAAATACACTGCAATTTAAACTTACATTATAGACATTAAACAAATATTCTATAGAGAATCAATCACTAGTATTATATTGCTTTTGTAATGTTTGCTAAGCGGTATGATCCTCGGTCTTAATAACAAAAGCCCAAGCTTTGTCAATACAACTATTGAAACTAAATCATTGGAGAAGGAATCTATTTCTACTGTATAATACTCTATGTAATTTGTATCGATTAAAAGCTATAAGTAATAAATCTCTTTTTTAGCCCAGTTCATTCTAAACTATGTAATCGCATGAATTACTAAAATACCTTATAAAATGTTATTAGATTATTCCAAATCATTTATTTTAGGCACATTGACGTCTCATTTACAAATATTGTTTTATGTTTTATTACAATACTAACTTTCGCCCGCGACTCCGTCCGGGTGGCATTAAAAAAACAATTGTGACAGCCTATCTGTTCTTCCAGACAATCATTTACGTCTATGCCAAATTTCATCAAGAACCGTTCAGCCGTTTAGGCTTCAAATTTAAAAAAAAATATCTATCCATCCATCCATCTATCTAAACTTTCTCATTTATCATATTAGTACCAAATTTCATCAAGATCCGTTCAGCCGTTTAGGCTACAAACTCTAACAAACATCTATCCATCTAAACTTTCACATTTATAATATTTGTTAGTAAGATTCTATACGTATAATTTGATTCATAAGATACACATAATTGGAGAAATAAACAGTTTCATATTTAATAATTACTACGATAAACATTTACATACAATTAAATAAAGCTCATTACGACTGATATTTGCAGAGAAGAAAGAGGTACATGTTCGCAAAGTTAACATTTACGAGCGTCATCCAATTTGCATGTCTTTAGAGTCAAAGCAGATGTCACTTATCCTCGTACACGCGTGACTGGCATCAACATTTAGTCATTTGTCTCCTAAAATATCTTACCATGTTAAACATTTACTTAGCATGTTACTAAATAAGGCGTCAATATTTGGACAAAAACAAATCTACCTGAGGTTGAAAACTTACCACACACAAAACTGGCAGTGGATAGATAGAAGATGAATTAAATTCAACATAATCTAAACGTAACTTTTTTACAGAAAAATCAGGCGCAAACGAGCAGCGAATCGCTTGTTATCAAATGATCCGACGCCCATGAACATCCGCAACGCCAAGGGAACTACAAATGCGCTGCCGGCCTTTAAGGCCCTTTACTTGTTAATAAAATAATTAAATATCACTAATCTATGTAGTGGTAAATATATTTTGGTATAAGCTCATTCGACCACAAATATTTTACAACCGATAAACTTTGTGAATAGTTCAATTTGTAACTATGAATAGTTCAGAAAATGGTTTACAATGTTATTAATATTATACTATGCTGATACATGTTAATAGAAAATTCCACGATTCCTGGATAAAACGTTCAAATAATAGTATAGATATCCATTGTAATCGTGTTTACGTAGAGTTTTATTTCTTCAGGGAGTTCCAGTGAATTATCGACAGCGTTCGACTGGAGCCAGATTGACACACGGATTTAAAATGTAGCGCTCGCTCCGACGCCGACGGATTTATGGTTGAGGGCATTCGAAAAACTCCAACGTTAAAGTGCTTATTACGCTATGTAGGTAGTTGCTATTTAAAATGCATATATGTAGGACCATGATTCGACAATATAGAGATACTTTGGTCTTTATTAATCTAATTACAATGTAGAATGATTCTTAAATTATGCTTTTAAAACTGTAAATGATTGACAAATCATAAGCATTCTATTGATTCCATGCTTAGCAAGAACCGGTGACCTTACTCATATTTAACATGATTATTAAATAAATTTACTTTTTAAAATGAACCGATCGAAGATCAATATTCTAATTCTAAACGTCATTTTGCTTGTAATTTGTGATTGTTGTGTGTCAACAGCGAATACATTTAGGGTTTTCTCTAAGTATTTCGGGTGATTTCGATGCCCCACTAAATATTAAATGTTTTCAAGTCAAATGAAAATTAGGTAATCTACGAAATAAACTTATGATTGCTTGTCAATCTCCATTTTGTTATTGTCACACTTTAATACCTTAAACATGTATAAAAGTTTTAGATAATAGCGATATTCCGTCCGCTGACTGTCGCGGCTTTCGGTATCTATAAATAATTATCAGTTTCGAAACAATATATACATTTGTTTCTATACTGTGAGATGAGATGCATTGGGTATTGGCTTACGGGAATTCCAACTATTGACTTAACTTTGTTTAGTTCAGTTAGACTTTGAGATTCAAGTTTTTGTTCCGTCATTTATGGTCATCGATAGCACGCATACAAACTTTCAGTTTATTTCCTTCATTCAGAATTGCTGCATTATATATAATACTTGTAGAAATATATATCTAAAAATATATGGCCAAAAATTCGACTTTGGAATACAATTTTAAAATTATTTCTTATGTACTGAAGTACAAAAATTATTAGAGTTTCGTTTAAAAAGATCATTTTTGATTGCTATTGCTTTAAGATAGGTTAAATTTTATCCAAATGGATTAAAAACGTTACTAAAAAATTTGGCGGATAAACAAAAGAAATTGATTATTACCTATTATTGAGAAGGTTAATAAAGTAATCATTCAAAACAGAGATGTCAAACTGAATAGCAAGAGTTTACTAATCTACCAATCGGTTTCATGGCGACATGAGCAGCGTGTACAAGCGATTAATCCTTTGACACACATCGAATTCTGGCCTCAAGAGGTGTACCACAAGCTTTGTGTTGAACGAATACTATTGTTCACAATTCTATTTATCAAAGCGGTTACACCTCACGCACCATTCGTGTTCGTTTTCTCTGTAATTGCACATTTTTTACACATGATAATTGTGATTTTTTAACTATTTTATTGATACCACTAAATTCTATAAAATTGGATACTTTGTCTTGATTACCTCATTCAGTTACTGTAAAAAATGAGCAAATAAATTTTC
This sequence comes from Papilio polytes, assembly GCF_000836215.1. Taxonomy (NCBI): domain Eukaryota; kingdom Metazoa; phylum Arthropoda; class Insecta; order Lepidoptera; family Papilionidae; genus Papilio; species Papilio polytes. Next base: position 1,411,684 of record NW_013525473.1, read on the forward strand.
CGTATAAGATGAATAGTTTTGGTTAATTTTTGTCAGTTCTTAAAACTGCCGGAACAAATTTGCAACTCTACTGAATTTATTTAAGTCGAAAACATTCTTTTTATCTTCTACATTTAGTTAAAAAATATTTTAACACAAACACGATTTACAGAATAAAGTCAAGCACTAAATTTACTCAATAAACGCACAATACTTAGCAATTTTATAAAGAGCAAAATCAATTTAATCCCTGTCAAAGCCACTGGTTGTTATTGGCGTGTGTCGAATATGCGAACGCCGTGCGTAAAATACAACGTACTGTTTACTTTTTATTCTCACAAGCAAAATATTGCTGAAAATACGAATATTTTGTGTGACGTAATACAACCCGGTCAACGCGATTCTTTTTTGTTTTAAAGCTTGAAACTATGTGAGGACAAAGTGGGGAGTTACAACTACAAAAAAACACCTACCTTTAAAAAAATGTTATAAATCGTATAGACGTAGGAAAGGAATATATTCGCTTTTTGTGAGTTTTCTCCTTTGTGATTACAGGTAGGCAACGCATCTATAATTGCATGTACATGGCCAGCGGTCGCTTAGTTATTTTGCGAATTCAGGCGGCAGCTTTATCTTTTGCTACCATAAACAAAATTATGCTATACGGTAGCCATAAAATTACACGGAATTATTTAAAAAGTTACTCTACATTTTTAAAACTCAAAGTTCGTCTTTCAATTACAAGAACCTCTCAATTTTATGGTGAAATACAGTTTAGAGTTACAAGATTTGTCTTTTAACGTCTCAACTGTTCAAAGATAACTACAACATGTAACCGGAGTCATTTAACTAACCCCAATAAAAGAGAATGGTACATAAAAACTTGTAGAAAATTTACTACAAAGTCATAAAAGTTTCTTTACAATATAAATTATTTAACAGCGTAGATAAAACATGCTTCAGACAAGAGGATACTGCGATTCCAACAACTGCGAATTTAAGGAAACGAGAATTATATTGTATTCTCCGCTCGTCGGATCATTTTATAACGAAACAAGGATTTCGGTTGCGATTGTTGACTGAAGGAGATCGACGGAATTAAAATAAATTACGGCCTTGAGAGTTGCGTATTTCTTAAGCCTTGTATCGATATTCGGTTCAATTCTGTTAGGACGTTATTGTTTTTTACTTATTTCCTGTAACATATGTATACCTTCGTTTATCTTACATTTGTACATTTCTCTTTTTGTAATTTCCCCTTAAAATCGCTTGGATTTAGCGCAAAGTCTTACAAGTAGTGTTTATTACTTTTTTTAAAAATGGGAGAGTAATGAGTTTCATGACAGTGGTAGTGCCCGCTTTAACATCTTAGCACGAATGGGCCGGCACGCCCGGTATAATACCACGACCACACAGAACACAGGCGTGAAATGGAACCAATGTCGTGTTTCGCCTGATGAGTGTGGTGCCGGAGGCCTAATTTAAGTCCCTCTCTCTTTACCACCCTTTTCTAATGAGAGGATGGGAAGCGCAAGTGGATTTGACGATGTAGGAGATGCATAGGAAGAGGAAATATCGTCTTTATGTGAGTCTCCTCCTACGTCGGATGGGGATAAGCAACGCATCTGCAATTGCAGATGTCTATGGGCAGTCGTCGCTTCGCCATTTTGGCGGATTCAGGTGGTCGCTTGCTCGTTTGCCATCTTATGTTATAAAAAAAATGACGGATGACAGTTATTTGGTGGACCAAAATATGATGCGCTGCATCTACGGGAGTAGAATAAGATAAGGAAGATGATGATGTTATTGTTTTTTTTTTTATATAAAGTAAACTTACCAACAGTAAATATGTTTTTATCTCCTCTCGTATTTTGCGGACGAGGCAGGAGTTTACCCCGAGTCTGCGAGTTTTCTCGGATCGTGTAATTAATCCCGCTGCTGTTTTGTAATAAAACCGCTCATAATGAAAGTTCAACGCCTCCATTGCTCGAACGCTTCTACACATTCTTTTTAAAATTAAATGACGTAAAAGTATTTAATAAATAATAATTAATTTTAAAAATAAACTATCAAGACTAGCGTACGGTAGATACTTTATAGAGTCAAGAAACACGGATCGAAGGATACCTCATTCTTCAAAATCCTCTTGTCAGTCAGGCAAAAATATTTATATTATTTCTTTTACCGTTAGTTCGAATTGCTTAAGAAAACGTTTACATGAATATTTATTTTTCGATTCCATTTATTTTCAGAACAAATAATCTTTTTTTATTAGAGTTGCTTTCATTTTCATTTGAAAAACAGAGTGATAGAGCATTTTCGGATCAGTAAATTTCTCTACAATTAAGGTAATTAAATACAAATAAGTTAAACTGCACTATTTTTGAATCGTCGAAATTAAACAATGTTCTATTCCGTTCTAATTTTCATTTTATAAACTAAACAATCTTTCACGTTATTATTTACATCATTAATTCTGCTAACTACTGTTTAAAATGAAGTACAGATTATAGTTAAATATATGCATTTTTTTTCATGTTCTGTGCAGACAATTTAAACATACATATATATTCACACATAGTAAGTATACGCTGAGTGCAAGAAATTTATTACCAGCTCTTAGAAACTACTTCGGAAAATGTTTGTGTTACAGCATACGGTAAAGTGAGTACTTAAGTTCTCTACAAATTTGTCTATTTATACTTACACTATCTTTTTTAAACCAGTTTCTAGGAAATGAATAATTTTCCTGGTTTATGAAACTAATTTAAAATGTAATGAAAATTACGATTGAAGATTCACCCAATGTCAGCACTGAAAGATAATTTTCTTAAAAACTGTAAATTATTATTACTAATTAATATTAGAGCGTCGGTAGATCAGTGGTTTGAGCACTTGACTTGTAATTAAACATATCTTGGGTTCGATTCCCGCCATGTATTTTCGATTTTTCGAATTTCATTACATAATTTACCCGAAGTTCTTACGGTGAAAGAAAACAGCGCGATGCAACCGCACATATCGGCGAATAAATTCAAAGATATGTGTGAAGTCAACCAACCCGCATTTGGCTAGCGTGGTTGACTATGGCCTAGTCACCCTAACTTAGGGTTGGCTCCGAGCCCTTTGGTGGGGACATATGTTGAGCTTGATGATGATGATTACAATTCTGTAAAAAAAAACTGCAACAAATATGCGAATCATTGTTAATACCAATTAAGATTTGATTTGCCAATTAATGAATAAAAGTGTTAAGATTGAATGTGGATGGCTACAAAGGAAGAGGAAGACCGAAGAAATTATGGATGGATTGTGTGAAAGAGGATATGCTTAAGAAAGGAGTGGATACAGATGATAGAGATGTATGGAAGAGCAGCACATACTGTGCCGACCCTCCGTAAGGGATAAGGGAAATAGATGATGATGATGAACTAGATACTGCACAATAGTAACAAACTTGTCTTCTATTGTGCTGCAAAAATTTTAATACTAACAACTAAACTACTAAACTACTAACAAATAGTCTCAATAAAAACATTGCAAAAAAACAAAAATGTCTTTACAATATAGGATATTAAAGCATATTTTGTTCACTATACAAGAATAATAATTACCTACTGTTTTGAATAGAGGCTTATCGTGTCCTGAGAATTCTAACTACATGATGACTAAGTAAGCTTAAAGCTTGCGCTGTTACGAGCTGCAATTTATTTAATAGTTTATTAAAACTTAGTTAATTATTCTTTACTAAACTAACACTTTTTAGCCAAATATTTAAAGGAAAATAAACTCCCTTTCATGTACACAATAAAGATAAATTGTTTCACTTGAAACTTTAGGCTTTGTTAACATCGTAAAAAGTTAGATTTTATAAAGTCTCCTGAGAACTTTGGTCATTATTTTCTATGATTAAGCCACTTAAATTATATTTAATACATCTTAATTTTTTCAGAAGTAATGATTATTTTAAATTGGATTACTAAAATATTAATGTTATTCTATATGACACTTGAAGGTCACAAGATGTAGAAGGTTTATTCTTACTTTAGGTACTGAAAATAATTTCCTATACATCATTTAAACATTTTATATTCTTCCAAAACAAAAACGCTTTTGTTAACATAAAAAACAAAATAGAAACGACATAAATCTTGCAACACACTTTTTCCAACATGTCTCATTAGTTAGGTTTAAAAGAATGTTATGAACTCTTCACTTCTTTTGCGCACAAACTTTTATTTTGAATTCTACTGTAGTTTTATATATTGTACGACCGAATACTGAAAAACATCTTAAACACTACGCTTTGTAAGCACCACCTACATTCTGACAGACTGAAAAATGGACATTTACAAGTTTTGTTAGTTTTATATGACAATTGAGCTATTTAGATAAACCTGAACGTGTATACGGGCTAAGCCGGTTGCTGCTGGTTAATACAAATATCAGGGTAGTCTAGAGTTCATAACCATTGTTTAATTTTAAAACCATTTCATAGGAAGTCCTTAGATTACTTTTTACATCATTATATTAAACTGGCTGTCGCACGTGACTCCGTTCGCGTGGAATTAAAATAAAAACAAAACAGAGTAGTCTATGTTCTTTCAGGCTATCCTCTACGTCTATGCCCAATTTCATGGAAATCCATTCAGCTGTTTAGGCTACAAACTCTTACAAACATCCTTCCATCTAAACTTTCGCATTTACGCCATTAGTATGATTTCTACTATATTTTAATAATTAAAAAGTTTATCTGAAATTTAAACACAAATTATTGCAGTACTTGTTTTGCTAGTGTCGACAATCACTGGCATTATCTTGAGGGAACAAGCAGTGCCTTTCCTCAAGCGTATCTTAATTTTCATTTCCTCGGGCTTGAATATCCATTTTGATTCGTAAAGCACGATAACATTCAAAGCGTTAGCTCAGTGGGACACTAAATCCTCATTAATGCTAAATCTTCAAATGCTGCTAACATTTCAAACTTAACTACATTTCCCTTTGAGTAAAATTGTAGTAAGATTGTGTGAATGAGTTTTTTTAGTTATCTCTATCTTACGTTTATGTTTTTTTTGGTCATTTTTTTTTCAAAATAGCTGATTATGTATTCAGTAATATATGATTATGTATGTGTATTCCAAAGATAGAACTCATTTATTTATAAATAGGGTTAACAAAAGTTATGGTACAGGTTCAAAAAGCTGCTTGCTCTTCCCGAGGACGAAACACAAAGACTTAAAAGCGCTTTGAGTTGTTTTCAGAAAGTTGCTTTGTGTCCTTAGAGTGTACGTAATACAAAAAGTGTTTCATACATAGGTTAAAAAGAATGAGATTAAGTTTTCCGAAATTAAGAAATATAAAGAAGGAACTTACAGAAGTTACTTAGAAAAATAGTTTGCGTTAAGAGCATAAGTAGTAATAACGCATTTTAATGTTTATTTTAATCTTCGTCACTTTTTTTTCTGCTTTATATAGGATCGGTATGACAGGTTCTTGATTTTTAAATCTATCTATCATTAGCGCAATTTTACATAATACACCTGTCTTAAAATGAAAGGTAAAAATTGCGTTTTTAATTTTGAAATTACAAAAAAATTCAAACATTCCAATTTTGTCAAAATTATGTCTCTTATTTCCATCGAACGCTCTTAAATATCCGACAATTTTGCTCGAGAATTTCTATTTCGTCAGTAATAATAACGTTGCCGGTGAAATGTAAAATAAATTATTAAATTACGGCTTAACAACCCTTCTTCAGAAGGGACGTAATCATTTAGTCAATTGAAAAATATTTTACCGTGCATTTATTTCGTATCTTTAGCACTTGACTTTAAAATCTCCGGTTTATGTAATCCATTTTTGATATTTTTATATTTATTATACTTAATCTATGTAAATTTTATGAGTAATTCTTCGTTTTATAATTGGTATAGGATTGTTATTAACTAGTAGATAAGGAACACTCCTTATCAAAATCCCAAACTTGTGACGTAGTTAATTATTTTCAATGTATAATGAATATTCTTTCAATCTTTGTCCATTAAAATAAAACCAGAAAACGATGATTCGATAAAAATATCAAGAAATATAATACAGGCCATAAAGTCGCTTAGGTAGCGAGGTCACAAATAAATGATCAGATATACCAACTAGGAATATTCCGACTAAGTTGGCAAAAGTATTTTGTATTTTTATGATTCCGTGCATACGTCGGCATAGCATCGGATCCTCGTTAGCGCGCCGCTTGCCACCTTCAGTTCGTTTGTCCGACACGCTCGCTACGTAAGTGCAACAAGTTAACGCATTCACTTCCACACCGGCTGTTACTAGTGTGCATTTTTATGTTTTTATTCATCTAAACTAGAGAATTAAATAAATGTTTTAAACCTTCTATTAGTAAATGCAACTAAGCTTTCCTTTTTATAGCTAGACTTTGATTTTATTTTTGTATTCATCTGATATTGTGTTTCATATTTTGAAAACCAGTATTTTACAAATATGTTGCAAACGTAATGTATGTTAAGTACATATAGGTATTTGTAAGAAAAACATAAGCAAGCCGGCGTTAGGAAACTACAAATCAACTATCCTGGTAGCATGTGTAAAAGAAATACATCTTTATTCCCCATACGCTTATTGTTATGAAGGCGGTGCGAAATCAAAACTATAAATCTTTGCTATAAGAACTGTCGCGACATTCTGTCTTCTAAATCATATAAAACAGCACTTACAATCTACATATCATACTTAAAGTTAGGGACACGGTTTCATATTCCATTAAAGAATAGTTACTATCTCTCTACCACTTAATTTCTGTATTAAAAACTAACGCGTAGTATATTTAGTAAAATACTGATGCAAGTAAAAATACTTATTAAGTTAATTAAGGTTGTCTAATCAATTTCCCTTTAAGCTGAGAGATTTGCATGTTAAGGCGGGATATTGGCACGTCACGCGTTAATGAGATGGAAACCACCTCGCAACAACTTGCTCATCGCTTTAATCTACTAACAGGCTATCGATCACTAATCGTCCATTTATTTAGTCAACTACGCTTATAATTTTAGTAAAAATATCTCTACGATAAATGTAATTACTTAGAGTGAATAAAAAATGGAAGTAATAGTAAAAATATCGTCGGATTAATATCTATGAATTAAAAAGTAGACAAATATAAAAAAGGGACTCTACTTCTCTCTACTCTCTCCTTTCCTCAGGTATGTATGCGTGTGTCTTTGGAGGTAAAATTTAATAAATAAAGGTGTTCCTAAATTGAAACAGCTTATTCAAATTGATTAATGTTACCTGCATCGTAAACGTGCTAACGTAAGCGTATTTTTTTCGTTAAAATATCAAGCAGCATTATCGCGCTTTGGGGCGGTGTCGGAGTCCCCATCAATTGACATTTTGTGAGGACGTTAACGTCAATCGTTAACACGCCGCCTCTAACAATGGGGATCAAATCTTGTCGTTTAATTTTAAGGTAATATCAGTTTGACGCGTCACATTATTTTGTATTATATCTCGGGCGTATACCATAGGAACTAACGTCTGTTATAATCGGTTATGGAAAATGTCACATTTGGTATACACGTCATGTCATGGAATCTCGTTTTAAACTAAATCAACGAAAGTGTAGGTGTGTAACAAAAAGGTAATGATAATAAAAAAATTATCAATAACCGTGATAAAGCAAAAAACGTCACTAAATAGTACATTAATTAGGGTAATATTGTTGTGACAATATGGCTATAATTGTGTAGTTTTCGAGAATTTTCTTCTACCGAATGATAATTGGTAGCGCGTGCTCTGTGGCTAACGTCGCGTCGGCAGAGCTTTGATCGTGTCATCCATTAGTAAATTGGTTACCGTGTACCGGCAAATACCGATCCTCTTTGACAAAGGTATGTCAAATCGACTGCACAATTGACGATTAAATTAATCGCCTTTGTCCTTTATACGTTACGTAGTTGGGAAACAAGATATATTTTACAATTAAGAGGCTAGTAGTAAATTTACTTTTCTTTCAAAAGTGAAAGCTCGTCTACATGTTGCCATTAATTATAAACTTTGAAGTTATCTATGTGGATCTCTATGAATGTAGATATCATAGTATTTCTAATTAATTAGTATGTGATTTTATAACTGTTGTCTCCTAAGCGACACCTCTGGCGACGTCCTTGACATTTTTCATAGCACGAGTTTAAATATTTTTACAGTACATGCTCGTATTGCAAAAATTGCATTGTTCAAAATGAAAATACGTGTAAAATGAATCATGATAATGAATGGTGTCGAGTGTGAATCGCTTGAAAATATAACACTCGTTAATGATTCAGCGGATATATGTTTAAAATCATTTATTAAATTTATATTCGCTGTTCGTATGCTCGAAATATCTACAAATAATATTACTTATGCGAAGGCTTTCATGAGACTTTTTGAAAATGTGTTTTTTCTTTACTCTATTTTTATGTTTGTTTAGTCTATACTAATATTATTAAGGGGAAAAATTTGTATTTTTAGTGTATTGAAATAACTCCAAAACTATTGGCCCAATTTCAAAAATTCTTTTACCAATACCAGTGAGTAACATAGGATATATTTTTATACTATTTGTTTATGTTCCTCGCGGACAAAGTCGCGAGCAACAGCTGGTAAAATATAGTCTTATTAATACTATATTTTAAATAAGTGCGAAAGTTTAAATAGATGGATAGATGTTTGTTAGATTTTGTAGTTAAAACTGCTTACGGGATCACGATGAAATTTGGCATAAATGTAGAGATAATCTGTAAAAAACATATAATTATACTATGGTTTTGTTTTAATTGCACGCTGTCAGAGTCGCAGACGAAATTATCATAGTTTTATTTCCATTTAATGTATTTTTAAGTAATGATAAAAACAACACATTCTATAAATTGCAGAAAGTGCAGATAAATTCCTCGTATGTCAAAGCATCGGCTTTAAATCCATGTCTTACATCGCACAGTACGTCGGTTTCGATTCAATACATTTTCAGTGTTATTGCGCGCAGTAAAACCTCTTCAGTAAATACGAAGTTAAGGGTAAAGGTAACCTACTTGCATTGTAATGTTTTAACTTATCATAAAAAATCATAAATGTATTTTGTTAATCGGTTTCGTAACAAGGACTATAACACCTAAATATCCGTGGTATAGTTGATTCAAAATTTGTAGCAAAAGATACAACTGTTTAAGTAATAAAACACATATGTTCATGAAATATTATCATCTGTTATAACTAAAATTTTATAGGTTTATTACATTAATGGTTATTGGTGAAATTAGAAAATTACCTGTTTAGTATAAGTTTGAAATTTCGATTTGTAAAGTAACCATTCGAGCTGATACTATAAACATAGGTTTTATAGACCATAAACCGAACACTAGTGGCAATAAGGGACCGGTATAAATTAGAGCAATGTCTATAAACTTTCGGATAGTGACTTTATAGCCAAGTGGACGTTATGTTTACTCGTTTTGCTTCCTAACTTTAAACAAATATATTCTAATGAAATACGATATTGCCAATAGAATTGCTAATAATGTAAGAATGGCCGGGGTATATTGCTAGTAGAATGGTCTGTGGCTCCAAAAGGTTCTAGAATAGTACATCATAAAGCAATATATAATAGGCGACTGTAAAATGGACAGTCCATTCGAACAAGATTAGGGCAAAGCCCTAAGTGGTTATTCTAGGCGAGAAAACTATGTAGACTATAGGTAACGTAGAACCATTTACCATTGTATTTTATCTGCAGAGCTAATCATAGATAAAACCTCAACCTTCTTGGCTATTTAATATACCGTGCGAAGTACTTCGTTTATAGAAGACATATCGTATCAAATCGATATTTCAAATACATTTGACGTCGTCATACTCAAAATATATTAAAGTTCAACACAGTAATTAATTTTAATAAGTTATTGAGATTTTAAATTTCCCAGTTTTTAGGCAAAAATAGTTTATTAAAAATGTTACCCAATTCACATCGTTAAAGTCAGTTCAGCAAAAATTCAAAGCTGAAACTAATATTCGACGTTTGTACTATCATAAAACACTAATATAAGTATTTAAATAATTTAATAAAGAGTTATTGAGAACTAAGTTACAAATTTAGATTTTTATTGCAGTGGCAACACTTGTTGCGCGAATCATGCAAGTCAGCATATGTCCGATACATTAACTCAATAGCGTCGTAGCACGCTCTACGTAGCTCGTAGCTACGTAGCTTCGTAGAGTCAGCATTGTAAAAACAGAGAAACTGCCATTGTTCTTCTTATTTAACATACAGTAAACAGCTTAAAATAGAAAATTTATTAATATCATAAAATGTAATGTACATATATTTATAGTCACTGATAAACATTTGCAACTTTCATACTTTATAAAAAAGCTGAAATTGATTTTTCGTTTTCAAGCTTTAATAAATGTGTTTGTAATATTATCTTGTTTTATTATCATTTTTATAATAACATTTTCTTTTGTTCAGTTTACTGTGTGGGTATGTTTTTTAAACAATAAAAGCATCTTTTTAAAAATGACGCAAAACAATTAAAAAGATGAAAAATTTACTAAACAATCCTCTAAAAACAAAATTGTTTATACCGTCATACTCAAGATCTAAATCTTCACTAATGCAGTACAACGTAAATGCTTGATAACACAGAGTATGTCAGATTGCTTTTGAGGCTTAAATTTTCCTTTTAGTGAATTGTTACTCATCTCTGGGATTATTCGCTCCCAGAGGGCGCTGGCCGCAGACCCGGAATGCTATACATCAAACATAGCTCCGATTAAAGATTGCATTACCCGATATCGAACGACCGTAATATTTTAACCACTTATCCTTTCTGACAATTTCTATGACTTTATTTTATAACATGTCAAAACATATCACATAAATTTATTTTTTTAAGATTTATTTCACATATGATTAAGAAGAGATGCAAATATAGACCGAAAAGTTCCCTGAACGACCATAAATATTTTTTTTTATCTATATCCATGTAGGTTTGATATTGTCTAACAGAATCAATCGATAGCAGTGCCTCTCACCGGGCCAGACATGCATCAACTATAGTTATTTTATTCATCTTTTTAAAAAAGTTAAGTTTCGTAGTGACCTTTTTAATTAAAGTAATTGGTTATAACCGTAAATAGTTTACAGTTGCTATATCTATACTAATATAATAAAGCGTAAACGCACACTACTTTGTGGCATAGGATGTCAGCAATCACAGCATATTTTTTAATAATTATTTCTTTAATAAAAAGCCCTACGCTTTAGGCTATATATTTTTACGAAATAGCATTGCAAAAAATAATAATAAATGAAACGACAAGCTACCAACATTAAGAAAGCCATTGTCATGTCATTTTGACATTTGCAATTGTGTAAGCAATAAAATAAAATTTTCATAACTTTATACGGATGGTGTGGCACGGGAACAGCTAGTTTTGGATGTTATGAATCCAAATTTAGTATGATCTCTAAACCATCTTGTATACGATATACAGGAAGTATAACATTTCCTCACAAGACGTGACAATGAATAAATTTTCATTTCCGTATTTGAACTGTCCTCGATATCGAGAGGACGAATTTATTCCGAGTAAACTATGAATGTATACGTGATGTTGTTTTGATATTGCATCACGTATTAAATGTTAATAATATTCGGTTTTAACTGATGTCTATTTATGTTGATCTTTGAGCATTACTATGTACATATTGATCCTTAACTTTGGGTAGTGGGTTGAGAGTTAATAGCCATGTATACTATTCACCTATTTAAATATCACCCTAATCAAGTTAAAACAAAAAATATGTTGTTAGGCCACACCAAGTCCATATCATTTCCCTTATTATCTGCCAGGACTCAAATATAAATAATGTAAGAGTTTTATGTGTCAGGACATAAACTTATTCGTAGAAAAGTACCGAATAAATAATTTAAAAAAAACTTATTTCTTACTTTGATTTGGTAACATCAAGTTAATGTGCTTGTAGTTAATTAATTTAAATTATTATCAAAAAATAATTGAAAGCGTTCAATTTGGAAAGATAATGAACGATTAATATAATAAGCCTTTTCTTTCTTAATAAAAATGACATTTTAGGTAAACTAATATTCGTTTAAAAAAGAGTAAAAAAAAATAAGCTGCGTTGGCCGGGAATCGAACCCGGATCAATTGCTTGGAAGGCAACTATGCTGACCATTACACCACCAACGCTATGAAGGCTTAGTTAGAACTTTGAATGAGTCTGCGATATTATGTAATATAACGTAAATTCTTCTTCATACGTGCGGTTTTGTGTTATAATTTTAATAAATGTACATGATGGAAAAATATGTAAATACAAAAATATCTCTATTTACAAATATTTTTCTATTTCATATCTGAAAGATTTAGCTAAAAATAACGTAGAAATAAATTTATAAGTCAGCAGAACTGTTAGCGGTACAGCCAACGTCACTCTTCAAGGAAAGATAAGCGGAAATGAAACACTTAAAATCCCTTAAAGCAGAGGTCAGGCCGTCGGAACGAAACCACTATACTCCCAGATACAAGCGGAAAAGCTTTAAGACGCGAAAACGATTTTCTGAAAAACGAAATGAAAATACTTGCTCATCTATTTTTTTTTCCAGAATAACTCAATGTCCTTACAATTGCGATATCGTAAAGATGTATATGTAAAAACTTAAGACGGTTAATTCTAAGTAAGGTGACGTACACGTAGACCTAAAAATTTTAGACAGTTAATTTAAATAAACTAAATCAGCAATAAATATTTATTAAGTCTACCTTAGTTGGATTTCGCTGTGTCAATCTACTTATAAGTGGATCTTATCTTAATCAAATAGTACAAATAAATATCGTATCCCCAATCAAAAGTAATGTCTCTGTCATAAAGACAGATTCTATCTGGCATCGCGTTATTCAAGCGGAGCGGGTTGTCGTTATGTTTTATAGCTGAAGCAAATAGTTACATGAACTCCTCAATAATCTAAGACGATTCCTATTTCATGTACTAGTATCAAAATACTATATACATTTTATATGATAACTCATATGTCTCTCTGATTTAATTTATATTTGGTAAATATTTTTAGAGCGTGCGCGCTACTTTGACTAAATTATCGCACAACTGTTCAGTCTCGCTGTGATTCCTATTAGTTTTTATTGAGGTTCGTACATTACTCGATTTTTGTTGTGCAACTAAACAGTTGAAAGGGCTGTGAAACAATCGAAAAGGGCTGTGAAACAGTTTTGCGATAGTCAGAGGTGTGCGCCCGCTTTTAATCGCAAAATCAGTTATCAAAAATCGTTTCAAAATCAAATCTAATCCAATAATCTGTGGAATGAACGATTAGTCTTCGTCTAGTCTTGAATAATGTTGTTTGTTATTTTATTTATAGGACAGACTTTTATCAATAAATCAAAATAAACAACACCAGGGTATAGAAGACAATAAAAATACATACTAGATTGACATTGAAAATTAGGAACGAACCGTATAACATCACTCGTAAATTTCAAAATTGACTTCTGTGAAGACGATACTTAGTATTGGGTAGTTCGTTTGCAAGTACATGAATACCATCTCGTTGTCGGTTAAGAGCGGTCGAATTTGTATTCTGCAATGAACATAACCGAAACCCCGCATCTACTTGCAAATGTATCAAACATTTCGGGAGATTCCATCCATTGGGCGAATAGTTGAGGTCTTTGTTATGTATGTTCTATGCAGCATGTATGTATATTTCAAACCTAGACTCCAAAAGTCTGTTTTTACATATATATTTTAGTAAGTGATAATCTCGAAATTAGTAAATGGTTAAATTAATAAAAGTCATGTTGGCATCCCTACGTTTCAATATAATGTAGTGAAAATAAACCGATAATCTCTTCGTAATAGTTTAAATTGTATCAATAAAAATGACATATTTATTAATTGACCAATTAAAGATAATAAAGCAATTGTTTATTTTTAATATAAACAAAAAAAAACGTAAAGAAAATGCGGCAAGCGCTTCCTTTAAGTCTCCCGAGGGGCTGATATCTTTGTAAGTGAATTTAATTTAATGTTGCTCGAGAAAATGAAAAACAGAATTAATAGTCCCTATAATCTTTTGTGTACATTGTTATTATAATCAAATACAGGAAAAGTGTGCTTTAAAATTTGTTAATGGTCTTAGTAACTAAAGTTAATTATGTTAATAATGTTTGCTTAACTTCGGGTAGAATATTAGGGTCCAGTTTAAAATCCAAGTAATAAATACCGGACTTATAGAGCCGCTTAAATATTGCGCCCTTTCATATATGAAATATTTAAAATATAATTTCATTTGTTAAATTTCGCTAGCGAGATTAAAGTAATTCATAAATGTACACAGATATTACAATAGAATGTATCAGTTTTGCTATTCTGACATGAATCGTTTTATCAAAGTTATTTCAAAACATAGTCGTAAACCGCAACAAACCATCTCCGCGAGGAAAGCTTGTGGCCATTTAAAAGAATGAGCGGAAATGAAAGTCCCGAGGTCCCTCATATGACAGGTCAAATCCACCCCAAGACGTCTACAGTTACGAGCGATAAAAATTTAAAACCCAACCTACTTGAAAGTCCCTTTGCGAGGAAATGTAATTAAACACTGGCAGTTGAGACGGGAATCACATTTTAAAGAGTTTCGTGGATGGAAGTTTTAGTAGCGTTAATTATAGAAATTTGGATTTTTATGAAACTTCCTAGTTCAACTCTAAGTGGCATTTGAATGTTAGGGGCTTAAAGTGCCTTGTTCCTTCCAAGGCCTACGAACATTAGAGTAACTGGCAGTTTCAAAACCAACCTCTTTAGGGCAAGGAAATTAATTAAAATAACATTCTATAAATTAGCAATGATTCATTTATTAATTTAAAATCTAAGAACAAAGATTGGATTATTCAGAAATGACTATTGCTTATTTTTCAATTTGTTTTCCGCTGTCCAAATGTAGGCAAGTTTTTTTTTTATTTCGCAAGATGGTCTTGTAGTAAGAAAAATGTAGGAAATGAAATGTTGCTGGAATACCCTCGTACGAGGGCTCACTTCATTACGCGGATTCCATTTCGCCCCGAGATAAGAACTATCGAATTTGTATTCAAATAAAGCCGACGGCATTTACTCAATAACGGACCAAACAACTTTATAGACGACCCAGAATGGATCAAATAAAGAATATTTCGCTCGCCTTCTGACTTGTGGCAATTTAATCCTACCGTTTATGAAATAAAAGCTAATATTTACTTCATTTTAATACAATTTGTTATTTTATTAGAAACTAATATGTATATTTGTGTAATAACATAACAGTTAAGTTATCATAACTAACGTTACGTTTGTACAAAATCGTTTTGTGTAATGATTCACAACTCTAGACTTGTTCATTGGCGACAGTTGGCCAACGCAGCAATTTTTAACAAATATAAATATTCATGCTCGTTTAGCATAAAACAATTAATAAAGAAACAAAGCCGACAAAGCTAAAAATTGTAAATCTGCAAAATCGCAACATCCAAGGTTAAGGTCATGTTCCACTGCTGTAACTTATATTGACACGTATCGTTGTCTCTATTTTTGCAAGGAGAACGAAAGCGAAAACAATATGATTTCATACAACTGCTTCAACAGTCGAAACCCACAGTTATTAATACATAAAAACAACACGATCCGTGAATTCCGCTTCATTACGTGTCGTGTCTTATTATCATCGAAAATGTTTGAAAATGGAAATCCGTGTTCGTCATTGCTACTTTGTGATTAATTGTGTTGTATTTATCCAGAGTGAGTATGAATAGCTTAACATTTCCTTTCACGTAAATCTTTTTTTTTTTAATGTGACGGGTTAATGGAGTGTTGGCTGTCAAACCTAATCCCAGTTCTCTTTAGGCGCTTTCCAACGTTACGAAAGGAATTTCTTAAGGCTCTAAATATACGTCAGTCACAATTTTACAGCTCATCGCTTTCCTTGTTCATTTTTGTACGGAAAAGAAAATGCGGTAAGTTGTTACGTAAACGTTATGACAAAATCTTTTCTTCCTTTCTATAGAGAAATATTTCTGAAATATTTTTTATGCACATTTGAATAATCATTTTTAATTAGCGAACTGAAAATGATTTTTTTTTTCAAATCACATAAATTAAATGCAATAATAATTTCAAATTTGAAAAATTGGACCTTTATTATTTTTTAGCTTACGATTCACGACACTTCAATATTTCTAACACACAGAGTCCAAAAAAGAGCTTTTTTATTTATTTATTTACACTTTGTACACAAGGAAAACAATCACAAAAAAAATACATATTGAGCGTTGGTTGTACAGGCGAGCATAACTCTAATAGAGTTTTCTTACTGCTAACCGTTTCGATACAAATTAGATTTTTAGCAGGTAATTACGATGTGCAAAGTAAAAAATAAGACATTTTTTTATACAAAGCTAGTGTCTGTTTTGCCGAAGTCATTAAATTATTGAAGTTTACACATTAACAACATAAAAAAATTATGTGTTCTACTGTTATCTATTTCTAATTGTGGCAAATAAAATGATTCGATAAAATTTATCGCAGTAATCCCAGTTTTTATTTCAAATGTGGCATTTACATTTTTCACAGCTTACTATTTTTTTTTAATTGGGAATGGCTGCTTTTTTTACGTAAACTACAGTAGCAAAAACAACGAGTGTACGCTGTCTGCTGTCATATTTTATTCATGAAATGAATATTTTGCGGTTAAAATATTGTATTAAAAACTATGTTTCCTGACAGTGAAATCTATCAATAAAAAGTTGTGTGTTTAGATTATTTAACTCAACTTTATTTTAATCATTTTTTCTATATTCTTGAAGGTAGTCCAATATTGTTAAAGTTAGCCATAAAGTAAGTTTTCGGGAAACTGACTTATAAGAAAAGAAAAAGGGGGGGGGGGAAGGAAAAGGGACTACAGTTGGGCTTTCAGCACCAAACTCATGAGAAACTCATCTCTTCTGTGTGGTCGCGGTATTGCACTGGGCGAGCCGGCACATTTGTGCGAAGATGTTAAAACGGGCTCTACCGCATACCTACTTACTAAGTTTTGTTTCATCTAAGCTTGTTACGGAATTCTAATAAATATCTTAATCGAATAATACAGGTTGTGATTCTTTTATGCTGTATTTATTTACGTTAACGAGCACGTATACAAATTCGTGACCCAAATAAAAAAGACATGACAATGCAAACGGTAATTAGATCAGCCATGATTTAGCCTGTAAATATGTACATATATTAATAAAAATTATAGCATTAATTTTTATTATTATACAAAGAAATAAATGTAACATTGCACCTTTTTTGTCGGATGTGTCGTAATTAAGTAGATCCTGCTGATATTCATTTAAGTAATGTAATAGTAAAATAAATTATGCTTATTTATTTAAATTTTCACGCAGATTTGGAGGCAAAACCGTTTTCTCTAAACGAGGCCATTGCCGAAGAAGTGCGGGGGAAGCAATCTTTACAAACGACGCCTCGATCCAACTCAGCAGGTAACGTAACCCAATAAGGTCAAGACTATTCCACGAAAATAATACGTTAAAGAATTTATCTCATATACAACACACACACACACAAATGTTTTATGTTTCAAGCGGAATAATGAATATTATTAGGGTCAACGTACTAACGAAATCAACTTTTTATTTTCAGACAAATTTAAAGCTGAATTAAAAGAGTACCGCTTGCCAGTGTTACCTAGAAACATAATTTTTTCGGAGCCCTATCTAAGAAAAAGTAATGTACATTATTAAGTTACCTCATTTTTAACGTATCAAATGTAAAGAGTTTTGAAATTGCTCTTATGAAGTTTAAATATCATTAAATTTGATTTAAACTGCAATTGTATTTAAAATAATTGCGAATTTTTCAGCTACTCCGAAGAAAACACCTTCTGTTCAATCCAAAAGAATATTCAAGGTAAGGACACCTATAAGACCGAACAGATTGAAAAGACAACAAAGGTTATTAAACAAATTTAGGAACAGAACGACTGAAAGATCAATAGATAGTTATGAAGCTATCAATCACAAATATATCCCGCTCTTTAAGAGTCTCAGCATTTTGTTTGATAATTTTCTTAATGCTGACGAAAGTGAGTCCTACGAAACCACCGCCAGATACAAATACAGAAAGAATTATCAATACACAGAGAATAAACACGAACCCGAATGCGCTTGCACATTTAATGGAAACATCGAGGAAACTAAGCCGACCGAAACGACAATTACTCCTACCACGTCTATTTCCACTGAGATCCCGAATGAACAGATTGTCGCCTCTGCCGAGGCTACCGCCGCCCCGACCGATTATACTACCGCTGGTTACGTCCGCAGTCTCAAACGGTATAAGAACATACCCGTATTACTTGCAAGAAATACCGCTAGCACTGGGAGAGACGATAATGGAGTCCGTGAGGGAAGCGACTCCGCAATTCACAGAAGCATTGAAAGATATCTCGCCGGGGATAATGGAAATAATGAATGTGTTTCCGGAAACGAGGAAAGCGAGTCCGTTGCACAATATTATGAAGAACATCCCAACAGTGCTCCACGAGACAATGCAAGTAGCATTGGATCCCCTGGAGGAATATCCAGAAATAGAAACGATACCAGAGATACAGAAATTGGAAGATCTATCGACAAGAGTATCATCACTGCGACAGAAGAAAATGCCTATGAAAAACTTAGACGAAACATCAATTTATTTAAAGGACAAAATAAACTCAAAGCTAGAGAATACGAAGCAAAAGGCTCAACAGCTATACCAAACAATAATTCAGGATTACGACGAAATGCAAACAAAGAGATACAAGTCACAGAATCAACTGTTACCGACAAAGATTGTGAAGAAAGCAACTTCAATGTCACACTCTTTAGCGCCGGTGATAAACGATTCCTTGACGGAAATGGCGCACATACCAAAGAAATTCAAGAAGTTCGTAGAACAAATGAAGCAGTAACCTCACGGTTTCCGTTTAATACAATGGCGCCAGTTAATAATAAAGTACCCGTTGTTACTATTTTTGATGGGTATAGTGTAGCTAAAGATTTTAATGGCGAAAATAAATTGACTGAGAAGGCAATACTTATACAAGCATAGTGTACAGATACAAATTTCACCTGTTTAGATTTAGTGTGACCTGAGTGTAAGATTAAAACATTTTTAGATATAATAATCTCAATATGAACTTTAGTTATTAATTAATAAAACCATTTTTAAATAAAACCATGGATAAAGTAAAAACATTTTATATTATTTAAAACATGGTTCATCGACGCCCCTTCTTGCCTTTATTCTTATTGCTAGCCTGTGTAGATTGTGGTTGTTGATCGGCAGGTCTGAAAACATTATATATATATAAATAAATGTTTGTATAAATAAATAAATGAATGAAATGAAATATTCTAATCAACAATAAATTAGAACAGTTTAGATATTCTCAAATGAAATCTGTATAAATAAAAAAAGGCTTCAATGTAAATTAATTTCACCTGTTTTGACGAGTTTTAAGCTTAGGAATAGATTCCCCAATATACTTCATGACAGATTCCCTTGAACCAAACTCTGATTTAACTGGAGTGCCATCATCATTTTTAATCTGAACTCGAATCCTGCCTCTGTATAATATTTCCTAGAATCATAGAGATGATAACTTAAAACTTACACAATTTTTAAAAAATTAATTATTTTATTACAATTACCTAGTGCTCGAGCACAATTAGTATAGTAGTAGTAGTTCCATTTTCATATAGCAATATATGAAAATGGAACATTTTAACTTAGTAACTTTTTATCTGATAAATGGTGCAAAGTAACAATGTTTATTACTAACCTACTATAGCTGCTGCTAAGGAAAGGCCTTATATTAGAGCAGTGATTAATTACAAAATAGTAAAATGTATACCTTACTTCTCTCCCTCGGATACAACTTGTTCTCCACACCAACACGGAGTCCAACAGCTAGCAACACATCTCGTATCTCTTGATGTGTGGGATTTTCGACACAGCTTGATTTTGGAAGTTTTCTACCTTCAGCAAGAGTCTTTTTGCTGTTTATATATGCGGGATATATGCATATCCACCTAAAATCACAATATGTTTTTAACAACACTTCATGGACATAAACTTTTAAATATGAATGTATTGTGGTTAGAAATTTTACCTCTCAACGTCACTATGTTTTTTCTCTGGATTCCAAGAGGTTATCATAGCGGCCATTATTAAAGGGTTAAATTCTTTACAAGGAAAATTAGTAGTCCCAAAAATCCACTACTTAAATGGAATATTTTGTAAACTAAATAAAATTCACTTAAGACATTGACAATTTAATGATGACATTATCAAAAAGTGTCAATGTCAAATGTCACCTAACAGAAGAAAGTGGCAAGTTATGTAAGTTTTTATTTCAAGACAAATATCTCCAAATTACTGCTACAGGGGGTCAAAACGTCTTTAATGAAAATTCAACTTTAAACTTTACTATAAGTAAGAAATCGATATAACCTTCAAGTAAATAGTTGCCAACAACAATATTTTATGTTGTTGACATTGTCACTATTTGACGTAAAATCAACGCATGATGATTGATGTTGTTGGGCGCCAATTTAGATTTGAGGTTATAAGATAGAAGTTTAGCAATAAAATATTATTATATTATTCTTTTGCAAAGAGCATGAGCTGACGAAATGACTTCTATCGCAGTGAACAATAACATCATAGCGGTAACAAGAGGTTTACACATTTACTGCTATGACTATTCTAACCACAAAGTGATTGATGTGGAATCTCAAGACGCCAACGATAGTATTTCTGATATTGTTATTGCCTCCAATTGTGAATACATAGCAATATTAACTTCGACATCGAAGCAACTTATTATTTACAATTGGCCAACGTTCAAGACAAAAAGAAGATATGTACTACCTAGAAGTGCAAGTAAAATAAGATTTTCTCCTCAAAGCGACTATATATTCGTAGCTGATAAAACTGGTGATGTTTTAATGTACGATATATCAAAAGACGACGATGGGATTAAACTTTTGGGTCATTTAAGTTTATTACTTAATGTCTTACAATCAAGTGATGCCAAATTTATTATATCATCGGACAGAGATGAAAAGATAAAAGTATCTCGTTATCCTAATACTTATAATATTCATACATATTGTCTGGGCCATACAGAATTTGTGAACCATTTGGAATTTCTACCGAATAACAATAAATATCTGACAAGTACATCTGGCGATGGTACTGTGAAATGTTGGGATTATTTAACTGGTAAAATGATTTATAGCATTGATACATTCCTTGATATAAATGATGAAAACTTAAAAGGTGACTTTGCAAAAGTTATGATTGAAGAAGGCATAGAAGTGAATAGTTTACCAATTGTCCATTATGCTATTACTAAAATAAGTGAAACATGTAGCATTTTAGCTATAGCTGTTTATAATTTTAATAAAATACTGGTCTATTGTCTTAATAATGATAATGACAATTTTAAACACAAATTATTAGAAAAAATAGATGTTGAAGTATTTCCTTCCTCCCTGGCATTTTATAAATCATCATTATTTTTGTATTTTGATCATAAAAGTATTGTTCTTATTTATACTATCAAATGTGAAAATACAAATATAGGAATAGAACTAGAAAAAACTGTTCAAATGTTTGCAAATGATTCAAGTAATGAATTAAATTTAGAAAACAAGCACTCTATTAAATTATTATACAAAAGGAAGTTTGACAATGTTCAGGAGTATCAAGAAAGAAAAAAACAAAGGTTGGGAAAAGCCTGAAATGTTAAACTGATCATTTCAATACATCTATACCAAAGTTATAAAGAGGAAATATTTGTATTTTTGTATATATTGCAATAACTACTGGGGAGATTTAAAAAATCTTTTATCATAAAAAGCTGTTATCAGTGAGTAACACAAGCTATATTTATTACTTTTTAATTTCACGACGTTGTCGCGAGCAACAGCCAGTATCAAATATTTTGTTATTAAATGGTAAAATGATTTTTGAAATTATTTCAGTACTTTTAGAGTTGTTTCTATACATAAAAATAAAAATCAAAAAAATACAGGTATTTCCTCTTTATAACATTAGTATAAATTAAAACCAGTTATTTTATATTTCATATATATACTATTGTACTATGACAACAACTATCTAGAAAAAATCAAATGAAATTTGGTAAATAAAAGATATTTTAACCATATAGTTGTTTATTTCTAATTACATTGAAAACAAAGACATTTGCATGTATTTTGAGGTGTACAAAAATAAATGAAATCAAAATTACTAAACACATTTAATGCAACAATTCTTTTCACAAAGTGAACTCTCTCCAAGTCCATAATGTGTTGGTAGAGTTTTAGGAAAGCTGACAAACAAATGATCTTTATAATCATCTAAACAAAAAGCAGTGGGTTTCAAATACTTTGTAAATTCTGCAACTTCATTATTGCTTTTTTATGCAAGAGCTATTTATTTCCAGCTTAGGTATTCATAATAATCAACTTAAATATAATTTGTTTGTTAATAACTAACAATACATGTGCCTAATTTTTACAATCATCATAGATTCTAAATGCAATAAATACAATTTCTGTGTATGAAATCTTTATCTTGATTTAAGGACATTAGCAAAGTTGCGAAGCTGTGAGCCAAGGTTGTCAATTTCATTAAGGACACTATCTACATCATTCTTGAGATCCATTAAGTCTGGTAAGTTATTGCAATCTGGTACATTGAGTAAAGTTGTAAATATCTTGTCCCACAGACTCACTTTCATATACCTGAAAAATTAATAAGAAAGATTATACATAAACTGTAAACTTGCTGTTTCCATACAGCATCATCTGTATGAAATTATAAGAACTTTATTTTATTGTCTACATTTGTAAAACTTTCAATTGCAAATGTCAAAATTCAGAAGCATAAATGACAACAATGGTCTTTTACATTGGATAACAACTACCGTTACCTATGGCAACCTTTTTTTTAATTTTTTTTTTAAATTGCACCTGCACATTGCTATGTTAATGATACAAAATTATATAATAAAGAGAGGAAACATGCACAATAAAATTATAGCAACTTAGGATGAACAAGGTTCATAAATATGATTCTTAGTCTATCTTATAAAAAATTAGAAATATTACCTTGGTAATTTTTTATCTATATTCCATTGACCAAGACGGCTAACAACTTTCATATAACTACCCATTAAAATAACGTGAATGGTCCCGGCCAAGCAGTACAAGTCAGTCTGGTATGTCCATGGCTTGCCTTCTCTCATCTCTGTACATGTGAACCCTTCTGTTGCTATTAGCTAAAATATCAAAGGTTTATTAATTAGTAAAGACAAAAGTATTTTTTCATAAATACTGTAAAATAGCATAAACTTACCTCTCTGAATGTTGTGTCTTCAGGAAACAATGACATATCTATAGCACAACCAAAGTCTATTAACTGCAAGGATGGAGTTCTCCATTCTTGAGTCGGGCTGTAAATAATACAAAGTAACAAACATATTATAGTAAGACAGGAAATAAGGATAACAAATATTAGATCTTATAACAAAAGTACTTACATTTTCATTAGCAAAAAATTATCAGGCTTGATATCCGCGTGAATTATTCTTGCTTTGTGTAGATAATGGACTATAGATAAAATCTCAGATGTCAGCAAAATAACAATGAATTCATTTATGCATTTTGAGGTAGCAATTCTCACTTTGTTCGCAACATCCAAAAGTGATCCGTATTTAGAATACTCTGATACAAATAAACTTGCATTTTCACCTAAAAAGGCAGTTGTGATATCCATGTACCCAGGAAGCTGAAACAAAAACGTTTATTAAAAGCATTTTAGGAGAGAAATATTAATTATTCATATAATTTTCGTTATAACCTACCATGAATGGATCTTTTATCCTAGCTTTTATTTCTTGACAAATGTAGAACTCCCACGGGCGACTTGGCTTTTGATATTTAACGGCCACAGACTTATTGTTATGTAAATCCAAAGATAAAAACACTGCACCATAATTCCCTTTGCCCAACTGCTTTTCAATAGAGAACTTGTTATTACCAACACTCATCACTGTGGCTAATTGTAATTTAGGTATAGATCTAACTTCGATGTATCCTTCTGCATGAGTTTTATTAGGAAACTTAACATATTCTAATAAGGAGGCAATAAGCTTCTTGTTAAAGGGATCTATTTGTGATGGGAAATCTATATCGGCAGGTCTTGGAATATCACTAGTTTCCACTAAAGATATGGAGTGTGTGGATTTGTATGCAGCACATTCCATAGAATTTTCACTATCTACGTCCATACCATAGCCATCAGATTGTAAGTCAGATTGTCGCGAGTATACTGAAGAGATTCGGCTCTCCTTACTGACGGAGTCTCTGCTATCCTCAGATTGTAAATCTACTCTATTTTCAAAATCAAGTTGTCTTTTTGATATGTCTTTTTGTTTTTCGATGTTATGAGTAACTTTAGCAGATTGAATCGGAGTGGCCGACTGCGCAGTCATGCCATCTTTACTGTCTGAGTCGGACATGCCCGATGATGGAGGTATTTGAGCCTGTTCCGGACTTGAAACATATAAGTTCTTATGCATCTTTTGTGAAATACTGGGACTATTTGTAAATTTAGGTGTATTAGCATTATCTTTAGGTTCGTTGCGATTAGATATAAAGTTTAGGTACTGGTTTGAAAAACCTATTTCAGATGGGTTTTGATGTTTGACATTTGGTTGATCATGTCTGACAGTTCTTAAAGCTGATGAAGGACTTTTTCGTGAATTTTTAGATTGCGGACTAACATTGGTTACATTCTTCTCAGCTTCCATAGATTCTTGAGGTTGAGGTATACTGGTCACATCCTGTCTCATTTGTTCAGTAGAATGGGTCATAGTGTTATGTGTTGAAGGACTTCTGTAATTATTTTGTGTATTTTGTGGGCTTTGATAGATTTGAAATGTTTGATTATTTGTCATTTGATTACTAGCTATGGCATAGCCTGGGGAGTTTGTTTCCATTTGTTTTGGAGATTGTCTATATGTGTTTTGTACTGTATTAAAGTTTTGATTGCTAGGGTGATTAGGACTGGGATACATGTTTGCATTATTGTACTGGTTATGCATCCCATGATAATTTTGTTGATTGTATTGGTTAGCTGGTTGGTTGTTTCTTTGGTAGTATTGTGGGTTTTGATACTGTGTTTGGTGCGGAGGGCTTTGAAAGACGGCCGGTTGTTGCGTCTGATTAGCATATATATGTTGTCTTTCTGTTTGATTATAGTGGAACTCTTGTCTATTGTATGCGTGTTGAGGGCTCATCATGGCATGTCCGGGGCTGTGGTAGCCCATCTGATTAGTGTAAGTGGGGCTGTGGAAGCCAGGTTGCACGGGCGCGTTGATTTCATGCGGACTCTGCATGCCAGTATGCTGAGGGCTTTGATAAGCATTAGGATTGGCATTCTGATAATTTTGCTGTTGTTGGGGCATCAGCTGATTGTTTCCATATGTAGATTGATTGTAGTTGAACCCCTGTTGATATTGGTGCATTGATCTTTGTGGTGTAAATCCGTTATAATTAGGTACTCCCGGTTTCTGATACTGATGATCATGGGTATGATAAGACACAGTTTTATTATCTTGGGGTTCCCGTTTCTGTCCATACATTCGCGAAAAATGTCCGTTGGCGTTTCTCGGTTGCGACGACACTGAATTCCTTTTGTGAGCTGCGCTCTGTTGACTCGGGTCATTAGGATTATTATACATAGAATCATAATTAGTTGTGTACCCTGTGAAATTGGTCCTTATTGACTGGCCTGATGAGCTTGAGCCAGATTTACTGAAAAGAAAATTGTATTACACATTTTAAAATATTTGCTCAATGGGGTTTACATTGATTTCTCTTCTACTAAATTTTAATTGTACCTATTATATTCTCTGGTGGCTTCCATAATGACGGAGAGTCCTGCACCCTGATTATCAACAGTTGCGTGCTGGTCCATGGCAACTCGTCTCGGGAAATCTTCTCTTTTGCCAATGGCCTGATCTGATTGTTCAATAACACTTTCATCCAAGCTAAACTTGGGTACAGATGGATATTTACCCGATTGGTCTATACAACTTGTTGGTTTTTTAAACTGTGACATATTAGGTGTGCTCGCGTCTTTGATGTTAAAATTGAATACCTGAGTGCAGGACGGTTCTTCGTAATATGCAGTTTTATTTACCTGTAAATTAGTATTACTTATTAATCCAAATGAAACTTATATAATACTCGCTTTCGCCCGCGTCTCCGTCTACGTGAAATTAAAAAAAAACAAAAGTCAGTAGCCTATGTGTTCTTCCAGACTATCCTCTACATCTGTACCAAATTTTATCGAAATTAAGTCAGGCACTTTAGCTACAAACTCTATCAAATATCCATCCATCCATCTAAACTTTCGCATTTATAATACTAGTATAAAATAATATATGCATAACCTTACTTACAAAAAACATAGGTAATTAATTTTAACTAATTATGCTATACCTGTTGTGGGGCATGAACAGCAATTGGTGTAGGAAATTTATTAGCATTTTCCTTATCCTCTGGTAAAGCTCTAGTATCAGGAACTTCAAAATTCTTCTTATTGATTGCCATAGTCATAGATCTATCTTCATGTATGTCAAATTTCGGCACTTCAAATTGTTGCACTGGCTGCACCATAGAAGGCTCTAATTCAAACAGAAATGATTATAAACAAAAGTCATAATGTTTTTTAACTAAAAATAAACAAATACAACATACCATTGTCATTGAAAATGTTTCTCAACTCCCACCTCGCCTCCTTGGTATTAACTGTAACATCATCTAGCAAATTTCCCATTAGACTTCTATTGAATTCTTCCATTAAACTATTTTTCCCGAAACTTGCCGCATTTGCTGCAGCAACATTTTGTGTATTCAATTTTTCTGCTTGATTTTCTTTGTCTGATGACGAGGGCGATGTTTTTTGGTTATCTTCATTTCTTTTCGCTGCATGTTCACTTAATTCTTTTGAATCCAGATTGACTAAAACTTTGGGTTCTCCCGGCGAATGCATATTATTCACTTTAGTGACATTTTGTAGAGACGGTATTGATAATGGCATTAGTTGTCCTAAATGTTCCTGTTCAGTATCTAAGGCACAGTTTGCTAAAGTTTCTAAAGCACTGCATTGTGCGAGAGCCTCATTTACATTGTAACTTTGTTGTGTTTCAACACTTTCTACATTTTCAGACTTAATTTTTCTTTCTAGATTGTACTTCCTAGATCTAATTTCTTCTAAACTGTATTCTATATCATTAACATAAACCTGCAAAACAATTAATTTTGTTAACGGCCAAAACTGAAACGAATCATTGATCCCACCTTGCATTTATCAATATTTTAATATAATTATGAATTTAAGAGCTTTATCACTTAAGACACTACTAATTACATTTAAATGTCGTTTCAGTACTTAGCCATAAATGGCGTATAACAAATATACATCATACATTATTTCTATACATAATTGCTGTCATCAAGTTTTTTCTTCAAGTAGTTTTATTAATCTAATTGTCCCAGGACATTACAAAACATTGCTGCTTATAAAATTTTCACACAAAACATAAAATAATTTAGTAACCCTTAATAAATTATAAGATATAAATATGACTAAACAGGCAAAACATTTTAGAGGTTACTTTAAGCTTATACATAACATCTATTACTTGAAAATCATTGGATCCCAGACCTCACAATTTTTTTTTAATGATAATAACAAGCTCTAGGCTTGTGCTAAGATATAGTTAACGACAACAGTCAAATGGCGGGATTCGAATCCTCGACCGCAAGATCGGCAGTATCCGAAACCATTAGGCTATTGACACTTCATTTTGCATAAAAAATTTGTAAAATTACCTGTGTCTTATTGTAACAAGGTATTTTAGTAGGGTCCACAGGGTCAGGTACACAGAGAGGCACATTAAATGTCAAGTCGTCCACACAATAAGGCAAGTGGTTCGCTGACAGTTTCAACACATCATCCTCATCTTCATAAGCTGTGTAAAGTTTAAATTCAATTAAAATTAAGATAATACACTATTGCAAAATAATTCCATTAAAAACAGACAAGAGTTCTGACTTAAATACTCAAGTTAGCTTCTTTTGTCTCATTCTTCTAACGTAAAATATTTAAAAACCCCTCTGAACTTTGCTTATCTTAAAATTTACTTTACAAGATAGTTAACAAGTTTCTGGACATACTGATACCCACTGTATAGCCTGACTAGGAATAAACCCCAATCATATTACAAAAAAAATGTAGAACTAATTTCTTTGTATACCTTAAAAACTGATGCTATAGAGAAGACAATTTAAGCGCCCTTAAGGCAAGGATTTTTATATTCTTGGTAAAGATATATATACATCCTAATCGAATAAGAGACTGAATATGTTCCTTTAAAGACATTGAAAACAAATAAAAATGATTACTTACGAGTAAATGGAAGAGGATGATTTGGCACAACATGAGTATGTACCATTTTAGTTTTAGGGTTAGTCCAGACTCCAACTTCTTTCTCATTTTCAACATTACAACAAGTTTGAACTATAGAGGCTGGTCCCGGGTCTTCCGCGACGGGAACTGCATGTGATGTGGAAGGAGCATCCTAATAAAAATATGTAATTTGAAATAACTTCCCAATAATTAAGCTATAATAAGTAGATTAATTATGAACAATATGGATTAATATGAATAGCTTAAATAAAATCAATTCTAAACCAAAATCAACCTTACTTCTTCCCTTATTTCATTAACACCCTTATATTTATACAAGTGTTTACATGTAACTTATAAAACAAATCGCAGAAATGTTTTACGATGCTAATAAACTGTCAGTTTGTAAGTCCACTAATAGAACTTTAAATAACAAAGAAACAAAATTTTTTTCTTTAAAAAAGGTATTAATTCTTCAATATTTACCTCATACACATTCACCATAACATTTGATCCGTGATGCCTTTTTTCAGAGTTACCAGTTTGTCTTACAACACCAGGTATACCACTTCTAACACTATCTCCTATTCTGTGAACTGGAGCATTGGCGATATTACGTCTCTTGAATGATTTCAGTGACGTCAGCGCCATCCTTGTCTCAGCAAGAGCAGATGCTGCCTTCCTTTTAGTTGGGGAATCATCATGCAACATTCTTTGGGCGAAAAACAATTGGAAATTCCTAGAAATAAAATACTTAGTTACACACCTCTCATACTTTTTATCTTTTTCCTAATACTAGCTGTTGCTTAAATAATTAAATAATAAAAATACAACTTATTACTCACTGACAATATAGCTTTTTAATGGTGTAAGAATTTTTGAAATCGGGTCAGTAGTTTTTATTCCAGTACACACAAAAATACAAGACTTTCCTCTTTACAATATTAGTACAGATAAAAATTGATAAAAATTAAACATATCTTTTTTCATAATTATAGACTAAATATTTAGTCTACATCTTGATCTAAACAGAAGTATTAATTATAATGATTTACATAAAAGGTAAATCATAATCTACTGCCCAAATTTTTTATATAGACAAATAATGCTAAGTCAGTGATTGAATTTTGCATAACTCATAATTTACTTAATGTTAAATTTTTAGGTCAAACTGAGTTCATGAAATCTTCAGAAATCTTGCAGAGTAGAATAAACCTAGCTATTAAGTTTAGTTAGCTATTAAGTTTTTTCAATAGTTACTACACCTTAGTTTTAGCTTGGCATATTCCTATTTACATATATTAAAAAAAAACAAATGCAAGAATTAAAAAGAGAGTAGTTAAATGTAAATTAAAAACAACTTATAAACCAAACAATAAATATCAAGTATCAAGGTTAACTTGGTAAATAGACTTACTATACATTACATAATAGCATTGTAACCTACATTAATTAGATTAATAAATAAAATCTGTTATACTTACATATGTGCTTGTTCAAGTTCATCCAATGGCTGTGCCTTAGCTTGTAGACCTAACATATACACCTGATTAGCTTTCTTAAAATCACCAGACTCTTCACAGTAACAAGCCCATGCACGGTAAAACTCTGAGCATTCCACACCTATTCCTGTATTGTACAACCTTTGGTATATCTCCAAAGGATTTGATAAACAGTCCACCTTAAAATGTTATTAATATGTTTAAATTATAAACATTCATCAAAATAATATACCAATTCTCATTTTATAGGAATCAAATCTTTAGATATGAAATTGCAAGAATTATTGTGAAACTTTTAAATGATCAAAGATAGTGCATTTAATACATGCAATGCATGGAATTTTAGTCAACTGTATTCAAAAACAGATTAATAAAAAAATATGAATTTAGTTAGAAATATACATACTAAAAAAATCTTTAAAAAAGACATTTTAAATGTAAGAAGTTACGAATGTAAGGAGTACAGTCCTTTAAACATACTGAACTATTTATTAAATCTATTGACTATTGCAAGAAAATTTAATAATGCTGTAATATGTATTTATGAATGAAACCATATCTTATCAATAAATAATGGAAAGCTTTTCATACCTTTTTTCAGATTACAAAACATTATAAAAAAGATAATATCAGAGAAATAAAGTATTTTAAATGATTCTGAGGATATATTCGAAATTAAAAAAAACCTGCTCACATATTTAATCCACAGCTTTACAAGTCTCCTGTCTTGATAATACCTTTCATCTTTTTCAAATAATTGCAAGCAGTCTTTTATTAGTTTATCTATATGACCCTCGTGGCCATGCTTTGGAAAGGATTGTTCAACCCATTGGATGTAATTAAACCATGGATCCAAAGGATCCGTGCCTTGGTACTGCCTGATAGCTGCTTCATGTTCCCTAATAAAAATATGTACAAACAATACTCAAATCACCTTTATTGCCATCTTTAAACCATAAGGGTTAATAAAATAAATAATTAAAGCAACATGAAGCTTAGCAAATGAATTGGAGCTTATTTAAAATTACTTAGCTTAAGTATGTGTCCTTAATGTTTTTAAGTATATTGAGATGTAAGCAAGGTGTATTAAGCTGGGATATAGATATAGAAGGGATTAATACTCACTCTTTTTGTAATTGAAGCTGCCTTTGAGCGTCAACATCCGACTGAGCTTGCAATGCAGTCCCCAACTGTTGAGGGTTTCTACCACCTCTTAAAGGTTGTATATTCTCCTTACTGACGTCAATATCCATAATAGGAATCAGAATATAGCCAAATATCAGAACATCAGGAATAAACACTGAAAAACTGAACACAAATACGTGATTTCCGAAACAGCTTTAGAGGCTAAACTGAATGTTTGTTAATCACTCAAACGCAGTCCGTGTTTACTAAAGCAGTAATATAGACACAATATAGCTAAAATTATTTTGTAATCATTGGGATTCAGCTGTTAAATCCAAGAAATTGTCGTGACTGTTACCAACTGAAGCACCAAATCAGAATTCAACCTCCATCAAAATGACAAAATAGCTCGAAAAATGTACTCTATGGTAAGATTTGAATTTACAAAAAAGCATGGCCGTTAAATAAGTGCCCTACATACACAACGATCATAACGTATCTTTTCTATTATTAATTTATTGCTTCATTAAATTAAGTGTTGATAAATAAATATATTTACTTTATAAAACGCGTATTTTTCCTGTTAACATAATAGTTTCGTCTTTTTCTTGCAGAATTTTACATTTAACATAAATGTTTTTTTTTTTCATCATCAATTTAACGAATATTTAAAGGCCGAGCCTTTACTTAATTTAAATTAAAGATAAAATAAATCGGTTTACCTCTAAAGATTTATCTTTAAATTGTTAAAATCTTGTAATATGCACCCATAGACATTTCTTCTCCTTCTTTCTTTAAAAACTCACTTCCAACTTCCCTCAAGCTCTCAACTGTCAACGCAGAAAGACTTGTCAATTGTCAATTTGTTATTGTCATCAATTGTCAATGTCGTTCGTTGAATAATAAATCAAATTCACGTTTTACCAAGAAATTATTATTTTATCTATTATAACATTTACAATAACAACAATTTACCATGTCGTTACGATTAGAAGTTGAAAAGAAAAAGGCTTTAGAAGAAATGCGCAAATTAATGGCAGACCGTAAAAACAAAGATAAAAAGCCAATAAAAATAAACAACCCCCTTGCTAAATACAATAATGCTGGACAGCTTATGTGTGTATTGTGTTCTTCTATAGTGCGGTCTGAAAATGTGTGGCAAGTTCATGTAAACAGTAAACAGCACAGAGAAAATGTTGAACAAGCAAAGAAGTTAAAAGAACTAACAAATAATTTCACAGACAAAAAAATTAAAAAGAGGCCAAATACATCATTAGGAGATCCACCACAGGAGAAGAAATTAAAGGGAATTCTAAAAAATACCACTGGAAATCCAGTTATACAAACTGCTAAACCAAAAAACAATGCCCCTACAATAGTAACTTTTCATAATGAAGAAATTAAAAGGACTATTTTAGACCCTAATATTAAAGAAAGTAAATCATTTGTCTTCACTTTGAATATTTAAGTTACATGTCATATAACTGTTAAACTTTCTTATATATTTATAACAAAGTTACAGATCCATTTCTCTTGATACCTAGTTTTGATAAACAGTAATAAAATGTTTTTCATTTAAGGTACAAGTAAAGAAGTAATGTCAAACTCAGATACAGCAAAAGAAGATTCAAAATCCCAGGAAGGCAGTGATCAACCAATCCCTGAAGGATTTTTTGATGACCCTATTTTAGATGCAAAGGTAAGAAATAATTTGCATACTTCATTCATTGTTATAAATTCTTATATGTAAAAAATATTAATAAAATAATGTTTAAACCTTATCAACACTACAATTACGTAGCATTCATTGTAAATCCAATAGAAAAATTCCAATCAGTAAATGTTTAAATTAATAAGGGATAGTCTTCACATTAGTCAGGAAATACAAAAACGACAAATATAGAGAATGTTAATGTTTTAAATTTAGTTTTGGATATTATTAAGTTTTACATTAAAATTGTGATAACAGCAAAAAGATTTGTAAAAATAAAACTAATTTGTTGATTGAATTATTCATAAAGTTTATTACAATTCTATATCAAACTTTAGCTTACAAAACTAAATAATAAACAACCAAGTGAGTCAGTCAAATTACAATTTGAGACCTAGCATTGGTTATATATTTATGTAAAAAAAAATATCCACTCCCTTTTGATTTTAAAACAATAAAAATTGCTATACATTTCTTGAACAGCATTTAAATAATCACCATTTTATTTACTAACAGATTTAATAACAAAGTATGAAGTTATGAAAAAAATATATTTGGAATATTTTTATTCTCCATAAAGTTCTTGAAATGCTTCATGTATAAATCCAATCATATCACCGGCTACCATACTGCGTCCATAGATACTAAATGCCTTTTCATTGCATTTTCTCACTAATATGGAAGCAGCATAGCATGATATTGAGGAAGTCATACATTTGTCAGCTGGTGACATATTTAATTTGTCTCCATTACTGATCATCCAGTGTAAAAATGTTGCAATAGACCCCGAAAGTATATCTCCTTGGCCACCACATCTACGACCAGATCCACCCTCATTTGATTTCCATTGAGCAATGTTACTAGCACAAAAAATTTCATCCGTTTGACCTTTTTTAAATACTACAATATTTTCTCCTAGCTTATTTAGCTCAGAATACCCATTTACTTTCTCACATAATCTTTCAAATTCAATCTTATTTGGAGTTAATATCACTGATGATTTGAAATTTCTGATCAAATCTAAATTTTGAGTTATTAAAAATAAACCATCCGCATCTATCACAAGAGGTATGTTTTTTGTGTTTATTGTTTTAATCAACTCTGATACAACTTCTAATGTTTTATTATCTCTGCCTAGTCCTGGTCCAATGACAATAGCATGCAATCTGTCTAGCCAAGGAGATATGTCATTGACTGCATTTGGATGGTCCAAAAGTGGGTGAACTATTAACTCTGGACTGTAAGATTTTATGACAGTAGCTGCTGAGGATGCACAGAAGATGTGCACTAAGTCAGCACCAACCTATAATTCAAGTTGATCCAATTAAATAATGGTTACAAAAATATAAATAGGATTATTCACACTTTAATTAAAAATTCATGTAGTTAATGTAATGGTGTTGTTACCTTTAAAGCACTAATACCAGCAAAATATGGTGCGCCAGTATACTCTAAGGAGCCGCCAATAATGCCTATTCTGCCAGACTGACCTTTATGACTATTACCATCTAAAGGAGGAATGCACGATTTCACCTTTTGTATCATACTTGACTTTTCCATTGTGGATAACATACTACAGTTATATTTAACAAAAATAAACAGTCGTTTTCTATTAGTCAATAGATTATTCATAAACATTTGCTTCTAATTTGATTAGAAAAATATAGTAATTCGTTAAAACAACATGCGTAATTTGCTTTGCTCAGCTATGTTATTGTGTTAATTTAGTAATAACATTACTAGTTTTACCAAACAATTGTTATCTTATCATTTTATTTTTGCCATTTTATGACATATGTCAACATCAACACTCTTAAGTCATTTGAAACTGACAGTAGTTTTTTTTATTTGAATTTAGTAACTTACACAGACTTACTGCCAAAAAAATATGTAACATAGTTAAGGTGTTAGTTGTTAATTTATCAAAAGAACAATAATTTATCCACTTCTGTCTAATATTATATATTACATAAGTTATTATTGTTATAGTAAAAAAGCTTTGTTATCTTCCAGGTCAGAAACATTGAGTATAAAGATCCTGTAGAGGAAGAGTGGGAGAAATTTCAAAAGGAAATCAAAGAAGAAACTACAACTTCCGCCGAAATTATAGCCGGTGAACAAGAAGAAGCAACGGCGGAAAGACAAATCGATGAAATTGACGAACAAATCCGAAATTGGTCAAGGTAGAAACAATCATAATGATTATATTGTAATTATAATCTTACAGATTCTGTGAAACATGCTCAAACTATAACCAAAAGTTCGCACAAGCCTGTCATGGGCATTAAATCTAAATGGTAAAATTTTAGGACTTTTAATTTTGCAGAGTTCTTGATTTGGAGCTAAAAAAAGAAGAAACGAAGAATAAGAAGCAAGATGTGGAATTGATGAGTGAAGATGAAAATGATTCAGAAAATGATGTAGACATTGATGAATTTTTGGACTGGCGAGCTAAAAAGTCATATAGCTGATGTATTGTAAAATGTCTGATCCCATGTTTCTGTAATATATAATAGTTAAGAAACGTTGTTTTATTACTTTTTTCATATGCCATTTTATGAAGAAAAATTGCTATATAATTAGTCCACGTACATACATAGGTGAGTAAAGGGTTACCTTTTTCTATTTTAGTAGCCTAGATGATTTTTCTAACAATCAGAAAATATGAAATCAGGGCATAAACTCAATAAATTGATTATAATTAATTGATTTTTAAAGTAGAAATATACCTATTAAAATCTAATGGAAACGTGCAAGAAAGTGTCCCTCCTGTCTATTCCTCTGGGTTATATGGAGTCGTTACATGATACCTGTACTTTTATATCTTATAGAATTGGCTAACAAGTTTTTTTTACTTATTCATGGTCAAAGAGATACAAAAATATATTTCTTAAAATTCTCTTCATGGTATAATTTATAGTTAATAATCTATACGGACAAAGTCACAAAAATCAAAAGTCACTGCGATTTTATCTGTAGGATTTGTTTTGACATTTATTTAAATCCGTTTTTGTTTTCTTTTCAACAAACTTTAAATTCAGTTTTGTGCAAATTGTGCTTGATTATGCCGAACGAAGACCGTGAGCTATTTCATAATTTCGTCACAAAACTTCAAACAGAAAATGACATAAAACCAATTTTAAATGATATTAAAAACATGTTTAGTTTTAAACCACCTTCTAATGCTAAGAACACCCTGACCTGCCTTGGTGTGTCGAATATAATTCGGTGCCTAGATGTTCAAGATAAGTAAGTCATCTAGGATTTGTGTAAAACTTTGATAATTCAGATTAACAACCAACATTTCAAATATTTACAGGGCTAACGTAGATTTAACTTGCGAAGTCCTAAAAATATGTTTCGACAAATTTGGTGCAGGAGATGTAATAAAACATTTCACTGGCCATATTATGTACTTACTTCGCCACGATAAAGACTGCGTCAGGAGACTAGCTGTTGATGAGGTAATGAAAAGGTTTTTTTTATATTGAAATGAAGATGTATTAAATAACATTTCAATATACTTTCAGGTGTTCAAGTCAGTAAAAACTGATCAATCATCATTTCCAGTTGCTCAACACATAGATGTGTTTGTAGCTGTGGCACAACTGATTTGTGATAAAGATGTAGGTGTTGCCACCAAAGCAGTAACTATTACATCAGATTTGCCACCTGAAGTATACCCTAAAATATTAGAAGAAATGAAAATTGCTTTGGATGAAAACAGTAGCTCTAAATGTCATGCTTATGAGGTATATTTCATGTGTTTTTTTTTTCTTTATAAGTTTTTTGATTCATATCACATCATAAAAATATTATTAATGCGAAAGTTATGATCGATGGATGAATGTATGTTAGCATTTGTAGCCTAAACAGCTGAATGAATCTCCATGAAATATGGCACAGGTTTAGAGCATAGTCTGGAAGAACACATAGGCTACTATGTATTCTGGGAATAGCTACATTGTTCCGTGGAATTCATTAATTTAGTTTTTTAATGTTAACTCAATCACTGCCACGGTCCAACATATCTTATTAAAATTTGGTACAGATATAAAACAAAGTCTGGAGTACACATGGGATAAGGTTCATCCCCGAGAAATGTGCGGTTCCCGAAGGATACATAGCTTTTTGTTACTCTTATAGTTCATATGTTTTCTAATACCATGCGGACGAAGTTGTGGACAACAGCTTTTTACATATTTTTCATATACAGACATTAGAACTTTTTCTCATTCACTTTCATATGTAGCTCTAATTTATGTGTAAGAATTTATTGAAGCATTTTTTATTTTCAGGTTGTCTGCAATATAGCCATGAAATCACCAGAGTTATTTACCTTATGTGTTGAACATGGATATATTGATCACATGATATCAGAACTCAGCACAGATGATATTTTATATCAGCTCAATATTCTTGAATTGTTGTCTAGGTTTGCTGTCAAACCTTATGGTATTCATTATTTAGTTAAAGAAGGTGGTTTGGATAAAACTGCCTCATTAATTGGAGATGTTCAAAGGAATCCTCTTAGTGGGCTTATGTTACCAGGTAATTTTTAACTTAACTTATTCAAGAAACAGCTTTTGCCTGCTACTTAAGCCCTGTGGAATAGAAGAAACTTAATAAATAGCATAATATTTCTTCCAGACCGTATTCTACATCTGTGACAAATTTTATTTAAATTAATATATATTACACAATTTCACCCTTGTTTATTGAAATATTAATACAAAATTACCTTTCTAATGGTGAAAGAATTTTTAAATTTCTTTACAGTAGTTTTTGTGTGAATCAAATACAAACAAAAAAAAAACAAATTTTTCTTCTTTATAATATTAGTATGGATTTACTAAACTATTGTTTAACTAATAACCTTTTACAGGCTATTTGAAGTTCTTTGGAAGTATTGCGCATCATTATCCAAGAGAAATATTTGCCAAGTATCCAGTATTTTTGAATAGTTTATTTGAGGCAATTGACTCCAGTGACCAGTCAGTGGTATTGCCAGTGGCTTTGGATACATTAGGTTTCATTGGCACTACCATTGAAGGAAAATTATGCCTGGCTGCAGTTGGTAAGACAGTGTAACATTAATCAAACACAAAAAAAAATATAAAAAACAACTTTAACTGGAGTCATGTTTATAATACTCAATCTACAGTTTGTAAAACTAGTTAAAAAGGTTATTTTTGCAATAAATCATGATTTTAATACTAATAACAGTGGACAACATGGACGTTAACCAAAGATTGCAAGTGAAATTAAACCATAACCAAATATTGGGCAATAACTTATACAGATATTGTTACAGGGGGTCAGTTTATTCAAGCAGTAGATAAAGTTGGAGATTTGATAAAAAATAATGTTACTGAAATAAAAATTAGAGCATTAAATTGTTTAGCCAGTTTAATTAATGTGGAAAGGGATAAAGCAAAATCTAATCCTATTGACCATAGAGTAACATTAATGACGAGGGAATGGTTTAGAAGTCTTAATAAACCTAATGGATCGATGGAGTTTCTGTTTGAGATGGTCAAAAATCCTTTTCCCGATATCAAATTAGCTGCATTTATTCTGCTTGATGCGGTCTGTCAACATATGTGGGGTGAACAGGAAGTCGCAAGAGTTGCAGGTAGTTATGAAATTTGAAATTTCACTTATAGCTAAGATGATGATATTGAAGAAAAATGCATAAACATTTCGTATTTTAAAATTTATTAAAAAAAAAGTTAACCAGCTTTATGAACTTTGCAGGGCACTTTAAAATTCTGTATGTGGTTTGCTTATTTTACATTACATATGAGAGGTTCGAAATTTATCACATTGTTATCACTGATACATTCTAAATTTAACATTCATTTGTATACACAAATTGTTTATTTATTATTTTTAGGTTTTGTAGAGTACCTTCTAGATAGGTCTGTAAGTGATACAAAGGAGACAAAAGAAGCAAGATACGACATAATTAAAAGATTGGC
Source organism: Papilio polytes (assembly GCF_000836215.1). NCBI lineage: Eukaryota > Metazoa > Arthropoda > Insecta > Lepidoptera > Papilionidae > Papilio > Papilio polytes. Next base: position 1,450,636 of record NW_013525473.1, read on the forward strand.
ACGATCATCTGCATTTGAATCCAATATTCTGACAAGATTACAAAAATATGTTGAGGATGGTCCGTTTTATATGGAAACTAATTTACAAGTCGCAATGGAGGAAGGGGACTGATTTCTATATTGTACTTTGTTTAACATGGCTTATGTTTTAATTGAAATAAATTACAGAATGTAATAATAATTAAATTATTTTAAAACATTGGAAGTTAAATATTTTGTTAATTCTTTCTTTTCCTTTTTGAACCTTTTGCGTCTGATGGTGATTTACGTTTAGTCGCTTTAGTCTTTTTGCCACCATACTTAGCTGCGATGTCGTCAATCAAGGAATCCATTTCTAATGATCTTGATTGTTGTCGTTGTTTGATCAATTCTTCCAAACTGTTTTTACCTAAATAAAGTGTAAAGTGATTATTAAATAAGCAAAATGATAAAACATCAACATATTATCTACTATTCAGTAAAACTGGTAAACAAAATTCCATCCTTCAACAACATCTTCACTTTGGTCATAGTGTCAAGCATTGGTTTATACATGATAAAAAAATGCCACTAGAATGGATGGCTATAATTATTTTTGTCTACACTTGATATACAAGAAAAAAGGTTATTTATTTTCACATGAAACATCTGATTATCTATGATTCAATAGTTGTGCTTAGAGTCTAAGTGATTGCTAAGTGTAGGAGTAAGAGCCATAAATGATTGAAATATATTAAATTTATACCTGAACCTAAACCTAATTCAGATTTCAATTCCTCTGCTTCTTTTTCTTCCTTCTTTATTTTCGCAGTTCTCTTCTGACGCTTTTTGGTTGACTCATGTGTGAATTTTTTGTATGATGGAATTTCTTCCTTTTCAATCATTTCCTAAAAAGACAGGTTAAGTGCATTATCTTATACTATTTCAAACACTCGAGTTTAAAACTTAATTATTTTATATATACTATAATTAAAAGATGGTGTGCTTAAAGTAGAGTTCCTGATCTTTATTAATTCTATCTTAAATTTTACCCCATCTTATAAAAAATATCCATATCTATAATGAACCATAATGATTTTAAACCATAGAGTTAGTTGTCTATAACAGCAATCTTTTAATTTACTTACTGTAAGAATTTCTCTGATCCTAGATTCATGTTCTAATCGATCAAACTGATACTGATCAAGAATATAGTCCATATCACCTTTTCCATCTACATATAATTTTTTTAAGTCATCTTTTTCTTCTTCAGAACCTGCACAGATATAAGATATTAGAATTAAAATACACACTGTATGTTAAGAAAATTGGTTACTTATTGAATAATATTTATTAAGTTGCAGAATGTGCTAGAAACCTATGCCTATGATGCTTTTTTTGGCTGAACAAGGTAGAGATCCTCAATTTGTTCAGCATTGAAATGAAAATGATATAAAGGACATTGGATCAGAACATAATTTATAGTATTAATAAAAAAAATTAAATCAAAAGTGGCACATATCTTTGAGTAAACTATTGCACAACTGTTGTGTGATTGTTTTGCAGCCAATTCAACTGTTTGGTTGCACAATTCAAAATCAAGTAGTGTGCACACCTCCATATACGCTCATAGGAATCAAAATGCGACATCAGTTGTGCGATAATTTAGTCAAAGGTGTGTGCCACTCTTAGTTTAAAAACTTTTTTCTCTAAATATGTCTAAACTAAAAAAAAAACAAATCCAAGTCGCTTAACAGTTTGTTAATGTTTATGCTGTATTTAAACACCATGAGACAAGCCCAGTAGTGATTTTTTTGTGACTGAGTTGTTACTGTTGAAGAGGCATTTACAGATTCACCGGGCTTGAGATGGCCGAGCGCAGATGGCGCTTAACCTAAACCTCTTTTATGAGTAACTAGGCTCGAGGGTTCGCTCAGGAGCCTCGGCTCGGGTCGTTACTTCATTATTATTACCGGATTGGGCCCAGCAGTGAATGTCACCAGATTTCCTTAATAAATAAACAAAAATACATTACCAATATATTTCTTTTCATAAGCTACAATGTCTTCTTCAGTTACTGTTTTGAACAATCCTCTCCAATAAACTGACCAATCTCGTTCAAAACTTAAATCATCTTCATCAACACACTTTGTTTCATCATAGATAGTTCTCTTTTCTTTGTCACTGAGTATAGCATGTACTGCACCCAACACTTTAAACTTCTCAGTAGCTTCCAGTTTCTCATCTTCACTAACTCTGTCAGGATGTATTTTCAGAGATAACTTATGATATGCTTTTTTGACTGAAACATTTTATAAAAATAAATTCAAACACTCAAGAATTCATGAAGTCAACTTCAATGTAAGCAGATATTGTGAAAGATTACCTTTACTATGTTTAATAGGAGGACTTAGTTTAAGTCTTAACTTTTAACTAAATAAATTTGTGAATTATAGTTGGTTTATCTAATTTGAAATTTTTTTCTTGTGGTCTTACAAATCTAATTATTAGAAATGAGTTGCAGGCTTTGGAGTCTTATGAATAACGTTACTTCTGGGGGAAATAAATTGAAACGGTCTTAATCAAAAATTCAAAACAAACAGTATATACCTTCTTTTTCTGTAGCCTTCTCCGGTATTTGAAAAACTTCGTATAGGTTAGACGTATTAAAATACTGTTCACATAATTGTAAAAGGCCCATTATAAAATTTGGTACTCAAATTACACTAAACTAAATACAGAAGTTTATCAGATAGTTAAATAAGAACTATCGCCAAAGAAATCACAAATAAAATATCGTATACGTTACGACGTCAAAATCAAACGTATGTTTTTGACTTTTAAATTGACAATGACGTTTGATTATTCCCGCCAAAACCATAGACTTAACAAGTCAATACAATTCCTTTTTATTCTGTTTATGGTCGAAACAAAATTGTTTTTTGTAATGCTTGTTTCTGGTTTTATTCTTTGACTATAGAGAAAAGGACTATAAGCTTCTGCCCTTTGCCTTGGCACTTGATAAATTCTGCTAATTTTCGCGGGATATGAATTAAAGATGCTAATGACACATGTGCTGTTGCTGATATTTCTATATAATTGGAATGATTTTATAAATACGCACCGATCCAAAATTACCACAATTTCATTTCAATAATAAGACAAGCGGAGAACTTCTTATTCGTTTTTATTTTTCAGATGGTTAGCGCGCGCTAAGCAGGTCCCATCTCTTTAAAATCAAATGTTTTAAACATTTACTTCTAAGTTTATTTTTTATTGTAAGCAATTTTAGTTTTCAGTAGACCTAACATAAAAAGCTAAGGACAGGACAGGAAAAAATGTCTCGTCCAAAAATCAGTCTGCGCTAATTGTCTTGGTTATTGATGAAGCTTGTTAAGGATTAACAAATTGCAGTCTAAAATCAGTTGTTTTTTTTTTAAGAATATCGCTATTACAGTTGAAAGCGCAGAGCGCGAAAAATTAGCAGAATTAGAAGGTTACTTTAGATTTTAGGTACTTTAGATTTACCAATTACACAAGGTAAACTTAAAGTAAAAATGTAAACTTTTTTGTGCAGCAATATGATTTTTTCATAATTTGACGGGAGCCTTCATATTTGTTTGTAACATTAAAACGAATTTTACAATTTTGAAATACTTTACTTTAAAATGGATAGTAACAATCTTGCAAGTGGCGATACAAACGAATCTAGCACACACGCATCACCGAGAACTTCGGGAGAAGAAACTCACATATCTGCAATAGAGGAGATGAATAACAAACAGATGAGTCGTAATGAAATAAGTCCAAAGGACATAGATGATAATGAAACTAATTTGAAAGAACGAATAGCACAGTGTAGAAGTTTAATCGAATCATTAAAACACGAACTTAGTGAAGAAAAGTCTAAATTAGAAAACGAAAGTAAAACCGCGCAACCTGATATAACTAGGATCAACCCTAGTACGTCAGACGATGATAAACTAAATACAAATAGATATCGAGAGAAGATCAACTCAAGGAAAGGTGCAGTTCTTGAACTTAATTCATATGCTGCTATGGACAGCAGATTAAATTGCGACGAAAACTTGATTGAATATGAAAAGCAACTTCAGCGATACCAAAACACATTAAATATGGCTCAGATAGAAAAGAAAAACGCAATACGAAAACAAATGCTATCAAAAGCTTTTAATCTAAAACTTCTTGAAGTTGAGAACCAATGCAATATAGAGTTACTTCGAGTAAAACAAAGTCTTCAGTGTTTGAAACCTTTACAGATGATAGCGAATAAATGGAAAACTAATACTGATGAGACGTACGATTTGAACAATTACGAACTGATTCCAAGATATCCAGAAATTAATTCCGACGCATTTACCGACTTCAATAAAACAGCAGCTTTAGATATAAAAATTACCGATGACAAGTTTGAAAATAATTTAGAACGTACCGATTAGCCGATGGTTACTTAATTCCATTTGAATAACTTTTAGACATGTTTTGTTTCTAATGAAATTAAACAACCTTTGTAAAATGATGCGTGTGATTTTAAATCCCTTATTACCGGCAGATATTGGTTATTAGTAGTCCTCTTTGTTTATTAAATGTCGAGATAACATAAATAACAGTAAAAATGTTACCAAAATAATGTGTTGAAAGTATCTGTTACGTTAGATACTAATAATAATATCAAATCGTTAAAAAACTGTTACATGTAAAAGATCGTGTTAAAACTTTAATTAAAATTTCTTTTAAAAAATAATTGCACTGCAAACCTTAAATAACTGAAATAAGAAACCTTAAAAATATTTTATAAAGTCGAGTTATCACTTAAAAACTTCCGCATTTTACCATAAAATAGTGTTAAAGGTGTGCATAAAATTAATTCAGGTTCACCTGCAATTTAATTGAATAAAAAGGGTGCGAAAATCAGATTTCAATAAATCAAAAGTCGAAGAGGACCTCCAAAGTAGACCACACACATCGAGGCACGCGCTTCGAATGCTGCTTACTTTTTCTTCTTGCCGCCGAGCGCCAGTCGGGTAACTTCGGACGTATTCGGCCCCCGTTCGGAAGGCGACCCTGTCGACATGAAATTCGTCCGCCGCCGTATGCCTGCGCCTGCGCCTCGCTACCTTCAGTTACGAACTTGAATTTTATTTTAATAAGATTCCAATTTGTCAATTAGAGGGCAACGCATGATCCGAACTGGTTTGACTCCTTTACACTTTGTATCTTTATAAGTTAATGTCCATTTATTATGGCTTTAAAGGACGAAACTTTGAGACGATAGAAATTTTAAAACATAACAAATTTGAAATAAGTCAATTCATACAATACGACTTTAGTTTTTTTTTAACATTGTGGTTTATTACCCAAATGGTTATATATTAACTAAAAATATTTTTTCTTTGTCTCTGTCGAGTTAAATATTGTAAACTACAAGTTATACAGAAAAGAGTTTTCATTGCATACATTTTAATATAATAAATCACTTTATTTCCAAAATTTTATGAGCGTTATAAATGAGTATTTTAATGTTGTAACATGAGGTATTTATTAAAATAATTTCAATGCTACCAGACATAGACTAGGTGTGATCATTTTAAAAGTTTATGAGATTAGAGTATTCGGCAAAGGACTAGCGAACTCGTATCCTGGCGCTACGGACGCTGGCCCCTGTCACCGGTCTGGATTTTTTACTTTTTTTTGGACATCAAGCGCGTTGTGAGAACTTTTGTTGGCATGTTTCTTATATCTTTTGCACAACATGATACGGTGATGGAATCTGACAGCTACTCTAAAATGTTTAATATTACGTTTTTTTTTTCTTTTCTGGTTGATGTGCAAAAATACATAAAACGTGAATTAGTCCAAACAGTTAGATACGATAACAAAATCGACTATGTTTTACTTTTTTAAGACCTAGCTGTTGCTCGCGACTTCGCCCGCGTGTTTTTAAAAAAAAGAATAGTAAAAATGTAGCCTATCTTACTCAGCGGTAACATATCTTTAAGTGGGGCAAGAATTTCTGAAATCGGTCCTGAAGTTTCTGAGTCACTTCAATACATACAAAATGACATAAATACAAATCTTTCGTCTTTATAATATTAGTATTAAATGAAAAACTGAGGACTAAAGAGCGACCGTATAGTGTGCGAACATAAATCAAACAGAATCCATTCATCAATAATAGTCCAGTATTACATAGTGAGTGAGCCACCGGACGAATGTATGTGCTTTGAGAGCTTTATGGTAGAGTAAACAGTTTAAAACACTAGAGAGCCGGGCGTATTGGTTCAGCACTCTCCTCCATTAGTCTCCACCGACACCTCGGTCGGTCTTTTGTCGAAAATAATGTTTGCTCTGGCACAGAGTCGTAGGTGCCGGCGCGACACTTGCTATAGTTTGTTTTGGCTGCCTTTAAGCGGCTTGACAGATCACTGGCGTTATTTTACATGTTAGGTTCCGTAGCTTTTTAAAAAAGAAATATTAAAATATGCCAATCAAGTAAACTTTTTTATAACTAATAACAGAAAAAGTTTAGCAACAAGTAAGTTATATTTAAATTTCTGTAATTAAAAATTACTCAACAATAATTCTGCTTATACGTAACAAGGCCTAGGTACTTCCTTTATGTGCGTGTATCAAAATACAAATTTTAGGGCACAGTAAATTAGGCAATTCAGGAATTTCGCAATGCCTTTACACGTTTGTTATTATTTGTGTAACATCTAAAACGAAATAGGAAAGATAAGAAATATTAACTAGAATGTTATTAAATAAGCAATTTATGAATGAATAGATATCGTGATATCGCCGAAGCAGTAATATCCTCGCTTATTGGCTTAGTTTATTGCGTGTGAATGATGGCTATTGTTCAGTGGGACACTTGCTCAGTGGTTTGCCGCTATCATCGTAGGCGCCGGTTTTTCTGTAAAAAATAAAAAGAGGTCATAAACGTTGTCCTTATATCTCACTCTTACGTCACTTCCTACCTTTTCATTTACTAATTACTCATTATTAACAGTTACACGTAAAATGCAGGTGTTTAGACTTGATTTTTTGCAGCAACAGATAAATGCAATGCGGAGGAAGTAAAAAAAAGTTTCCTTTAGTTTTCGAACGGATTAAAGTAAGCGTTGAAAAGATGTTTAAGTCATTGATAAGAGTTCGGAAATGCGGAATGTTGGTTCCCAAGCTCAAGACATTCACGCTTTTTTTATTTTATCTACAACTATTACTATATGGGTTCGTCACTTCTGGGTATATTCGATAAAGAATGTTGTGAACCTTTGTTCTGGTTTTCGACAAAACGTATTTAATAATAATTGTTAACCGGTTACGCTGTTAGAATAAGACGTATGTATGTATTTTTGGAAAAATGAATTATTGTTATTTTAAGTTTTTATTAATTACAATTTAAAATAAATAAGTTTTCGTAATTTTTTACTGAAAATAATAACTTTTACAAATAAACTTCAACATTTAATAAATTGTCTTGTCTAATTTAATAAATTAAAAATTAAAATTTTGGTATAATTTAATTGACATTTTGACATTGACAACACCTCTTTGATTGATTGAAATTCATTCGTAAAAGTGAACTAACCTTAAGTAAAACTTATATTATTATACTATTCATAGTACAACTCAAACTTATATGTCAAAACTATAAAACTCAATAATTTAATGTCGGCGTACTGAATTACGCGGTGTTGTTGCAGATTTGCTTGTACTATGATGTGCTTGCGCAAACCGAGTTCGATTGTTGTGGTTACCGCGATAACATGTTACGTAAGAACATAGATTTCGTTAAAAAATTATAGCGTAAGCGTAAAATTATAGCGTACTATAAGGTACTACACACACTTGCCTAAATATGCTATGTCGCTATTAAGCGTTGTATAGCAGCATTTGGTATCTCCCAAGCAAGTGTTTGGGATAAAAACAAAACGTGAATCCGTATGACTTATGGGCTGATTATGCGCGCCATGCATTTTATTGTACGAGCAAACTCGTCGCAATGCGTACAAATTATCCTAAACGGGCAGTCTCTGTTATGTAAATGTGCATATAAATTTCCCTTAAAGCGACCATTTTCTAGGTCAGAGTTGAAAGAGAAGCCGAGCTGTTGTTTCTTTGAGAGTAAATCTAGTAATGGGTATCTTGACCTTAGATGAATAACTTTAAAAAAACTTTACCTATTTAAGTTAACTAAAAGAAAATGGTGAATATTACCTATGTTATTGGATTTATTACAAATTTGCTTTCGCCAGCGATTCCGTCGGCGTGAAATTGTAAAAGAAACAAAAGCCAGTAGCCTATATGTTCTTCCAGACTATCCTCCACGTCTATGCCAAATTTCATCGAGGTCCGTTAAGACGTGTAGGCTACAAACTTTAACAAACATTCAACCATCCAGCTAAACTTTCGCATTTATAATATTACTAGTGAGAATAGTAAGATTGATTTGTTTATTATCAAGTGCATGTACCAAAGGATGACCGACAGTAAAGGAATAAAATTGCATATAATTTATTTCTATTTCCTAATAAACTAATATGTATTTAAATCTACACTTTTCTGAATTCAAAAGAATGTTTAGTACTTGAACATTTGGCAAGAGAGTGGGCCCCGCCGACACTACGAAAATAATGTAAATGCAAATGTGACTACTTTACATTACGTGATAAAATCAGGCGACACAGCAGTTTTTTGTGTGATAAATGTACTTTGTGAAGTGACAGTAGGGTACAGAAACGTATATACTCCTGAAAATCAACTACATACTTTTGTATATATCGCACTGTACCTACCCATAGTCAGTGTAATAAATAAAAAATAAGTGAGTGTGAGTAATACGGCTTCCTTTAATTAATTACTTGCTACTTGATTTGGTCCCATAATATCAAAAAAAACAACTCTCGATGCACCATTAACTTGCGAAATAGAATTTCTCGTTATCTCTCAAGTGTTACACTGTCGAGACAATTGGTTTCAGTTGTCTGCAAACACTTATCTAGACTTTAGGCTGCGGTGCTAACATATTCTCTAATACCTATATGGATACTCAGACAAATACAAACAATGGATCGTTAACAGCTCAATACCTCATATTTGTGCGACATCGTGGTTTTGAAGTTCTAATTGTGTTTCCCCACTTAACATCCATCGATGTACAAATCTTTAAACATGACCTAGGAATAGTGAAAAGTAGCGTAACTATATTACATGAAATACTTTTCAGTTATGTATGTATGTGTGTCTAATGTAGCTGTTAATTGTGTGTTCGTTTCAGTACATAGATGATGTTCGGAAAAACCATCAGTAGAAGGCATCATGAATATTGTGTTAACAATCTTTTAGCTCAGTTCAATGTTTTATTTGCATAAGAACTACGGGTTGGTTTTTCTTGTTTTTTTACGCATAACAGTTTTCGGTGAATGTAATTATGTAACAATTTTAGTCACCGGTTAAATTAAAATAAAACTTAATCTTTTGTTTCACCGGCGTTTTTACGATTTCAATTCCACGCGGCTGCAACTACTATTAAATAAATTTGTAGAAACTAGTTGCGTTCGATAAAAGATGGGCATGTTGTGAAAAAGAAATCATAGCCCATAATTTTTATAAGTATATTTGCAGTTTTTATAGTTTTACGCACACGTAAAAAAACTTAATTAGTTAGCTAAAAACGGTTTCTTCTATTGTTGAAGCGAAGGGTTGAAGTATAAGGCAAAAAGAACAAAACAAAAAAAAAACAATCGAATACATTTCAAATTAAAAGTGTTAAATTTAAATTTAGTACAGACTTTGTTAAACTATTTATATTTAAAGTGAATCTTAATATTACCTCAGTCGAATAGCTATTTAAACAACCGACGGTAACAATTTTTTTAAGTTACCTTACTTTTTTAATAATTTTCTTTAGTATACCGAGTTTGACGGGCAGACGTATGTGACGTTTGTAATTTTGTCAATGTAATCGAACAATCAAAAACTTACAGTATTTATAAAAGATATAAAAGTGTTAATAACTAGTATAGATTAAATCTCTTCAAGTGAAATTGAGTGTGCAATAATTGATTTTCTTGCGATTTTACATTGGCCTCTGAAAAGAAAAATATTTATTTATGTTTTAGAGTGGAAACATAGCTTATCGATGTCACCCTATTAACTAAGGTAAATTAAAGTTGATACTTTTGTAATTGAACACAGTATTTTCTACGTTAAGTAGATGTGGAAGAATCCACGAGAGAAATTAAGGCTTGGCTAATGGAATGTTTTTAGGCAGCGAGATGAACGTCGAGCGCGGTGTCCGTGGCGTTGGTGGCGCGGGTGGTGCGGTGGCGCGCGCCCAGGGGATGCAGGCCGGGCCGGTGGTAGCCGGGCGGCCGCGCCGGCTTCTCGGGCTCAGTGTCGCTCTGATCGCGGCGCGCGTTGGTCGTGCGTCGAGCGCGCGTGGAGTGATGTCTGCGAGATGAGGCTGCCGCTGGTGCTACTGTGGCTGGGCGCGGCGACGGCGTGCGGGCCGGGCCGCGGCTTCACCCGCCGCCACGGACCGCGCCGCATCACGCCGCTCGTCTTCAACCAGCACGACCCTAACATCGGCGAGAACTCCAAGTCCGCCAGCGGGCCCCCCGAGGGCCGCATCACCAGGGACGACGAAAAGTTCAGAGACTTAGTGCCCAACTACAACCCGGACATCGACTTCAGGGACGACGAGGGCACAGGCGCCGACCGTCTCATGACACAGGTAAGTGCATACGAGTGTTATAGTTTTTAATTGAAAAAGTTTTCGTGCGAGTTTCCGTGTGTGACTGACGACGGTCGACGGTTGAGAGTTGGCCGTTGTTGAAACAATGGGTTTCATGAGGCGTCCTCTGTTTTGAAAACGGGTCCTCAGTGCGCGGGCTGGGACAATCGCCGGTGTAAACATTACCATCCGCGGAACAATGGGGACAAATTGCGGGCGTTACGGTAGCTTCGTAGCGAGTGTTACGATTGTAGCGCGGCAATTACGCAGCCATCGACAACAAACGTTTTGTCTCTGTGACTAATGGATGAATGATGAATTCTTTTCAATATTGATGCCGGTTTTGGTAAATATATGACCGTCGTAAAGTTGCAGGAGAGGGTGTCCGAAGTCGTGCGTTGTCATTCACGATGTTTTGTGCATCGCATAAAGACAATTTACGGGAAACTTATTGTCTCCTCTTACCTCATTGTAGTGTGCATTCTTTATGTTGCTCCTTAAAATTTTAATAAGCATAAACTTTAAGCACATTCAAATCAATCTCTTAATTTTTCTGGGTTGCATAGAAGGTATTAATATAAGCGACGCACGCTCAGTGGTTGTATGGACCGCTTTCGAATAAGGAGTTCCAAGATCGAATAATTTTGTAACATTATATTCATGAAATACCTTTGCTTTTTTGCCCTTTTAATGGTTAAAAGAGTAAATGCAATTTTTCAAATTAGATTCATTTTTTTCTTCTAAAAAGGTAAACAAATTTAATTTTATGGAGTAAAAGTCTTGTAAATTTCATTATGGGAAATAAGTTTTGTCTTAATATGTAGAATTATTATTTTAATTGTAAAAAGTCTTGCGATTTGAACTTTGTCCTTCTTGGCTGAGACACCCGCTCTTTAGTTTACTTTGGAGGCAATTGTATGATTTTAGTATATTTTGCATATAAACTTATTACGGACACAAATACAGTATTATGTTAATGTTTGTTATTTCAATCAACTTTTATGGTAGTGCTTTTTATGTTTTAACCATTAGGCAAATTAAAAAAAAACCCTATTTAAGTTAGTGTTTTTTATAATTGAAGAAAATCTTCATTTATAGGATTTTTTATAGAATTATTTTCGATACGGAGTAAACTCTTAAATCCCTTGTATATTGCCCTTGTTTAATGTTTCGTCATAGAATTAACATGTATTATGCAAGTGATATAGGTACACATTATATGGGAATTACGTTGTACCGAAAACTTTGTCGGATTTCTTTACTTCGGTCAATATTGATCTTCGACATACAGCCTAGCATTATATGAACAAATAAGGTATTTAAGATGCGTGTACGCATTTGTACAATATATTTAAAACTAGACAATCATCCAAAATATCTGTCTGGTTTTTTGCAATATAGTTAGTGTTTATTCTTGTCTTAAATTGACATTACTTTCCTGGTCAAATATTTAGTTTGTACTTGCGAATCGTTGAAGAATACTTACACTCATTTTACGGAAGATTAACGAATCGAGTAGGAAAATGTCTGCGGATAGTTGTAATGTGGTATTTATATACAAACGTAAATCTAATAAAATATCGGTTATCTAAGAAGTATAAAAATAATAGAAGCTGATAAATCAATATTTTTTGTTAATAAGGATATAAAAACGTACCAAATGTAGGTCCCGAGGCCTAGACTATCTAACCAAAGACACCTTATAGTATACTAGCTGTTGCTCGCGATTTCGCACGCGTGGAATTAAAAATAATAAAAATTATAGCCTATGTTACTCATAGATAAATTACCTTTCTAATGGTGAAAGAATTTTTAAAATCGGCCTAGTAGTTTTTGCGTGAATCAAATACATACATAAAAACAAATCTTTCCTCTTTATAATACTAGTATAGATGAGCAACAGCGTGCGATTTCATCGGCATGTATTTAAAATATAGTAAAAATTGCCTACTCGGTAATAACGTAGCTTTTTAAAATCGGTCTTTAAGTTATTTCAGTACATACAAAAATACAAAGCTTTCCTCTTTATAACATTAGTATAGAAAAAATTAACACCTAGACATTTCTAGTAGTAAGTCTTTTAAAATACATTAATAAGAATAATAGTTTTAATCTAAAGTACATTTTAATTATTACTTTATTATAACTGTATCATGGCTAGTGTATCTTTGTATCACATTTATTTCTTTTCAAATGTAACAGAAGGACATATTTTTTATCTTAAACCAAAATCAGTTCAAGTATATTTGATTGTGTAGATAATTTTTAAACATAGATTAGAATATTAAAAGTAATAAGTACCACACAGAAAAAAGTTAGTTGTAATTATTTATTACATTCGTTTCTAGTTTGATGAAGTTTCGTGAATGTTTTTTGACTAAGTTTAATTCATGTGTCATGATTGAGTCTTGTGACACATAAATGGCCGATATTCACCGCGTTTGGCCATGGCCATTTTGCTAACCGCAGTGGGTTTTATGAACACACAAGTATGCGATGCGACTGCCCAACATTTTATTTTAATATTTTTTTTCACTAAATCTTAAAATTTGAATTTGATACTTTCTTAGCTTCGTGGTTAGTAACTAAAGTTGTTACAAATTTTATTGGTTTCAATATCCTATAAATATGTATTTGTATTTAAAGTTCATTATTTTTTTTTTTAATTTGTGTTCATCCTCTGTAAAAATTGAATAGCAATTTTTCTTTCCATGTCCCCCCAAAGAGTTGATAGTTGCGAAAGTTTGTACAAAATCCAAAAGGTTTTAACAATAAATCAGCTAATGCGCTCTGTCGAGTTCAGGTTTCATCGCTTTGTCCAGTTTCAGCCTTTACCGTCGCCGCGCTCTAATGGCTCAACAAACACGCGCGCATGTTGACAAACAAACAAACATTCGCCATTGCGCTCGTACTATTTCCTGTAGGAAGTAGGTCATTTCGAAACGCGACACACTAATCTCGTCTTACGTCCAGATTTCACTAACTCTTAATAGCTTTTTTATGTTCACGCCAAATGTACTTGGTACAAGCAGCACTGAAAAAAATCAATAATTAATTTGTGTTATCAATTGATTTTTAATCACAAAAATCACGTGTATACAAAATTTTCAAGAAGTTAGCCATTGTGTTAAGTGAGTTAACATCAATGCGTTTATCATACAAATGTTATATGAAACTATGTAACTCTAGGATCTACTCTTTGTCAAAGATTACTCAAAGATTACTATTTAATCTTTGATTCAATAAGCCAACTTGTTTTAAAAATTATAAACCTATCAAATGTCTTGATACGAGTTGTGAAAGTGTTTTGAACATTTCATTGGTCATTCCATGGCCAGTTTTATTTAATGTCTGACAAATATTTAAATTCAATTATGCTAATTAGCTATTAATACTAATCTTTACCAAATCATCACAACTTGTGCTAGGTTAGGATTTGATCTTATGTCATACTTTGTTTGTTTGAAATATCATGTCATTTCTGTTTTGATTAAAAATTACCAATCCGCCTGGATTTTCTTGAAAATAAAAATGTGGTCTTGACTACTCGTGAATATCAGAGATTTTTTTTGGTAATTTTATTTTGATAAATAATTATGGTAATTATGGTTTTTGAAACGCATTTACATTATCCAGTGTCGTGTTTAAGTTGGTGCAACGAGTTCAAAAAAAAAAGTTGCAAGAATTTCAAACATGTATTAAAAATTTTAGTTTTAAGTTATCTTATGCATTATACTTTAAAAGATTTGAAACAAATCAAAAATTGTTGGTAATATCACCTGGCCTGTTAAAATTCATTTGCTATTCAATCACCTTCCTCGGCAAAAAGTGGATCCAGAGTTAATCATAGTGGCCTAAACGATAGTGACATGTTTATCGAAGCCGTTATTTGAAATGAATGTTTGCCGCAATGTCGATCCATCGTTGCCGGTAGTTAAAATTAGTTCACTTGATTTAGCGGCCATCGAGCAAGTTGTTTGCGCTAATGGTAAGCGCGTACGCCTCCTCGCTTCGCGTCACAACGAAGGTTCCTGAAATAGTTGTCGCACACTCAAGGATGCGTCTTGTAGGTGCGCAAACAATTATTTAAATGCGGACCGCAGTTTGTGCAGCAAATATTTTTATAGCCTAATGTGCTCACTCGGTTACCAGTTATATGCCGATGATAATGGTCCGGGGCGCAGAGCGCAGGAGACAAGGCGCGGGTATGTGTGCGCGCGGTCGCGGCGCGAATCCGCCGTGGGTTACGTTATGTGCCGGCGCGGCGCGGCACATAGCCGGGCCCCGCTCTCAGCCTTGCATTCGTAAAAATCTCCAAACCGGTTCGTTCCTCCATTACTTTCTTTCTGCCTCCAGTGTGCCTCCCATTTAACTCGGGGCCCACTTTTTATCAGGAATCGGTATCTCCTTCTAATAGTATTATTTATTTCTCATGAATAAGAGGGAATATACGTAAAGTTAATGCGCACGGGAAGCGATGCGGTGCGTTACATGCCGTGCTTCTGAGATAAACGTCTCGCTCGCTCCATTGGAGGCTGCCTGACTAACTGCCGATGCCGTGCCGAGGCGACGCCGGGATTTATGCTGCTCCCACGGCTTCCTAATCTCTCCTAATGAATTATTGTTTTGATTTATGTTCGACATTTTTGACTGACTAATTTTAATGTCTACCAGTAATGTTGTGCGCATTAGCAAATATAATTGATCGTAGAAAGTATTTCATTTTAATTCTATTAAGTTGTAGATTGTAATGCACTGAGACATCCTGTTTTGCCGTATTGTGTGAATACGTATAAAAATTATGTAAGTCGTCACAATATTTTTCTCTCATGGGGTTCTGTCATATCATTTCATGACTTAATATAAATGTAATTACCTAATAAATAGATAGTACCTATTTGTACCTAAATGATTCAGAAAATGATTGAGGTGTAAAGATAAAAAAGCACGTGTACCTAACTTCTACGGGTATATAAAACAATAATTTACAATGCGACTCTATTATTCAAGTCCGCTGTCTAAATCAGAGCTGTAAAATACTCGTAATATATTATATTTGCGCAATTCATGAAATCCCAAGGAGATTTATGAGCGCGTAGTATCGCTTTTCTATTACAAAATCAGTTAGCGACGTCTCGCCGACTAGGCCGGCAGCTCGGCATCTCGGCCGACCGCAGAGTAGGCGCACGACCGCAACGCTTGTACTTCTCCGATTCCAATCGGACTTACTTACCATTTTATGAAAGTTTTTATTTAAATATTTTACATCCCAGGCCGCGAAAAAGGCGCGGGCGGCGAAGGGCAGGCGCGGGGCAGAGGGACATAAATATCTTGGTGATTTATGGCCGGGGCGGTCGCAGGATAGGTCAGCATTATTCAATTTCGTATTTGAGGCTCGGGTTACAATGAGCTTTTACAGCGGCGCGCGCGCAGATAATGACGACCGACGACTATTCCGACCGCCTCACTTACTTTTGTTATCTACTTTTTCCAGGTTATACAACACGGATTAACGTGTGTTTGACGCGCCCTCTAACGACTAAGATTAATCCACGTTTATAAAGTTTTTTTTTCAACTTTGTGCTTTTCAACTTCACTGTTTGCCGGCACATTACATTCTTTTGTCGAGTCGCCGTAGACTCGAAACGATTTGTGACGATATTTGTATAAAGGATAATTTTGTTGGAATTTTATCAAAACAAACACATGGTTTGTTAAAGTCCAATCGTTTAAAACTAGCTTAATTATCGATTGTTAATATTGATTTTATTTCGGCCAGTGATACGCTAAAGTGGTTTAATTTGTTAGCAGCAAAGACACCGCCGACCAAATTAGATACTTTTCGGCTTATTAGCGTTGAGTAAAAAAAACGAAATGAGGCCCTCATCGCTTTGTGAATAATTGACTATAATCAAATTAATCCTAAATTCTACGGTGGGTTTACAGCGTTGTAAAATGTAATAAAGACCTCTTAACGGCCATATTATAACATCTCTTGTTTATCATGAGTTCATGAGTAATCATATATCAAACGAGTTTACGTTTCACGGGAATTTGTTTCAATTTAGATTTTGTCAATATTATACCGTTGTATGAATTGTGCAATATTGTAGATCATTATTTAAAAAAAGTAAAAATCAATGTGTGTATTAACAAGTCTTTTGTAACTTTTTACTTTATTATGACAGGGGAAGTAATAACTAACAGATAAGCTATACCCGCTGATAAATACATTCGCAGCTGATTACGCACGCAATGTGCATAATCTGTGATCATCTGACAGAGAACATGCGTTCAGACTAAAACGTCTGTGTTACTGAATAAAGTAAACGTATCCGTTCAAATAAATTGATCAGCTTTGATGTTAGAGCTACCGTTCGTAAGAGTTCTTAAATATACCCACACTGACCGTGGAATGATGCAGTTTTTATGTGTTCACTAAAATTAAACTTTGTGTTTAGTGTTGCCATGAGGTAAAATCTGAAATACCTTAAAATCATTTCCTTTGTTCCTTTTTTAAACGAGGGCCGATCAATTGTCGAATCTATGTCGTTTAAAGCTTAAATAATATTGAATGAAATCCATTGTCAAGGTATTTTTTGCCCGTCTCATTTTACCTTTTCGTAAAATCCGGTTGCATAATTAATTAAAAATAAAATTAAAAGTAAACACATTTTATAGACGCATCAAATAGACATCTTGTAAACAATATTAAAGTAAGTCATAAAGTACAGATCTGAAAATCGATTCAAAGAACTGCTGCGTATCATTGAATACAATAATGCAGCTAAACAATACAGATATAAATATTAAAACTAATATCTATCATGCAATAATCGTTAATTTATCCTCCATTGTCTACAAGTAGTGTTATACGTTATAATTGACGGGCGAATATGCAATGCAAACTAGAGAAATGAGCCCCATACACATGTGTTGGAGGCAGCGTTAAGAAATGTATAATTATTGTAAACTTTGAGATATGATAATTTATTCCGGTGCTTTAATCAGCGAAGATTAGAATGGAAAAAGTAAAACCTTTGTCTTCGCAAAATATAAAAAAAATCAGATGTTTAGATATGAACATCGATATCACAGCGACTTTAGCTTAGAAACTGGGGTTATTCAAAATAAAAAATAATCAGTTTTTTCTAATTTACAGTTATGATAAATCTGCATTTCCTTATTTAGATATAACAATTTGTTTCGCATTAGTGAACTGTAAACATAACTGAAAACAATTCATAAACAAAAGCTACCAAGTTTCACTTGATGTACGCAATAAAGGGATTTTAGGGAAAACGCGCGATGTGTGCAAGCCCTTTTACAAGTGAACGTAAGCACACTTGTTTAAACACAGACCGAACTGTTCAAGTGATAGGTCTTTGAACCTCACCCGTGTTTGCGGTTTGTTTTATATAGTTGCTTCTTAAGGTGGCGATAAATTAACGATTTGCATCTCCCCGACGAACGTAAACACTAGTGATGTATGTAAACGTTAGTGTGTCAATATCTAGCCGTGAATCTTTGAAGCCGTGTGAACGCGCGAAGCTGCAACTATTACTACGTCAATCTTTGATGTAAGTTCAAGGTAGCATATTAAACATATAGATCGATAAGTTTTCTATCGGAGATCATAAGAGAAGCTGAATTAAGATAGCTCACTAGCACCCACCTTTTTTGTCATTTTTAAGCCAGTAAAGGATTAGTATATTTTCTGACAGAGCCAGTCGACTGCGGTGCGTCTCTCACTGGGTTAAACATCCTACTTCCACTTGATTTATTACTTTTAAGTTTAAATCGACAAATTGAAATGTGTAGTATTGTTATTATTTCATTTAAAGACTTTTAGATATTATCCTTCTTCATTGCTTTTAATTAACCTCCTGAGGTTAAAGTAATAATCAAGAACGGTAAAATCAAAATATGAAACTAGACGATAAAGAAATCCAAAACGCTGCATTATAGATTATTTACGGTGAGAAACAGACAGTATATATTAAGAACATTAGGTCGGTTTGAAATAATTAAGACTTGCATAGATAATGTACCCGATTATTCTGTTGTGCAAAATGTACAATCGGTGATCAATGTTGCACAGATTCGAGTGGTCATTGTGTACACAGCTGCATGCAACACTTGTATGTTTTAACATGTTTTACATTTTAATGTAGCTTTTATAGCTTACTAGATTTCGCCCGCGACTCTGTCTGCGTGGAATTAAAAAACAAAAGTGAATAGCCTACGTGTTCTTCCAGAACACTATCCTCTACATCTGTACCAAATTTTATCAAATGCCGTTCAACCGTTAAGGCTGCAAACTCTAACAAACATCCATCCATCTAAACTTTCGCAATTATAATATTAGTATTATTTTTTTACATTAGTTTTAAATTTTTGTTACCAATTGATGTGAAATATTTGTAATATTTACAGTATTTAATAAAATAAAAAAGTAAAAAGCATTCCTTATTGTTTGTAAGGGTATCTCGTTGGTTTGTTTTAATTATTCCTGCAAATATTAGTTGTGGTACAGCTGTTGCCGCTTATCTTATTCTTATCTGTCAAACCTCAGTCAATGCTACACTATGAGGCACGGCCTTAAGGCACGGGCCACTCGACGTGTAACATTTCATGCTCTTTTCATCTTTCTATAATTCGTGTTTATACTCATGTTCTTTATAAATAGTATGTGCCTTTGATGGTTGCATAAAATGAACCTAATGTTTTCACAGAGGAAGATAAATCACAAATTATCAGGGATAGCTTATATCGTCAATAAATCGAAGGGATTTCATAGATGTAGTTAAAATAGGGCAACATAATAGATCAGTACAGTTGAGGATGAAATGAGGATATGTTGCTGCTATAACTATGAATTCAGATTAATATAAGTAGTTCATAATAATATCTGTTATGTCTTAAAACAGTGTTACAGCCACGAAGCTTGTATATGAGGCAACTAGATAATAATGGACTTGCAACAGTACAAACACCGCAAATACACGATAGGAGGAAGTGTTGAGTAATCAATCATCATAATAAGTATAAAACAAAGAAAATATATCGAAAGAAGATTATCAATGTACCTTCGCTTACACAAAAACTTGTTCTTGCGGATGTCTATGGGTAGCCGTCTCCACTTAACATCAAGTGTGCCGCTCGCTTGCTTCCATCTTCCATTAAAAAAGGGCTTAATTTATATTTCGTTCCATGTTATAAGGAAAAGAGGTTCGTCAAAGACATAACTGGCCGTAAAAATCAGGCAGGGCCGTACTCCAGCGTGTCGATCGGCACTTAAATCTTACACCCAATAAAAGTGCACCTCGCGAGTGCAGAGTGCCGTAATTGGTCCTGCAGCGGGCGATCTGGCGATCACGGCCGCGGAGTCGATCACGCCGGACATACTTTTACGATTCTCATTGGTCCCGTTTAATGATGTGTGACGGCTTGCAGCGAGGAAACAATGCGCTTGTAATTGAATTTTTACAATGTCGAAAATTCTCCCGTTGCTGAGCCGTTTCATGTGTGCATACATTACCGGTTTACCGTGATGAAAGCGTTGTAATGAACTACGTTTACGTCACCATTTCTTTATCATCTGCGACAAGAATCAAATAAACGATAGTACTGTAAATATGCAATATACGTACCACTATGAAAGATAAAGAAAAATTTATAGAGAGCAAACGGAATTGATGAACCAAAGAAGGAAAACAATATGTAGCAAAGAAGGAAAACAAACCTAATTGGACTGATCAAATAACGCACTTACTTATTTAATTACTAAGAAAAGTACTACGAGGAGACTAAGAAGAAAATCCCTAAATGTTTGCAGATCAGTCAGAATTAATAATCAGTTTGAAATCCTAAAAGCTTTGTTACTTTTTGTGTTGTTAAACAATATGTAATTTAATCGATAACGTTAAGGACGCGATGATTTATCGTAAGCTTTGTTTTAAAATCACATACATTCTTTTAAATTGTATTGCGGTGCGGGCTGTGCGCAGGCGCCGCGGGACGTCGTCGATACCCCCCGCACGCCGCACGCCGCACCCCCGCGCGCGTCACACCACCCTCACCTTTATTTATATTTATTTACCTTCCCTTCATTCACCGAAGGTCCGCCCTTTCGGCCCTTTTTGTCGCGCCCGATACAAATATTGTGAAAGAGCCTGCGGTTGGAGTGAATTTATTGTGTTACAATTTGACGTTAGTTCTATGCCGGTGACGAAAAAAAGCATTTTGTAAAAATATGAGCAGCTGGGACGAATGCGTGACATGTAAGTCGTAAATTAGGGTAGACCTACGAAGTATGTATTGTTTAACAATTAAGGTATTGTTATTTGTTTTAGACTTTTAATGGTTTTAATGTTACTTTTTGTACAGGTTGAACCTGAAAAAGCGTACTAAGACTTTCAGTTTTAATTAATTTGCTAATAAATATTTGACATCACTGTGACTGTATTTATGAAATGATGTTAGCTTTAACTTATTAATAAATGTGAAAAGATTAAGAGTAGATAGACGGTATTCTTGAGGCACTAAAGATGAAATCTTCACTTCATTTAGTCTCTGGGAGACGGGGACGTCTGAGCATCAGTTATCATGATAAATGACGTATTTATTTATCCGACGAGCTTAAATAGCTATGGTAATATTGGTCGTACAACAGCACAAAAGGTAACAAAACACAAAAGTTGAAAAAGGTAAACCGCGCTATTTACAAAGTGGCTAGCGAGGACCACACAGCCACAATCGAGCCGCGCGTGCGACTCCGCCGCTTACGACAAAAAAAATCATTCCCAACATAGATCTTTTTTGGTTATAGATCTCGCATTTTGGTGGTGTGATTTGTGACGTTCGGAAACGTTAATGGCACGTCCGATTGATATACTTTTTGTTCATCTTACCATTGTTTGTTGCCTGAATTGTTTTTCTGTCATTACGAGGTACATTTCTAATGATATACCTACCAAGATTTTAAGCATGTGATGCTATACTAGGATTCACCGAATACGCGTGCTCGGGTGCAAGTGCAGATTCACGTAAAAAGACAAATCGATTCGTACGGGCTGTGCGGTGCGCGGCTGTTTACTCGAACGGCGGCGCAGGCGCTGACGGACGATGAACACGCGCACACACTTTGACACCGCACTCGGCAGCTCTCCGCATCCCGCCTTGCCATCCGACCTTAACTATTTTTGTCCTCTCTACTCTCTCACGCTATTGTTTCCCATCATTTCGCTTTTGTTTGCCAATTTGCCTTTCAAATGAGCTCGTCGTATTAAGCGGCGTCTAACGGTATCTATACATCATAAAGATCTATTTATGTTTGGTGACTTGAATCACGTGGTCTACTAGATGGATATTACGTTTGGGAAGTGATTACACGTGTGGAAGTTGATATGTACATGTTATTAGTTGGCCTCACGTGAGTACACACGCGCTACTTTGGGGTCCTTCTAATTGAACGTAGGCGCGGCGGCGGCGGCGGGCTGCCTAACCTAATTTACATTAATGCAAACGAGGAGCATTGTTCAGGTGTGAAACACCAGTGTCAACACGAGCCCTCTACTCAAATAGTTTATTAGCTCCACCCAGCGGCGTGCTGGCGGACGGACCTTTGTTACACTGACATCCCTTTAAAAGACACGCATACTTAACGCTTAAATATGACTGTTTAAGATACCGCGTCATACATAAACAGGGACGTGCCTTTCCACTCATCGTTAGTGTTTATATTCTCAGACTTTTGTCTATTTTAAGAATGTATTCATGATTTTATATAACAATTCTAAACGAACCGGTATCAAATTGTTTTGTTTTAATGATATTTCAAAGGATTTCGATTATCGTTTTACGAACTTTGTGTTTAAATGAAATCCATATGCAGTTTCTTAGAGATGCAAGATTAATTCAACTCTAAAATAAAGCAATCATCCTATAAATTGTATTTAATTATTATGACTTAATAGCACATAATCTATTTCCTGGTCGCGCTTGTTCCTTTTCCAATTGATTAAAGTATGTGTTCCAGATCGGTTTTATTTATGGTGCGCGATTAAAGCCTTATTCCCACTACGTCAATTTCAGAGAGTGCATTAACGATTTTATGAGTGCTTTACATCTGCTTTATAGGACCGTTTAAGAGACAATTTAACGCCTATAAATGTTTGTCATTGATTGTGATACGTGTATACGAGAAATTGTGTTGGTCAGGGAACGGATAGGTCGTTGACTCGAGTCTCGCCTCGCGTTGCGGTCGCCTGAAACACAAGAAGATCGTAGTGGTCACGGCACAGCCTCTATGGATCTCACTACAAACACTTGGGTCGCAGTGAAAGCGCTTCCCCACGTATTAATGACGAGTAATATGAATATAGAATGTTCGTACAACAGTAATTGTGTTTTAACGTAACTGTCCGACTCAGGACGGGTTAATAAACGTATAGATCGACGAAATAAACACGTAACTCCTATTAACGCCCCGAAAGCTCTTCCGGAATTTCATCGCGGGCGTGTTAGCATTCCCCAAACATTATTCACCTCGGATGTACATTCATGGGTGCGCTTCATATCATTATAAAGCGTCAAGACTTACTGACCGGTCCCGAGATATACGTGTCAAAATAAATATTTAATTGAATCGGATACCGATGCGAATGTATGAAATGATGTCACTCAGGGAGACAATGGGTGATCATAAATTTATGTGACAAAACGCCACTTTAGAGATTAATCTTGCGACGTCGGTGTCGTGTGGGCACTATACAAGATCTGGGTAAATGTAAAGAATTACCGATTGAGACTCGGTCGGAAGGTAAAGTGCATTTTTGTGTATATTGGCCGTAGTCAATTCGCGAGTATGTGCGAATGTGAGAATGGAACCTCGGCCAGTTGTTGACTGTCGTAGATATGTGATGCTATGACGGGTTATGATTCACACACCTTTACAGTAATGTTGTTGAAATTAATATGTTAAACTATTTCGAAATTTATACAATAGCTTTGTACTTAATGATGTTGCTTTAGTTATACTGATTATATAAATTGATTGAACACTTTAATGTGTTTTGTTTTTCTTTAGTAAAGTTAAACTTTTATTACTGTATCAGACCTTTACAATAACACCGTGGGCGTCCTACATTCTAATGTTTATATTATTACGAGTGTTACTTATTTTCGTGCGAATAGTCTGTTTACCCGATACTGATGGCTTTATATTCTCTTTAAGATATATGCTATTTATGTAGGGTAAGCAACTGTGTTGAACTTAAACCTAAATATTTCCTCCTTCTTAAATTTGTAGTAAATATTTAGGTCTCTTACTTATGTTACGGTAAAAAATATATTATTTAGAATATTGAAAGAAAACAAAACTAGAAACGCACAATTAAAAATTAATTTTTATACGAAACACGAAATTGATGTAGATAAATGTTTGGAAAAAACAAAGTTTTGGGGAATCTACGAACAAAACAGAAGAAAAAATTTAGATAAGTACGTACTAAAAGCATACTAAAGACTTATTACAATTATTTGCATTTGATATCGTGTTAACTTCGCACGTGTTATAATATCTGTATCCGATCGTGTGGTATTAATGATCTCTTCTGTAACTGTGTCTAGGAAAGGATAATAAAATAGTTCGGTATGGTTTAAATCGGTACACAGACATATTTCTGCAGACGCATGTAAACCAATTAAGATGTAAACACACGCGTCGTAGCGTCTCGAAGCAGAAGTGTTTAACCTCCTATATTTATTAATAGAAAAGTTTTTCATGTTTTTGTTTAAAATTACCAATACGAGTGCGCACGTTTCGTACTAGAAAATTCCAATCTGATAAATCTAACCGTGATTTCTTGACGTTGTATCTACGATAATTTTAAATGTTGAATAATTGTTACTTCAACAACTTTTTGATATACAATATTTAGTTCATTGCATGTTTAATGTTGAAGAATATACAATTTTCTTTATTCTTTATTTCGCTATTCATTTGATTTGTTCGGAGCAGGTTAGTGGAAACTGTTGTTTCTGGAAATCAAGGAATTGTTTTTCCTGATATAACGATAAAATATTAACCGGATCTCCTTATTTACAATCTCCTTAAATTTATATTTTCTCGAAGAGTATACATTATCTTAAAATTGATATAGCCAAATTGCACTTCAATATAATGCGATTTCATTTAATTTAATCTAAAATACACACTGGCATGTTTACGACCAATTATTTCTGATTAAAAATGATTTCATGAGCATGTAATTGGTTTTCTTTTATAGGTTTTTTGTTTATGTGGAATGGAGCGCGTTTGTGTCGGAGCGTATGTTTACGCGGCCACGTGAGCGAACGTTCTCGGATTCCGATGCACGAACTAACGAATACATAACTCGCTTTGTCGTTTACATTCTTACCGGTTGATATTTGTGTAATTACACGCATTCAGCTTTCAGCTTCGCGAATAAACGCCTACAATAGCTGTTTACATACCGCGTAATGGAAGGTTCTCGATCGTTACAATCGCCGGCCGCAATCCCTTATGTAAACCGCATGACATGGTCTCACGGGGATTGCTTTTTGTCGTATTTATTTAGATTTAAAAATGATTGTGTTTTAAATATTGTCTATTTAAAATTGACGAGATCTTTTTTAATTGTGCATCTAATTGTACAAGTAATAATTAATATAATACTGTAAGATCGGGTTAGTTTAGAGTTACAGTTAAGTAACAAATTATCACATTTTTCCTACAGAAATTGAATAAGGGCAGGACTCTGTAAGAAAAGCAGATATGGGAGGTTTAAGCGGCTGTAATGGTTTTAACAATTTCCTTGTTGTTAACCTTAAACTTTTATAGGGACTTGTTTACTAAGTAAGTAGCTAAGTGAAGGAGTTTGAAATGGAAAGTAGTTTTTTTTTTAATTACATTACGAGAGACAACAGCGTTAGAAATTGTTCACTGGTCATAAAACATTTCACATCGTATTTAGTAGCAGAATTTGATGAACCATAGACTAGAAATATTACCTTGTGAATGTCATCGTTAGCGACCGGTTTGAAATAAAATACTACTGTGTCTAGTTTTTTCATAATAATATTTAGTCAGTATTGTGGTAAGTGGAGCCGACATTCGAGTTATTTGGTCTAGCGTCGATTGTCCGACTGAGAACAATGCTCGAAGCCGCTCGAATTAATAAACTAATGGTTGTAATTGTTACTCCACGTAGGGTATTTTGACCATGAACGATCGACTTCGTGCCTCCGATAAGGCACACCTCACTTCTCAATAACACTTTTGTTTTATTTTCAACTAAACTATTAGGAAAGTATAAACTTCCGTCCTTTCATTTCATATTTTTGTTATTAAAAAATAGTCTTTTATAACATGCACCACCTTAACACAACACAATGATGTTTGTTAGAAAAACATTCTTAGATAACCGTTCATACTAAAATTTACCTTTAGTATATAACGTGTGCACATAATTCTTTTAACATAAATAAAGCCTTAAAAAGTGTACGTAAAATTTTATTCCAAACGAATTTGTGTGTGCCGTCATGAAGCAATGAAAGATAAAAGAAAATTCATTTAGGAAATACTGGTGTGCCACCGCGATGTCTCATAGAGGCTTGCAGGCAATGTATGCTAGTTTCGCTGGCCCATGAGGCATAAAAACAAAGTTATTGGTCATTGTTTTAATACAACAGCGGACGCACCGGCTGACTATTAAAATACACGATGCGTTGACCTGGATGCTCTCGGTAATCTGCAAGTGTCGTCTCAGATTTATTCTGCATTCCTCTTGCTCCGCTTGCCTTCTGATGCTGTTTTATTATTGAGCAATTTTATTTTATTGTCTTGTAATGCTTACGTATTGTGCTATTTTATTATGTTCACGTTAGTTTCTATGATTTAACTTACAATTATTTGTTAATCCCATTAGAATGTAAACATCTAGTACTAATTAGTAATGTCGTAAATGTTTTACATAAACTTTGACAATAAAACGCTATAAAATAGTGGCATTTCGCACTTGTTAGGTAAATGCACAACACAAACATCGCACAATGTATTTACGTGATGAAACTTGACAGATATATTAAGCATAATTTTAAAATTAGCCTTACGTAAATATCAATACAATGTTTATGTACCAATTACCGAGTAGCGATATTCTGTTATATTGACTAAGTACGCCTTGCGGTAGTGTTATGACATACTCGACTATCGTAGGTACTCAGAATTGTTAAATTAATTAAGTAGATTTCTCACTCTGAATATACACTAAGTGACTATTAAACTAGGCTTTTAACAATACGGTTGTAGGAAAAAAAGAAGAATAGTGGAAAAGTTCAAGTTAGTAATGAGATGGATCGGCAAATGTATTAATTTACTGTTGCTTGCAACTTAGCGCGCGTAAGATTAAAAAAAAAAACATAGTCGTTACTCACTGATGACGTAGCGTTTTAATGGTAAAAAAATTTTTGGAATTAGCCAAGTAGTTTTCGAGTTATTTCAATACATACAAAAATACAAATCTTTCCTCTTATAATATTATCTATTAAATATAAGAAAGTGTACCATAAAATAAAGAACGAAATAAAATAGAATTTGATTATATTATCTAAAGAGCAAGTAACATGTATGTGAGTGTGGTTTAGTGAGCAATAGAAAAGGAAGGAAAACGTAACTGATCTAATATTTGCGTACATGCTGACTACACAATATATTGAAACATGGATATTCCCAACATCATTCCATCGATTATATAATACAAGATATAATTAGCAACTTGAAAATTATCGCAGTTGTGTAAAATTTCGTATTTTCCTTATAATTTGCCGATACCAAAAGCACATGTGTAAAAACTGCATACAAAGGGTGTTCTGAAAACAATAATCAAAATAAAAAAATAGGCTTTGTTGAAAATTTGATTTACATCTCGAAATCGTAACCTTTTTTGTTAAAGTTGAAATGCACTTGCAATAGAAGCAGTTTTCCTGGTAAATTAATTTGAATAAAAATTATTAATAATAGTTTCTACATAATGATGTGAAGTCACCGGTTTTGCAATTCAGATAGGTACTATCGAATGGGTTCCATCGTCTATAAAATAATTAAGTTGCAAATCCGATGCCTTTAATATTCTCTCGTTCCTGTTATTTTCAAATTTATCGTTTGACTTTTTATTATCAAGGTACTATGATATTTTTTTTAAATTTTCAGGCCTAGTATAATAATAAGATTAAAATGTTCGTCTCATCGAATGTTCTATCTGGCCTTTAATTCTGTTTTAAATTTTGATTTATATTGGGTACAAACTAAAATATTGTAGAGTCAAATATTTTTCGATAATAAAACATCAATTCAATCCAGATAACTACGCGAATAAAAAACTGCCGCAATCCTAAAAAGGGCGTGTCGATGCACAATATTTAAATGACATAGCTATCTTTTACGGTTTGTAAACGCAGTGTTTGTTGGCAATAAATTATCGTGTCGAACACACAAAAGTTGGCATTGTCAAGTCGATACGCCGATGTACGATAAAGATCGTGCGACGGACCCGGGCGAGGCGAGTGCGGTAAGATCGCAACTCGTATGCAATATCTATACTTAAGTATCCAGTAGACGTAATATTATGAAGATAACTCATACTGGTACTCGGCCTTTGCGAAAATACCAAGTTACCAATGACAAAAGAAGCGAGCTATCTTCATAGACTTGTTGAAAACGATCACAAAACCGATAGCTCTTGGTCAGAAGTTACTAGTTATCAAAATATCCATGTTATAACCTCTTAAAATGCTCCCATTAAATAAAATATCCAACAGTGAGTAAAGTAACATTCAAAGTTGTTATTTAAGCTAATTTTTATTCACCGACAACGCTTTTAAACGCATTAAAAAGGGACATAATCCTTAACAGTAAGTTCCGTACAAAGAATTCAGGCATTTTAATTTTATTATTTAAGATATCGCTATTACGATTAAACAAAATTTATGTGTTAACAGCGAGGCATTAGCAAGGCGGGCGTCATCTGTTTAGTGCGAAGCGATGCGACATTCGTGGCGACACGCTTTTGTGTTCGGCGATCGTTGTTTTATGTCCAATTAATTTAAATAATAGCTGCCTCCCAGCCTACCTGAGCGGCCTACCCAGACATTTTCTTATAACGATACACACACGGTCTATTTTTGTCGGAATTTCACCGCACCGGGTAAGGACATTGGTCACCCGTTTCGAGATTGTTAACCCTCGTAAAAACTTTACACATTATTTTTTTTTTCTTATCAGACGCTCATATTTGCGGAAAATCGTCGTTAGGATGCTCTGTTTAATGTTAATGGTTGAGTTAATTTAATTGCTTTGAAATCTGTTTACATTAATGGATTTTTAAAAGATTTTTTTACTGTTGTTGTATTGATTATTATTTTTAAAACTATCTTTTACTTAATGCTTTTAGTGAAGACGGTAAAGAAAAATCTGATCTGTATTTTAACAAACTTAATACTAACATCTTCACCAACGCTATTATAGTATTTGTTATACGCAGAATTTATTTTCAGAATTCTAACTCACAGGAATGCTATAAATAGTGATTGGTTGCGCCTCTCATTTCATCTTCCTTTGACCATAGACAACCAATAGATCACCCACTAGAAAAGACACTAATAGAATAAACATAGAAGCAAAACATATTCCCTTACAGCGCTTCTAATCGGCTTTGTATTATCTGCACACTTTATGCCCTTGTGTTTCATAAACAATGATATTATGCTTATTCGATATCGTATATTGTGCTGTCTATAAGTTAAACATACTGTTAACTTATTGAAATAAAATAGAACAAACTTGTAAGTCAATTGAGGTGGCGTGAAACCACTTTGTTACATCTGTCTACTTTCAGGACAGGATGCATTCTTATTTTTAATACATAAATGATGTGTAATATCCATTATCAATTCAGATTTCATAATCAAAGATCTATTATACATAAGCTTACTGCAGTGTATTGAAGCAGGCTTTTAAATTAGCATGTGTTGTAAAGCATTCGAGTGTGAGCCGCGCATTGTGTGCTCCGGGGAGACATTTGTCTACCATTATTATATTGGGCCGGTTTTTCGGTGTACCTGCCTACATGGCGCCTAGCTATTCATATTCAAATTGGTATTTCGTGTTGAGTAATTTTTCAACATTTATTTACAATTGTGTAATCCGACCTCTTGGATGATAAATTTAAACGACGCGTGGACGAGAGGTGAATGAAAAGGTTCCTCCGTAATTGATCAATAATATTGATATAATGAAGATAATATTCGTAAATAACATTTGTATACGTGTCAGTATAAAAGAGGCCTTCATGTGAAAAAAGCTATGCGTTTGTGTTGATAATTTGTGGTGTAACGGGTAGAGATAATCGTTAATATGATGCGAAGATCGGTATCGACCAATAGCACGGAGGTGAAGGGAGCGGGCGCTCGCGGGCGCTCGCGGGCCCGGGGCCGGAGTCCCGCTGCGAGCAGGTCTGGGTCATCCAGATTATTCATTAGTGCACTGTTCCTCCCACCGATGCCAGTCATTTTATTTTATTTATGGCCGCCGAGCGAGGTGAGACCCCAATTTCGCATACGCCTGCGTCTCGATAATTATACACTAGCATCCACTGAAAAAGGACGCCATTTTAAAACGATCTAACCGAGCGCATTTTTGCTTGTTGAAATCAGCTAATGTATTTCAGATGATTCAGACTTTATTCTTTATAGATGTCATAAATTTGATATGGTATATAATAAATAAAGTACTGTCAAAATAATCAAAAATATTTTATAAACATGATGTATACGGACATCTCTTCTCTCTCCTTTGTGGTTACTAAATAAATTTACGCACATTTTATGTAGCTTGTGATGTGGCGCGTTAATCGCCACAGACAGGCCATGCATATTTATGGCGTTCTACTTATCGCCGTCGGTATCAACTTTTGATATTATATAGTGACATAAAATTTGCATTATCGGTGAGCACGTAGGCTACAATTAAAGTGAAACGTTTATATTTAACAGTATCTGTAAATATTTATAGAGAAATTAATAAAAAGTTCGCTTCATAGTAAAATATGTACTCTATTATATGGTGGAACGACACGCGTTTGTTATTTTTTTCTTCATAAATATAGACTATAATTAAGTAACTTTAAGTTACAAAACAGACTGAGGCTACATTTAATTACGAAAAAGGTGAATATTTAATTTTGGTAATTTAAAAAATGCAGCGTCGAATTAATTTAATCGCCAATGCACAGGCAAAGGCGAGGCAAAAGGAAACAAAGAAGGTCAGAGCGAGGGACGCGGTGGCAAAAAGCTCTCTCATGTCCGCGATGTTAAGATAACCTTAAACTGAGCATTTGTTATCCTTATCTGGTGTTGGAGCGTGGCTAATGTGGCCGCGGGAGATACGTGCGATCGATTTATGTCGCCTCCTGGCATCCACGACAAATTGATAATTAATTTTCGTCCGAGGCCTTTGATCGCACCGAGGTATTCGCGACCCGTTCTAAATGTCGTCTACCGTTAAGGCCTTAAAAAAATACTATTTTTACTCGAGCGTCATCAGTCTTGTTGGCTAATGATGTAGGCTTTGAATTAAACCGACACTTCGTTTATTTTTAACAACTGTATTCAGCTTAAAGAGATTTGAATGTTGGCAACGATAAATAGCTTCATATCTACAAAACTAAGGCTACCAGTACTGTACCAAGGAAAAATGTTGAGTTAAACAAAAAGCACATTATAAAACTAGCGTAATTCTTACAAAAAATCTAATTCCTTAATAACATATATAGAGAATATTTGACTATTTTTAACGAATGGTTGCAATAATTCAAGTAAAAATGTTACGTTTGTTGCGGGCAAATGCGAGGCGTCCTCCGACGGACAAAGGGCTGGCAGGCTGACTGAAGCGACCCGAGTTTCGCTTTGTTCACAGATAAGCAATATAAATAATCGGCCTCTCAACTGATGGACTGCAGTCGGAATGTTTGTCTTCCTAAATATATTTTCTACTTCCCTAAACGAAGCGTTTGTTGAGTTATAGCACCTGATTTCCTATTGATATATTAACCTAGTTGTAATGTTTTGTTAGATTTGCAAATTCTTTTAAATCTTACCATGGCCTTTATTGCCAAACACACAAATACAAAATTATAATAATTACACGTAATACAATACGTAGAAAGCTGTGTTAATAGTAAAGTAAGCTATTCTAGTCGATTTCTAAACACGGCTTATTTACTCTTAATTACCACACTCATGTCTTAACTTCAACTTCGTTCATTTATTCAATGACAAATATTTAAAGTAAATTAACTATATATTTTGCCAAATTCCTAAAACTAAGCCATGCGAACAAAACTGTCACATCACAGTTTCGTGTCATTTCGCTTTAAAACGCGCTAGTCGCTTTGAAGCGTGTTAGCTCTTGTAAACTAATATTTCCTTTAAGTACTGCTTAGTGTATCTTCTATCAACTAAATGTATCAACATCCTTATTTCGAATGGCATACGGTTTAAATTACTATGATTTTTTTTAATATCATTGATGGGATTTAAGAAAAAACGATTCGGCTCTCATCGAATGATTTCGTCAAATTACTTGAGAGATATCAGTTTTGATTTGGGTTCGGAAAACAATACAAAACCTTTTGTGTAACTCGACACCGGCCGCGGCCGCGGTCGCCAAACTCAACTTGACTACACTTGACGCTCAAATGCTGCGTTTAAAAGATTAGATATTATTTTTGTAAACGCTTATACACCTTACAAATATAGAAGCGTTTTTAAAGCCTCGGATTAAAACGAAAAATATTTAAAACAACTTTAAATACTGTTCTTTGCAAAGATCGACTTTTGGTTGTGACGGGAACAACTAAGCATAGTTAGTTACAATTACAATATTTTAATTACTATAAAGTTTAAAATCAAATTTTCTAACGAAAACTATCTATTTTATAAGGTTTAAAACTATTTTGAAACAATTCCAAAGCGGGATTACCTTATCGAACTCCTTAGCCGGTAGTCATTTCACACTGATAATTTGTTGACTCAAAAAAGGCATGTGTCATAAAAATATGCGTGTTGATCGGCAGGTCGCCGTTGCCCCACAAAGCCCACGTAAACGTCACTTTAATCCTTTAAAACAATGCTAATGGATGTAAGTAAGGTCCGCCGCTAAGTCCTGTCATCGCGCGCGCACCCGACCGCGAGCCTTCACGCGTCACTCGCCACCAATAAAGTTGACACTAAATTAGACCCGTCTTATTCTTTTTCCGGCCGAAATCAAAATATCCTTAATAAATATTTTATTATACGTGTTCACTGGGCGCATTTTAGTGTGAGCGATGAACACGGGTTCACGTCAAAACATCTTTATCGGGTTATTTGTCTTATAAAATATTATCGAGAGCCTCTTCGGGAGCGTCAGCAAAAGAGGACGTATAGTGTGATACGTGCGATTGTTGTCTTTACGCCCACGGCGATGCGATCACTCCGCTTTGGGGCGAGGGATAAACAATAAAAGCGGCGATTACGAGAGTGCTGTAACAAATACAGTTTATTTTTCTTAGAAGATGAGACGTCGAGGGCGAGGCGCGAGATGGTTGCGACCGCGGCGCCGCGGCAGACCGTACGGCCGGGATTAGCGCACCGCGCACCGGCCCGGCACAAACTCGCACCGACAACCCGACTTATGAACCTCTGATATAATGATAAATCAATAAGTCATTTTATTACGACAACGCGAGCGCATCGTGAATGCGCATTTTTTATGGATTACTTAATGACGATCATTGGCACGATACCATCGTTGGCAACAAATTAAAAAAGCCTCTTGGAGGAGCGTTAAATAAAAGCAGGTTGGGCCGCGAGGGGCGGGCGACGACGTCGACGATCACGTACATACTTGTCTCGTTTTCATCACCTGTTTCGCTTAAAGTGACGTAATTACGGATGCAAATCGATCAGCAACAGCTCGAGTTATTGGCTCGCGGAGGGTTGACGCCGTAAATTGGCACCATACGGGTAATGTTTATAGCCTTCGCACGCGATTTCGCGAAAAGTATAATTACGCGGGAACGGTTAAGTATCCACTCTGAAATTAAGTAGCGTCCGTTAGTGATTTTTCCACCTTTATGTTTTTAAACACGCGAATGTTCATTTCAATATTGTAACAGACATCTTTTGTATTATAAATTGTACAGAAATAAACAAAGGTATACTAAGATCGATGTCGGAAGCGTGGATTCCTTTTCTCATGGCGTGACTTGCACGTCGCGACTAGTGGGCATGCTCTCATTGACTCCGCCATTGACCCTCGTATCAGCTCGCTGTCCGCTGCCCGTTACTGATCACGATAATATAAATAACACGGTCGCATCTTTCCCATAGGTATTAAGTACAATTTGCTTTGTACGTTATTGAGAATTCAACCTTAACAAATCGGATACGAGACTACTAACAATCGGGACAAACGAGACATGAATGGATTTGCACCTGTTGCTATTCAAGATGTATTTCTTGTAAATAAATCATACAAAATTAAATAATAGAGTTTAGATGAATAATTGATTGTTTATAATGCCCATCACGTCCATTTAATACAAACATGTGTACATCATTGTTATTTGTACTATCTGAAAAGTCTTCTTTTAGGTCAAAATTTAGTAGGTCAAAATTGTTGTATGTATAGCTAGCAAAACAAGTATGTTTTCAACATACTTTTAAATATTGGTTTCGGTTGGTATATCAAAAACCATTTTATCTATATTGAAAACGAATTCATTTTTATCAAAATAAAAAATAAACTGTCAATATCAATGTAAATTTTCAATTTATGATCTGTCACTACGATTTTTTTAAAACTTAAAAGCCTTCTAAGTATATTATTGTTTATTAATGTGTTGTAAGCTTTAAAGCGATAACATACCTTAAAAGTGTTAGATAAAGTGACTATATTGACTGAATTAATTTTGTTCGTTGATAAGAATAGAAATGAGCTCGGTGGCCCAAAACTGACGACAGCCGCGTAGAGTTAACAAAGGGAGATATTTTTCGTGAGCAAACATTAAAGTGCTTCGAACATAAACATTCACACAGGTGATCCGCCCTTCACATGTATATTTATGATGTGTCCGACCGTCGCCGTCCGCACTATGTCGCGCTTGCTGTGGACAAATGTTTGCTATGTGCTCATTTATTAGTAAACATACGCTTATGAATAATATCCTCTGGCGAGCTAATTGAATGTTTATTAATTAGCACTCAATTGTTTTCAATTAAGTCTTAGCTAAAGGCATGTAAAGTAATTTAACTATTTGCACCCTGAAAGGTATGGTTAGTTCTAAGAAACGTTTTATAATAGAACTAATTTTACAAGAGAGAGGAAAGAACTTACAAATGACTAACATAAGTTCGCTTAACCCATGTGAATGGACTACCTACCTTATAAAAAAGCGCCCTTAAACTATTTGTTGTGGTTTCTACAAAAACAAAAAACGTAACATCGAAACCAGTCAGCATTGGTCGGTGCTTTTCGACTGCTGGCCTTGTACAAAAAACGACGTGTTAAGGAATGTAAAGAGCCATTTAATTATCCTAATATATTGTTATGGTCGCGTAGGGAGGCGGTTATAAATTAGCGGCGGCTACGCTGCGGCAAGGTGGCGAATGATGCGTCGGCAATCGCCGGCCATTACTCGCCTACTTCTATTTACATGTGAGCCGAGCGTCCGAGTGGCATCGAGTCGTCAGTGGCCAATGTGCCGATGTGTCGAGCTCGGCGAACTCCTAACTCGGTAACATGAGAGGCTCGCGTGAAGTCGAAGAGCGCGGCTCATGTTCTCACGTTACCGCACCCGCTGCTTCAGTGCGATGATCCTTTAAGTTTTTATTCGATTTTTGCCTCAATTCCATCAGGCGGCCTTCATTATGCGACCGCTGGTGCCTCGCCACCGGTTCAGGTAGCCTGGCGTTTCACTACAAATCTTGACCTTAGGTATTCGATACGCTCGTTACGTTTTTTTTTTTAGTTAATCAATGTAGTCGAATTTGAGATTTCGATGTGGTGTAATTCGATAATATGCGAATATATATTTCATTAATCGTGCCCGTGATAAAAACTCGTTTATTGTCGAATGCTCATTGGGTGTAGTTGCATTCCGAGGCGAAGGCGATCGTGGTTTTAGGATACGTGGGTACACGAGGCGAGGCGGGCTGGAGAGGTGTCAGAGGCAGGCGTCCCGCCGTGCCGGAGCATTGTGATCGACAGCTTGTTTACTAAAAATATGCATAATGAATTTATAATGGCCCGCCGGGAACGTCTCGTCGCTTCTTCTTACCAGATCCAGCTTCGCTTGCATACCGCTAGCGCATATCAAAATTATATTATAATCACTTTGGATGCAATTCTTCTCATAACAGACAGACAAGAAAAATAAACCTTAAAATATTTTTAGGAACGAACAAACTTT
Organism: Papilio polytes; assembly: GCF_000836215.1. Lineage (NCBI taxonomy): Eukaryota > Metazoa > Arthropoda > Insecta > Lepidoptera > Papilionidae > Papilio > Papilio polytes. The sequence continues at coordinate 1,486,891 of NW_013525473.1, forward strand.
AATTATAAATGTTTCTATTGCTATGTTAATAGTAAAAAATGTGAAAGCAACGATTTGGATGGTGGTGCGGCGCGAGAGGCTAATTGCGCCACCGTCGTGTTCCCACGTTAAAGTGCACGAAGTGTTTGAGTATACATTTAGCATTCGATTGTTTTAGTGCGGGCCGAGATGACCGCGGGGAAGTAAACATTGAGCATCCCGTGCTGCGGCAGTGCCTCGCCCTGCCTCGCCGCACCTTGCCTCTCTCGTCTACCTGTCAACACAACTCGTTTACTAAAACATTTAATTTAATTCTATCTCTTTCAGCCAACTCTTCTGTTAGTCAAAATAAACTCTGTTTTCTAATTTGGGTAAATAAATTCATATGCAATATAAAATTTTACTGTGTTAGAAGCGAGAAAGTATGTAGCAAACGTTTAGATCATAATTAACTGATATGATTTACAATAATTACCTTAGAAACTGAGATTTCTTTATAAATAAACGCCACTTAACTCTAAAGTTAACAGTTTTTTGAACAGATCAAGCGAATCTAATGCATTCATGTAATGATATATTACGCGTGAGTTTAGACATATGGAATTACCATCCGAACTATTGTTGTACATATTGGACGGAAACGATGATTTTACCAACTCTTTATTACTTTAAGACATTCGTAGAAATAATTATGTACGGTGCTTCAAAATATCTGTTACTTTGAATGCGAGCGAGCGAGTCATCTAAGCGGGACGCCCATCGGTTCGATTCGTTACGTCAATCTCTCGAATTTTTTCACAGAGAATCTGCATAGAGTGAGTTGACATGGGGACACAAAGCTAGCGTGCGGTGCGTGGCGCATTGTCCGCATTTCTTTATAAATATTTTGACATTGCCTTTATTTGCTCCACAAAGTTATTTCACAAATGGCATCGTGTCGATTCCTTTGTGCGGCGTGTTTTAATTTGATTTATTCTTCGACGACAAAACGCTCGACATCCCGCGCCCCCGCACCGACCCCGGCGCCCCTCAGCGGCGGCGGCGTTTGTCTATTTGTTAACACGTCTATTGGTATTTTCTTTAGGATGTGCAAACAAAAAGATTCGCGCTTTACTGTGGAATTGTTTCCTGAAAACCCATTGCATGTCATTGAATTTGCTTGTACAATGTAATGCTATCCGTAATTTACCAATCATTGTTTTAATAATGATATTGAAAACAATAATAGACTCTGTAGACATACCACATAAACATTTCACGTGTGAATCTATCAATATCGCCGTCTTGTTTAATAACTATCAAGACGTCAAATAAAATTAAATAGTGTATTCAAAGTTTATCACTTTCTTATTATTGTTACTTCAATGTTGAATGTAGTTAGCTCGTAATAATAATATTTCAACTTAGAGTTTATAAATTAACATGAACAAAATTACGTTTTCAGCGTTGCAAAGAGAAGCTGAACACGCTGGCTATAAGCGTGATGAACCAGTGGCCGGGCGTGCGGCTGCGGGTGATCGAAGGCTGGGATGAGGAGAATTCACACCAGGAGCATTCGCTGCACTACGAGGGGCGAGCCGTGGATCTCACGACCAGCGACCGCGACAGCAGCAAGTACGGCATGTTGGCGCGACTCGCCGTCGAAGCCGGCTTCGACTGGGTCTACTATGAGAGTCGCTCCTACATACACTGTTCTGTTAAAACAGGTACGTACTAACAATATATTTTAAATACTTCTTGAGATAGTTATATTTGCAACCTGCGCCACAAGTATTTGAATTTTGTACGTTGATAACCTAGTTATTAAATAAAATGAAATAAAAGGCGATAGAGAATATGCAAGATAATGTTTTATACTTGATGTTTAACTCTCGCAAACAAATATCTAGAATTGTTGACCTAAGATATGCGTTTAAATCTTTAGCATGACGCATGGGCCTCGCCGGCTACTTAGCTTATACTCCGTATGGAATTTGTTATGATTACTTTGTTAAATATAGTCCAATGTTATTTTTAAATAAAAAAAAATCTTGTCAAAAACTTAAACAATACTTACTCAAATGAAACTTTATTGAATCTTATTTAAATTGCTGGTTCAATATAAACACTAAAAATTTTGAATATGATGGCCTATAAATGTCAAGTCATATAATATCAACTTTAAAAAAGGACATTTACGGATCTCAATTTTTTATCTCCCTTTTTTTATAATTTCGGTACATAATTAACTGTCTACGGGACGGGCCAAATATATAGTTGAGAGTTACAAGAATGCACCTCGGACAGTTCCCGCGCCCGCGCGCCGGCGGTGTCGATCAAACGGACGAACGAGCCTCTTGTTATCATCCCTCTCGCTCCCGGCCGCAGTACAAAGACCACTCTCTCCCTCGCACATCGCCGCATCGCAGCCAATCCCCCACTTCTATAATTACACCGGTGATTCAATGGCTTATAGTTATGTATAGAGCATAACGTCGAGAGAAACGAGCCTCTATATGTATGTACACGTTAGAGTCCATGATGGCATTCTGACGCTCATAGTTCCAATTAACTGAGCTGATTACCAATCGCCGATGAAAGCGAAACCCCGACGTTTGCGTGGAGCTATGTGCTCCCACTTGTTGTGATTAACTAATTCATTACATAAACATATCTACACTAAACTTAGGCTAAATTAGCGTAAGTAATTTGTAACAACTTTAACACTAACTTAAATATGTTTGTTGACATGACATATGATCACTATTACTTCTGCATGTTGCTTACGTGCTGAATATCATAAACGCATTGATTTGTGAAAAACCCAACTAGATAAAAACACGTTAATACAACTAAGTACGTCTAATTGTGTAGTAGACGATTATCATTCTAAAACCAAAGAAAACAAATACAAAAAAAACGCCCAATACTCTTATATCATTGTCAAATCGAAGTGGATATTTAACGTTTAAAGGTTTCGGGTAAAACATAGCGAGGGGGCTCTTAAACGGCCATTTATCATTGAAAAAAGACAAAAAGTCCTTCATTGTTTCAAAAGCTCAGCCACTGATAGTCCTTCGGATCGGTCGCAGTCAATTTGTTTCGATGTTTATTCATTTATTCCGACGTTTAGTTCAATCGGGGGACGTTTTAGTAATAATTTGGAACTCATAAATAATTAATGACCTTTGTGCGTTGCGGTCGCGGCTCGCGGTGTCAAGGATGCGGCATGCACGACATTATACATCCTATCAAATGCACTCTCTCACATACTTTTGAATAGTAACAATTATACGTGAAAAACGTTTCCTGACACCATATGTATCATAATAACTCTCAACAGCTCTGATCCTTTATCGATTTCTATTAAAAGCGTATTTAGACGAAGTTAAGTCGTTACTCCGTCACTTGAACACCGCCATTTTGAATTATGGATATCCAAACAATTTTTTTAGACATCGTCAAACGGACATTTGAAAGCAAATGAATTATAAAGTTAAATTAATAAATCTATTAAATTTCCAATTTCCGTCATCTACATAATTAATCAAATCGTAGACATGATTAAATTATATTCCTGTTATTTGCTAGAGATAAATCATTATTTAATTAAAAATCAGATGAAAAGTGCATTCATGTGTCGGGTACATCAGAGGGGAGCTGTTAATGTCAAGTGTCACAAATCGTTCGGCTTTGTAGATAAGATTCCGTAAACATCGGCGCTGGGCTGACGCTCACTATATCAAATTAAACTATCGCACTCGATCATCATGCCACCAATAAAATGGCGAGCTTTTTTATACAGGTTTGAATTAATTGATTTTTATTGGTCGGTCTTGATTATTTCGTTTTGTATACGATTTAATAGAGCGACGGGATTTTTCAAAGGCAAAGTGATCATATAAATTGTAAAAAAACAAACAGCGTATCATTAATAGTGAATTAAGATTTTATTTTTTAATTTAATACGTGTTATATTTAATCCTTGCTTGACTTGTTTTATATCCGTAGCAAATATCACAGTTCATCAGTTCAGTTTTAAAGACATCAACGCGTTCCGTTTTACGTGTCGCATGAAGTTTAAAAAAAATTCAGATATAATTTTAAAAAGTAAAAAAAGCGAGTAATTAAAAACGTGAGATGTTTTTAAAATCTTCTAAGTCAATTTAAAGTTTACTCTTTAGAAAAAATCGAGATTATAAAAGCAGAAAGCTATAAAATGTTAAAGTTGAACGATTGTCTTTGTATTTAAATGTAGTAAAAATGTAATTCGAGGAATAGGAACAATGTGACAGGCAGTAAAGGTTGCTTTACACGGAGGAGGCGCGGATAAATGGGGCGTGACTGACGTTGTATGAGGCAGGTCACGAGCTAGACCATCTTTCCTTTATAAATGTTCCATTTAATGTTATACCTCCACAACACGTCATTTACTTATTAGTTACACATTTATATTAAACTTATAATTTTGTTAAAGAGTTATTTTCTACATTTGAGAATATTTTAATAATGGTAATACTGAAATCACATACTTAATAAAAAAGGTTATTTTAAAAACACTCAAAGAACTGCACTTTATAAAAGCAAGTAAAAGAATAACTAAAATATAAATTTGTGGTTTGTGCCATTAAATATGCAGGCAATAGAATGCCGACAAACATAAACAGATACCTAGATAAAGATAGAAAATAAGGAATTGCTTAAATCTTGGGATGCGATTTGATAGATATTAAATATTTCTTATAATCCCAGGTTATTTGTAGTTGCAGAATTAATGCATTCTCTTGTAATTTTGTTATTCTCTCGGAAGGAAAAGTTCGTTTAACATGTAATTGTCAAATTACCACTACTATAAAAAAAAAACAATGTTAAATGATGTGAAATAATCCAAGGTGTAAACAACAAAACAACCTTAAATAGAACGTTATGTTTGTGTTGTTAAGCAAAGTGTATAAACATACATTTTCGGAGTGGATCGTTAATATTCTGTCTGAGCTATGAAGGTCGTTAAAAGCGATCACAGATTAATAAAAAAAAAACAAGTAGAGGAGTTAGTGAGCGGACGAGCGCGCTCGGGGCATGCGTGCGAAAGCCTGCGCCGTTGTCTCGACACTCGACACGCCACATCCCGGAAGGTTGCGGTTTGCTCCCGCAACGTTCTCACAAATTCACCCTTTTTCACATTCATACCGTTCAACTTGTATTAATGTGTGAACTCGCATCAATATTTGCTTTATTACTGGCCAATTTTATGATTAAATAAATCGACTACGTCGACTAAGGCAATAGTTTTAATTAACTACTATGGATGAAAAACACATTAGAAAAAAGGGTGGTAAAGTTTCAATTTATATTTGACAATAAAACTTACTTTAAACTTTTAGAGTTCATCACAAAACAAATAATTCGTTGAAGAGAAGCTTATAGTTTTTCAGATGTTAAATATTTACTGGCAGAAATAAAGAAAATTGACTTTTAAGTGAATTCAAATAATTTAGATTTGCTTTAAGTCATGCGTGGCTTCTTTATAGGGTATCATTTATTTGTATAATTTTGTACTCCATTACACACACACACTAAAAAATAATGTATAAATCTAAAGCACACGGCAAAGCACAAATAATTATCTTACTCGAAAAGACGCGTAAATTTTATTATTAACTATTTATTTTATCTTGTAGATTTAAACATAAAATAGGTAACGTAACGATTACTGGCATTGCTACATTTTATAACAGCTTTTCTGTTTGACATTACAATGTGCATTTATGAAAATATTTCGCAATAATTTGCATGTCCATCTATTCTGAAATGACATGTAAGTGATATCTTTTATTCAATATCGTAAATGTCGTCTTGTAATGTTTAGAGTATGTAAGTTATGTTAATATGAGACATAAATACATATTATATTAGAAGGGCTGATGTCGCTTATTTGTGCTTTAAATCATTTTGAAAACGAGTCGCGGGGCGGTGGCGGTGGCGGCGGCGGCGGCGGCGGGCGGCATATCGTACATCGCGTGGCCGATCGTATTCTTATTGCAACTGAGCAATGACTTTTAAGCGAACCCGAGAAGCTTTACCTCGTTAAATTTTGTTGTTCCTTTTTAAATACCAGTTGCCTAGAATCTAAAAAAAAACATCAATTTTTATACAGCCTTATTAGCGATTTATAACATAGTAAAAACTATATTATTTGTTAGTTGTTAGATATAACAATAAATGATTACCAAAAATAGATTTCGTCGCTCTCGGCTACGTAGTAAAATTCCAGTTTCTGTTGGGTTAAAACTGACATGTTCTTTTTATATATTGCATTTAAATAAAAGTATCGGTAGGTTTTTAACTTGGTATATGATGATACTCCGGGCCGGCCGCATGAATCATAACCGATGGTTTGGCATTTGCATGGCCACGCGGCCGGGCCGACTAATTGCTATTCCATACGATATAAATCACATAGATATATAGACCGCTTAAGGCGAGATCTTACATTGTTATCGGCATATACGGCTCATTTTATTCGATACGTTGCAACCATCAAGATTGTTATAGTTCGTTAAATAACCTCCAAAAAGGCGAAGGAACGTAATAAATGCGGATTAAAGCTGTATCAAAAAGACTATAAATAAGAATAAGTCAAACGTGATCACAATAATGCACTTTATCAAAATTCGTCATCTCTCGTTTGTTTATTATAAGTTATGATAATTAAATATTTTTTTAATATTTCTTGACTGCGTATTTTTTTGAGATTCGTACTTTTCAATTGCTTCATATAAGCATCAAACGTATTTGTAACAGTCTGTTATATAATTTTATTATTATTAATTATATCAGCACTAGATGGTACCAGGATGTAGGTCACATTTAGTGATGGCATGAATAGAATCGAAGTATGAGGAGTGTGTGTGATGTGGGCACGGCAGGGCACGGGCATGTTGCGCTGCGCCGGGCTGGTCGTGCGGCGAGGCGGTCGAGCGCCGCCTAGCGCGCCCGGTGGTCCTCTCGGGGCGGGGTCTGCGCGGCCACTCGGCTGCGTGCGCGTCGCCCGCCCCGCGCACCCCGCGCACGCCCCGCGCCATCGCCTGCGCAGCCTGCCCGCGCCCGCGCCCGCGCCGCTTATCGTCGCATCTTCAGCCTAACTTCACTTACGTCACGCCGCATAATTGTACAACGACTGGTCTCGGGGCCTCGAATTAGTGCTCACGGCTGAGGTCAGGACCGCGAATATCGATAACCTCCACCTTCCTAATCGTATATCTTATCCGCAAAATCTTGCAGAATCAAATACCTTAGGCAATGCCTAACCGTTTCCTTTATTGTTGAATAAAAGAGGTCGTATTACTTGTAATAATAAGATTATACATGCAAGGTATTAGAGTTAGGACAATGTTGTAATTTCGAGAACTCGTTTTTTAATAATATGTGCTTTATCACATTGATGATTTGGTAACCTTTTAAATATGTACATCATTAGCTGTGTTTGCTCAATTAATAGCTATTTACTTAAACATACATACATCAAACAATTAACATAAGCATATAACTTGTACATGTAAATAATCGATCAATGAAATTCCATGTACAGGAAACGGCTGCGGAATAAGCGCAACAAATACATTTAAAAGCCATTTTAAGAGGTATTAAGGTTTGCAAAAAAGCAAAGGTGGCCGACTGCTATTCAATGATTCGTATGATATGCTCAGTCGACAACAAACAAAATGCGGACAGCGAGAGCTTGACTTTGAACGAAATCTAATTTGTGTTATTGTGTAATGCGAGCCGCCGGCCGCCGCTCACAATGACCGGGATCCGCCGAATTTATCGCTCGGTTTCACAACAAATCAAAATTTAACGAGCCCGCGCAAACTCGGGTCTTGCAATGCCACCTCCGGGTGCACTTGTGCGTGTGAATGTACCGCCCACGGCAACCGTCGCCGCACTCTCTTTAGCCGCCCAACTGTACTTTCCTTTTTCACTCTCCTTTCTTCATCTCATCTATACGTCAGCTTACGACCCACGACTTATCTTCTCATACCATTTATTCGCACGTAAATACACATTTTTTTGTAACATGCAGATTACGGACAGGTAACATAAGCAGGATAAGGATTTAAATAAATACTATTAGATAATAAACAAATACAGCTCACCTATATATAGTTTTACTTTGACTTTCGTAGATTTTTTGCGAACAATGGCCTTAAAGAATTAACAAAACGGATTGATTTTTTCTTTTGACACGTTAAAAAGTTGTTTGGGGATGTGATTAAGGAATTCTTTGAATGTTTTTTTAAATGAATTACTAGCAAGTAAAGGTTGTCGGACTCGGAGCGAGTGTAACAAAGGGTTTACCTGTATGAAACAAATTCCTGTTAAGCTGAACGCAGATAACCCGCGCGGACAAGAAAGCCTTCTCTTCGGTTTCGTCGTTACCCTTTTGTTTCGTATCTTATCGGATTTTAATTACGAATGTTGAGGAATCTCGTTATTCCTTAAATGGATTGAACTGCATCGGACTAATTTATTATTAAACAACGCAGGGTTTTATTTAAATAAGTCCTAAACCTGATTGATATTGTAACAAAGAACTCTACAGAGAAAATATGAAAAAAATAGACTTTCTTGAAGTATTTTTAAATTGTAGAGACGATTCTTTTTATTCGAAACATAAACGACATATAAAATATTGTTTAATGTTTGATCAAATTGTAGTGATCAAAGTGTAGTGTGTTGATCAATTATAAGAAAGAAAGGATTTAATTAAAAATTTACTATGAAATACACTCTTTTCAAATTAACTGTTCTCTTTGTATGGTGTATTAATATTTGTTCTAATTTACCGTCGTTATAATTTCAGAATCGTCAGTGGGTACAGGCGCCGGGTGCTTTCCCTCTGGCGCGATTGTGTACACGGAGAGCGGGCCGCGAGACATCGACTCTCTCAAGAAAGGAGACCGCGTGCTCGCCGCGGCAGACGACGGCAAGATGATATATTCAGAGGTCAGTTCAATCTGGTATCGAAAGGTTGTTGCTAAGAGTGATTGTACGTTAGAAGCTTGTATTATGGAACAAATGATAAATGAGTCGGTAGCCTTTTTAGACAAAATAGTAGATAAAAAAGAGTGAAATTTACATCCCAGATATCCTCATCGATATTTACCATGCTATTGATTAAAACATCTTACAGAGTTTGACTACGTTACTAAAATCAAACGTATTTTCATTTCCAGGTCTTGACGTTTATAGATCGAGATCCAAACGCAACGAGGCAGTTTATGGAAATTACTGCCGAAAATGGTGTGACCATAACCACGACACCATCGCATCTGTTGCTGCTAGCGGCCGCAGACGGCTGGCGAGAGTCCTTTGCCGTTAACATTAAACTAGGCGACGTTCTACTCACGAGGGGAACGGGAAGTGTGATGAGACCGTCAAGGGTGGTTCACACGAAAATGGTGAAGAGACGGGGAGTGTTCGCGCCCCTCACTAAAGCGGGCACTATCATAGTTGATGATGCTTTGGCGTCGTGTTATGCACTCGTCAGCAGTCATTCGCTAGCACACGCCGCGATGGCGCCCCTGCGATGGATGGCCAGTTGGAGCAAATCCGAAGAGATGCCGCGCGGCGTACATTGGTACGCCAACGCTCTGTACTCCTTTGGAGATTACGTCTTGCCTTCAACATATAAATATCGTTAGTGACGTGCCAGTGCGGCGACCGTTTAAAACAATATATTGCGCGCGGGACGTGCCTTTGACGGATTATGTAAATAGTATCCAAGTGTAAATACGACGCGAACTGAATGTGTAAATAGGCTCTCAATAATGCAATTATTAGTCTGCTGCATAGGACGCCTCGACTACGTTTATCGTATTAACCCATTGAAATTGTATTTATGAAGTAGTGTAAGAGACATATTTTTGCGGATTGCAGTTGACTTTCGTATATTTGTAAATTGTGTCGGTGTTGTTATTCTGCACAATGCAGAAATACTTAAATGTATGCGCTTATGTTTTGTTTATAAGTATAGTTGTATGATACTATTTAATATTGTTTATCTTACTTAAGTGGCTCTGATTATATCTTATTTCTCTCTTGACACTAAAGTTTACTCGTGTCCGTGTTCTACGATTGTAACTAGACATTCCATGCCTCTAATCTTTTACGTACTAACATTCTACATGTGTAAAATATAATGAAATTGTGATCTTGGTACCTAATACAGTGCCTTAAGATTTTATTTATTGTTATTATTGTAGGCTAGTTATCTATTTAAAAAATGACGATGTGAAGATTGCTTCGATGTAACATACATTTAACTTATTCTGCTTTATTTTCTACTTTCTTTTATTAATAATATTTTTATTTATTACTTCTTTACTTTTACTTTAAGATGTCATTTATTTATTCGTATATAGTTAGAAATGCATTCGAGGAGATTTGAGTTTTTCTGAAGTAATGAATACTGTTGAAGAGTAGTTCGTTTCGAAATTGTAAATTTAAACTGACACAGTAAAAGAAATGTTGTAAATGTATTAAGTGACTTAAGTGCCAATAATTATAAGGTATAACAATTTATTGAAACAATAGTATAAAATACATAATATTATAGATAATAAACCAGTTTTAAACAATTATTTTGGACTTCGTCTGATAAACATTATCAACCGATAGTTTAAAGTTTTGCAATTTGACTGAATAAGGCCCTGTCCCACCAAATTGTATATTGTCTGATAACAATCCAACGTCTAAAATATGTGATTGAAATATCGGATTTGTTTCCCTTAGCTGACAGTGACATCATTTTTTAGCTATCTGAGCGTCTATCAGCCAGTGGTGGGACAGGTCCTAAATATTATAAAAGCTATATGTACCTTGCTTGTAATTTGTGGCCATAATTATTATACTTAACAAATGTAAACATTTTCCTCGTCAAGTATTAAATCAGCCAGTGATCGTCAAAATGATCTTGAACTGAAGACAGTGTTCCTATATGAATTTATTACAAAAGTCTTGGTTTATTTTAGCTGTATTTTGTAGCAAAATAGTTGTTTAGAGTTTAACATATACAAAATATCAAATATTACTAAAACTACAGTAATTTTAACGGTATAAATTCCGTTTGATAACAGTTTATATTAAAAATAAGTGTTTTTATATGCAATCTGTCCATGTTCTAAATATATAGAAACTTACTCCAAATGTTAACTCCTCCTTTGGCCATGTAATAAATGTAAAAAAAAAGAATAACGTAATACGTATGTAATTTTGTATACGCATAGCTTTATATTGTATAAAATCGTGTTGCCTTAAAATCATGTTTATTATTACATGATAGAATTCTAGATTTAAAAAAAAAAACTTTAAATGTGCCGTTCTATTTATTTATTGACAATGAATTTGTACTTAAGTGAAATGTTAAATGTTAGATGTATTATTTTTGTATACTCAAGTCTTGACGTAAAACTCCTATTAGATATATTTATTACTGTGCAGTTATCCAAAACATTTCGTACTAACATTACGCCCGTATGTATGATCGGATTAAGTGAATAAAATGTTGGCTTTGTAGAAAAACAATTGTTTTCTTTTTCAACGAGTTATTTTAATTAAATACCTTTACAGAACACAACAATTTAACTCAATTAAAATCAATCACGTAATTAAATTAAGATTATGATTGTAAATATAAGAAATATTAACGCCATTTTAGTAAAATATTGAAATCCCAACTTCAATGTCAAAAATACTAAGGGCCTGTCCCACCACTGGCTGATAGAAGCTCAGATAGCTAAAAATGACGTCACTATCAGATAAAGTAACAAAATCCGATATTTCTATCACGTATTTTACACGTTGGATTGTTATCAGACAATTTACAATTTTGTGGGACAGACCCTAACTTATGGATTTTATCAATAACTATGGCTTTTTCATTTGTTACCATAGTTATTATTTCACTGTACCCTATTTGTTATTCGATTTAAACTTTTATTCTATCAAGTAATAAGTAAGGTTCAACAAAAGCACCAAAGGATCAAGATTTGAGAAAATTTATTGCGACTAAAACGTATTAAGCATTTTGACGCATAGTTAAATTGGACGAGGGTTTGGGAAGTTGCCTGAAAAGTTATTTATTTATTGATATAATTGTTTTGAACATCAAATAAATTTGACTAAGCGATAGTACAGACAGAACAGAATACTTAATTAGTGGGCGTAGACGATGAATTAATTAATTTGATCAAGGCTTCCTATTATTGGACATAGATAACGAATTAAAAAGGGGTTTTGCTTCTTGATTAAAACAATTTAAATGTTTCTAACTAGAAGGACTGTATATGAACAGCTTTTTTTAACCTGTAAGCGAATAATAATTTTACATATTACATCAAATAATAATAAATAATACATTATTAACGTCCCTGCCTGTAGTAAAAGCGTTAATGAACCAATCATTCTTCTGAGAGTAAATTTTTTTAACCTTCGTACTTAAGAGCACAATAAACGAAAGTCTACAATCTGGGTAAAACTATTCCTTAAAAGTAAAATAAAAATTATTTGAAAAATGTGGGTAATTCGTCATTTCATATTGAAGGTTTAGAAATATTTTCAAAGAAATTTTCCTAAGACACATCAAATTTACAAGACTGTTTTGACATGGAATTTATGGATAATGTCCAAAATAACATGACAGCAATAAACTGTTTACTCGACCTTGTCTCGAATATGTTAATCCGATTACTAAAATATACAAACACAGTAGACCAACATCACAGTTCGAACAGTTTCAACAGAATCATAAACATTGTCTTAGAGTTTTAAAAATTGTGAGGTGAAATAATTTACTAAACACCCAGTACAATTAAGTGACGTCATTAGGTTAGCTATCATTACACAAGTACGGTGGTTTCTCGTTTTACCACATTTCAGTTGTGTTTAGATTTACAAGTTAACCTAAATACAAGACCCGACTTACTAAATCTATTAGGTGAATGGACTCGAAAACACCGAGAAAAATATTTAGGAAAAAGGAAGACAGTTATGGCAAGTGAGATTCGAAGTTAGTTTTTAACCTTTTTTTAGAATTTCAATTCCCATGACCATTGTAGATGTTTTGTGCTGATGCAATATACTCTAAAACCCGTCGAAGAAGACGAATCAAAAGACATCTCGTTTGTCAAAATCGGTTCAGTAGTTAAAGCACGAGGCTGTTACATTGGAATTTACATACGTTTACCACGACAAACATTACACTCTTTGTCAGTTGGTAAGAAATAAATGCCGAATCACCTGAGATATGGTTGTGAAAAACTTTTATGATAACTAGTACAGAACTGTGCCGAATGTGTTTGAACCTTCTTCACTATGGCTTAATGTCAGGAGTATTGCCAAAGTTCGAAGAACATGGGTTTCTTATCCATCTTCCTGTCAATTTGTTAGATATAAAAACATGCATTACGAGAGATAAAGATTTCAGGAATCTTATATAGAATGTTTTACTCACAGACAACTTTTGATGGTGGAAAAAACCGCAAGACATGTCTTTCTTGTTTATATTTTGAACCACATCTTTGATAAGAACAATAAAAATAAAGTAAACGTAATTTGTGATACTTAACGCCATTCTCTCTAATGGGGTTTACGTCCATCGTAAAATGAAATTGCAAGCAGTTCCACAATAAAGCAGTAATAAGAAGCACACAGCTTGGAATAGCTTCAGTTATGAAAAGCCACGCTCTGTATCGCCGTGAAACTTTATTCTTGTCGCTTTTGCCCGATGACCGTATCTGCTTTATGCCTTCTTTACGGCTATTGTTTCCTGCTATTAGATTTTTATTTAATTTTTCACAACAACGAAACGTTTCGTATACAATGCCGCTTTCGTTGGTTAGTACGATACGCACCGATTTCACAACGCTCCAATGGATGGTCACACAAGAAAAGCTGTTGCAATGATTGCGTATGGTTCCTAGACAACGTGGAGCGGCTATGTGTGTCTACTGAAGTCGGCGGATCAGTAATATTTCAGGATTCTAGGAGAGCGCACGTCATTCCCTTTACTGAAATACGAATGTATTTGTATATCGCGAATAAATTAAATTTATAAATACACAAATATTTTAAGATTCTGATAACGTTGGTAAACGAAATTGTAATAATTAAAGTTTATTGTTTTACGTTTCATCGCTCCGGCAAGTAAAGTTTAAACATAGTTTAAAAGTTTATTTCAAACTGAGAGAGATTAATGGATATTTGCCTACGATAAAAATACAAAAGTGGATTCCTTTTTGCCGAATGCTATGCTGTACGTGCGGTGAGTATTATTTTTTCATTATTTCATTATAACACTGTATTACATTGTAGAAAGTTTGTGGATAATTTGTCTCAGGGTCCGACAATGTATGTTTTCTCGGTGCTTTACTTCGTTTTACTTAAACAAATTATGTTTTGACCACAAGAACTAGATGCGGGTATAATAAATGTTTTTATAAAATATCTATTGTGTTGTAGAGGCTTATGGTAACAATAAAAAATGCTAACAAAATTACGCAGATGGGAACTGGGGCGTTCGTGAATAGGCAAAGTCTAATGAAATGGAGTGATATCAGACGGTCAGGCGGACTACTTTTAATCTCTACATCGAATTAGAATACCGCTCTTTGAATTCGTAGAAAGGTCATTGTAATGCTGGAGTAACTTTTATACGGATATATTATAGGTTTTTCTCGCATACCTTCTTTGTTAGTTCTTTCTTAGATTTTGTAACCTAGTTGTTGAAGTATCTGTAGCTATAACATTTATTGACTTTACAAAATAAATGTTATTAGTAATTTTAATGTAAAGGAATGTAATACTTCATTGGCAAGGGATTGAACCTCCTACTAAAAGTAATAGTTACAATTACTACTTGTTTTGACTAGATACACTCTGCTATTTAATAAGATTTGATTTTTAAAAAAATATTTATTTCCTATAGGAATTGTAAATAAGGTTACGTTTCTTATTAGATGTTATTGATTCTTATAGAATATCTTAATAGAACAATTACGGGTAACCGAATATACAAATCGACAATTTCAATAGGTATAATTTGATTTGAATACGATTACAAATTTACTGTCATCTTTTTCGTCCTTGAGTGTGACAATAAGTAATATCCTTAAAAAAGACGCGATAAGAAAAATTATCAAACTCAACGAGACTCGGAAACTAGAAGTACACCCTATTCATCGTTAATCGCAGCATAATACCGCATGGGTCGGAAGATAAGACTACGTAGGCCCGCTAATGCCTAATTGAATAAAATATATTCTGTAGTTCTTAAAACCCTCCCAAAGTACATAATAAAACAAATAAGGAATACGTATTAAAATAGAGTTAAAGTCAAATTGAATAAACACTAGAGTCCTTTTTGTAACAAACTAGCTGTTCTGTTGAAATTTAAAAAAAACTTTATTTTGTTGTTTACATTTGTCCAGTTCTCAATTGTAAAAATTACCGTTACCATAATAACCCTACTTCCTTAATGTTGGCGGCTTGTAGTTTGGTCCCTTTCTGATACAAAGGTTGTTTCCATTTTACCCCAAGCTTAATAGAGAGAAAATATATAGACTAAAGCGTGTCGTAAGTTTAGAGCTTTTTATTAAAGAAGGAATTATTCAAAAATATGCTGTGATTGCTGACATCCTAGGCCACAACGTAGTGTGTGTTTATGGTTTATTATATTAATATAGATTTAATCTTTACCACCGCTAAGTTATAGTATAAGTTTACCAATACCTTATTTCACTTTAGAGTTTACGAACTTATTACACTTAGAAGTCCTCTACAGTGAACACTCAGTCAACAGCGTGGAGTTTAAGAGACTCGAAGCTAAAGTTGTGATTCCATTAAAACTTTGAATAATCTTAACCGATTTATAATTAAATAAATTATTGGAAATATTAATAACAACTTTTAAACAATGCAATGAACTAGACCCTTTTTTTTTGTACTTTTTTAGGTATTTATTACTTTAAGGTTTTATTTATAAGCGTTATTTTTCTACTAGCTGTTGCTATCACTATCAGCGAGTTTTCCATTACTTCTAAGACTTCCTTTATTGAAATAGACCATAGATATATCTCTATGACGGAAACAATA
Source organism: Papilio polytes (assembly GCF_000836215.1). Lineage (NCBI taxonomy): Eukaryota > Metazoa > Arthropoda > Insecta > Lepidoptera > Papilionidae > Papilio > Papilio polytes. Next base: position 1,503,001 of record NW_013525473.1, read on the forward strand.
ACTATATACTAATTTTGCTAATGTTTAAAATGCGGAAGTTTGGATAGTCGGATGTTTGTTACCAATAACTTCAGAGCTGCTGCAAGGATCTGTAGTTCACTACTTTTTCAATTGCGCGGACGCAGTCACCGACATCAGCTAGTCATATACAGCCACAAGATATATGCATTTTCAGTCGTTATTTTTTCCATTTGTGTTATGTTGGGATGGCCTATAGATATGACACTAGTTACGATTTCATTAATTCTTCTTGATAAATACTTCTTCGATTACGGCCCTAAATTTCATTTGAAAATCAATTTGAGATAGTGTCCGCAGCTGCGGTGACTGCGGGCAAGAGCTGAATGCTATTACTAAAGCACTTTGTCTTAAACGAACCTCTCAGAATACTACTAAAATAACATCACAAAATAGACGTAGCAAAAAAATTTCCAATCATTAGAAAAATTTAGACAATTACTTTTTTATTTTGACCTCGTATTGGAAAGCACATAGATTTTTGTTCATTTATTATCAGGTTTAGTAGGCAAAAGTCATTAGTCGTAATTTATTACACCATAAACTCTATTTCAAATAGATTTATTATCAAGAACCACAGAATTATTAGCGTAACTTCAGAAATAATAAAAGGAAAGTTATGTACGTCAATATTTACTACAATATGGTTCTGTGAAGAATTGTTTGTTTTACAAAGGCGGAGGCGAAATGAATTATGAAAAAGTTGATTATTATTTTGCTCCTAATAAAACGTCCTTTGTTTGTATAAAATAACTTTAAGATTAAAGTATTTTCTTTAACATATCTTACATATTATTAGGAGGACCATTATTTTTATGTTTAGATTTTAAGACATGAATTGTTATAAAGCAAATTAATATGCACTACTAGAATTCGCCCCCGATTTCAACCGCGTGGAATTAAAGAAAAGTGAAAGTGGTCTATGTAGTCTACTATAGTATTCTCTTATATGCAAAATTTCATCGAGATCAGTTTAGTCGTTTAGGCTAAAAACTATTAACCTATGTAACCTCACACCTCAAACAAAGTTATATGTGTAAGTAAAAATAATCTCTTTCACGAGTGTACATTTGGAAATGCTAGTATTGTTGAAAGTTTACGTTCCTTTTAAAGGAAAATTAGTAATATTTTATATTTTCACGTTGGACGTGACTGTACTGCGTAATATTGTTCGCTTGTGCTTACATCACTTGTGCTTGTTAACCAGGGTCGTGCTGCAATTATGACGCATTAGATGAAGCTGACGACAGAATGGTAAAGACCAAACGAAGTAGACATTACTACAGGCTACGTTAATAAGAATTTAATTAAAAAAATACCGATGAATTATAGCTACCTTGCCTATTTATTTCTTCGGATACCAAGTTAAAACATGTTTAAAAAACTATTTTTATTCGAAATAAGGAAGGAATGTATAATATTTGTCGTTACAAATACTATACATTCGTAATTACACAATAATTTTTATTTTTGTGAGTTAAGCTATCATACACATTTTACTTCATAGAAGAAGGTTTTTAACTAATAAAATGATTTATTCGTGAATATTTAATTGATGTATGAATTCAATTGTTCCCATATACATAAATACAGACCTCATAGTTAGAGTTTCGAAATCGATTATTGGTTTCTCACTAATATCGTGAGAGTAAATACTAATTCGGTAACATGTCTCCGCGTTGAATAAACAACGGTAAGCAATAAAACAATTAGAGGGAAAACACTCAGAAATAGCTCCGCTCGTTCTATTTCCCAACGTTGTATTTGGTTTGTCCATAATCTTATCTTTATTATGTTTAAACTTTGTTTTAGAAAATCCAAATCCTTTTGTACACTTTTAATAGGTATATTTATTATTTACTTTTAGTAATACTCTATTATTTTTCACATCCACACAAACTTCTCCAATATTCGTATTATAAAAGGCCGATAAACCAGATGATAAACACCCTTGATCGTCTTTTTTGGGAAAGAATTTGTGAATTCAGATATTGGGACAAGAAATCATACATTTATAATCTGTTCTATCCATAACTTTGCATAAAACGCGAAATTTATGAAAGTAGAAACATGAAATCATTAATTACTAGGATATTCCTTTTTAACAAGGCACGGAAAATTCATCAAAGCTGTAAAATCAACCGTTTATGGTTTTTGTAAATAAAGGATTTTTTTTAAAAAACAGACATTTACAAAATAATAAAATGGAATAAAATGTTTAGATCGCTTTAGTAATACACATTAAGGTATACATTGAAATTTAAAAGTATTCGATTGGGGTAAAGTTCAACGGGCGATGTTTACATTAATTCGTGTGTGCAGTTCTTGGAAAAGTTGGATTGTTTTTCAAGAAAACTATTTACTAAAAATAGTTATCTAAAATTGAACAGACTTGCTCGTGAATGATTTTTAATATAGAACTAAGTAGTAAGTACACAAGCATTTTATTTTAATTCAAGCTTTCGTATTCCGCATTGCATGTTACAAGGAGAACGTTAGTTATGAGTGTGGAAGGGTACATCGATAGAGGTAGACCTAGAAAGAGATGGATGGATTGTGTAAAAGGTGACATGATCAAAAAGGGAGTGATGACTGAGATGACGTATGATAGAGTTATGTGGAGGACAAAAACCTGTTGCGCCGACCCTACAGAAGTAGGATAAGGAGATGATGATGATGATGATGATGATGTATTCCGCATTGGTATAAGATCAACACTGTAGAATAAATAGAATTTTTAAAACTGGCAAATGATACTAATCTTAAACTTTGTAAAATACTAAGACATTTTTGTAGATTATACAAATTGTTTCTCAAGAGTTCGTCCATTTTTGTAAGTGGCCATAAAAATGTAAGTACGTCACGGCAACTCTCTTCTGCATAATTTTAATACTTCGCGAACATCGTACTTGAATATTATGACTAGTATTTGATCTTACATATTTTAATATCCTTAAAACGGAACGATGCGTTATTTCTTGCCTAGTAATTATATTTTATGTATATAATGGTTTATAATTAAAAAGATGTATAATAAAATATACTTGAATGTCGTTAAAAGTGCGTTTACATATCTGACTAATAAATGTTTCACGCCTAAATGGTTGACAGGATCACCATGAAAATTAACATAGACTTAGGGCATAGTTTGAAAGAATATATATGCTACTTGCTTTTATTTTTTTTAATTTATGCGATTTTTAGTCGTTGACGAAAACTTTTTCTAATATTTAAAAGTGCTAAATATCATGCATTTCGTGTAAATGTACGAGTAGTTGTAAAATCTTTTCTATCTAAATGTCTCTATTAGCATTTTAAATTACGATTTTTAAATAAAAGGTCCAGGCCACAACACATTTACAGTTCTTTGATGATTCTCGCAATACAACGATTGATTCAAAACAACTGTGAATAAATCGAAGTCTTCAAAGGCGACGCATGTTATTTATATATAGTACTGAAAAAATTCCGTCACCTAATTACGTCGGTGTGAATTATTCAGTTATATAAAATTAGGGTAGGCAGAAACAAAATAACCTTTACCGGTAAAATGATCATTATGACTATTTTAATCCTAATCATAATTAATTAAATTCCGATGTGTTTTATTATTGTATCATCCAGATTTTAATTAAAAATCGTATCACTATTTTTAATATTAATACAAGTATGAGCATATTTGTCTATAAATAAACGTTATTGAAGCCATCTTGTTCGTATTTCGGTAAGTTATATTCGAGAGTCAAAGCTCTTATCGAATTCGAAATAAAACTGTCATAAATAACACGGAGCGTGTCATTTCGTCGCCTTCGTCAGATTTTATTTTAGTTAAGAAAATCCTAGAACATTTTCTTCAAAATATTGTATAAAGAAATGTAATATTTACTTACGTTGATAACAAGACTGATAAGTTTAAGGAACAGGATTCATTGTTTTTTTACATTGGAGTAAAATCCTTAATTTTAAAATTTGATTATACGATTAATGTAACGTAAACCATCACTTAAATATGTTTTGATAAATCTGTCACTGCTTTATTTCTAAACTGCACTTATTTCTTATTTATTAAACGGAAATTAGAAATTAATAGATTATCTTTTTGATCAATACATTAATTATAAATAATTTAACTCTAAGTCTCATCATAAAACGATACCCGATACATAAAATTAATTTGGAAATTTGGTAGAGAAAATGATTTGACGTCGACAGCTTATCAGATTATCTTGACGGGGATCGATACTGGTAGCACGTGTGAACACTAAAATTTTCACATTTTTCATCAAATACGTCTAGATCAAATATCCCAAGGTAAAATTTTATAATATATGACATAAAAACACAATTTAATCAAACGAAGGTTCAATTGAAATTAATACTTATTACAAGAATACAAAATTTATTCGATACTCGTAATCAATAGAAATATAGACGTGACGTGTAAATAAGGGGTTACAAAATGTACTATTCCAAAGTTACGGAAATAGAATAAGTGAATTACTTAAATGTTATTCAGGAACGTGACCTTAATGGAGAATTATAAAAAAAAAGATTCCCATTATATGCTTCTTTAAATCACTTTGCTAATCCTGTCTTATAACCTACGGTAATGTTTTCCCACGAGTGTGTCCACAGCCTATAGAAGTTCATACCAGAAGCCGTATCTCACAGTTTTACGATAATGCAGCGTTGACATGGAGTGATTTAAATGCCCTTAGCTTTATAACGCTAAAGAAACTACCGCATATTACAAGAAGGAAAATGCAGATTTTTCTAGAACTAAAATTAATTCATTAATTTTATATATTCTAATAGTTGTAATGTTATACAAATTGTTGGTTTTATTGGTATTTAGAGATAATTTAATACCTTATATGCCTTTTATGCGCAAAATAAATCTAAACAAAGATGACTACAAGTATCATCATATAAACTTTTTTGTAGAAACAATACAAAACAATTTGGGACCATATACCGGTGATAAATGTGAAACTGTTTTGTCCTCATCGTTCTATCGAAATAAAGTAGTTTTACCAGATGCAATCAAACAGCCATCGGGTGAGACATTTCGCAAAGGAAATGAAACAAGATTACGTAGACAGGGCGCAAAAAGAGTTATGGGAACAGCTCACTGTGATTGCAGATTTCGATTGTGGCCCAATGAATTTGTTTCTCTGTTTGATTTGGGTTACTTTTTTCCTGGTTTCAAGAAAAATACTCTGATTAAATTGTTATTTAATTCCCTCATATTTTACTATTTCTATAAATGCGAAGTTTAAATAGATGAATATTTATTAGAATGTATCTCCTAAACGGCTCTACGGATTACAATTGAATTGTATAGATGTTGAGGACAGTCTGGAAGAACACATATACTACTTTTAAATCATGTAATAGTTATAGTTCCACTGGGATACATAAGTGGGATATAAGGATGTTTTACTTATTTTGTTGATTTCATTTGTAATTCGTTTCATGTAACATTGAGGTTGATTTAAAGTTGGTAAAAGATTTGGACAAAAGGCACTCTACTATATGCATGGAGGCATGTTATACAAATAAAAAAAACATGTCCTAATCTACTTTATGAAAAGTACTAATGTAATGGAAAGTTTTTTCTACCAGCTTATCCTATACTTCAAACCAATGAATTTCAGGCTTCTTATCTTTTCACAAATACGCGTAACAATATATCACGTGAAGGTTTATGAGAGCTGCCTTCGGCCGATTTTATTTCGTCTACGTGTTTGTACTTAATCCTATAACAAACATTCCTTTCAAAGACGAATAAGTGCCAAATACTCCAAAATTGAGTTCAAATATCACGTGTCTTATATATATCTATTGAATTATATGAATGTACTTATCTCTACTCATATTAATTTGTAGTATATAAGATTCAAAACTATGCAAAGATTGGTGCTTTCTTATTATTTCCCTACTTTTTATTGATAGTTTCGAGTTGCATAATTCTATTTATATGTTTGTTCAGCAGTTTCATTGTAAAGTTAGCGATGATTTGTAAAGAAAGGGAAATTAGAAACCCTTACAATAAACAATATATCTCAGTTTTTACTATGTTTTATTTCACAGTGAAAACGTGATAGGTTAACAACCATCGCGATTATTATCGTCTAATTTTGAGATTATGATGAAAATTTAAGAGGAAATTAAAGTTACTTTTATGGTCAATGATCGATCAGAAAAGGCGACGATGCGAGAAATTGATTTATAAAGCTGTGTAAAATATATTAAACTTTGTATCTTCGAGTAAGTTACTAAGTTAAAAGTTTGGAAACGAGATTTTCTCTTCAAATGGTAATCAAAGAGCTCTTCAGAAATACATTTCCGATTCGATGTTATAACGCGATTCGTTCAAATGTAATAATCCTTGTTCAATAAATAAATATATTGAAGGAAATGTGAATATTCACAATTTATATTCCGAGTTTACTTAATATGTAGAAATATGATTTTATTCCCATCTACATAAGCTTTTTTTTCTTGTAAATTGGTTATTATACAAATAAGTAAGAACATGTTATTTGTAATTAATGTATGTGATAATATTTCGTTCATTTGGTTTTTAGATATAACTATGTGGTAAATCATAACGCTACAAACGGTAATTGGTTTTCTAATTATTTTTTTTAGTAATTACTGTGGTAGAGCTCGCTTTAACATTTTCGTAGGAATGGGACGGCTCGCCCGGTGTGGGATACGTTAGATAAATTACCATGACCACACAGAAGACAGACGTGAAATGGGAGCAATTCCGCGATTCGTCTGATGAGTGTGATGCAGGAGGCCTACTTTTAAGGATAGGACGGAAAAGTATATTTAAAGGCGAAAGAGACGCATGAGAAGAGAAAATTGCGTCTGTATGTGCGTCTCCTCCTCCTTCGATTAAGGGTAACGCGTCTGCAATTATGGATGCCTATGGGCAAAGATCGCTTCACCATTTGGCAGGTGGCCGCTTGTTCGTTTGCCACCTAATAATATAAATAAAAAATAACGTCTTTGTATTTATTGTGTTTGTATTTACAAAACATGATCATTTTTACAATGGTATTAAGAAAGTATTAGTAATATATAGCATTGTTTTCCACACCTTGACCTAAAAGTTACAGTTTTAGACAGACAGAGTACATCAAACGTTGAACGAAATATTATTGAGACAGATCGTTGCACTTTAATTAGGACAGGGACGAATTTTTGTACTAGTTGTGTACCTACTGGAGATTCCTATAAACACGTTTATTTTCTTCATTTGCGAATTTGATTTGCGTCCTTCGGCAAACTAAAATGTAAGACTTATAAAAATTATTATTACTGCTCTTATTACTTCTTGTGTAATTTACTTATAATAAAAGTAAACTATTCGTCTTTCGAAGGTCCTAAGTCCAGACATATTTATATAGCAAAAATGGTAATACAGAATTGCTAATAATAGAAAAGTAATTTTGCGTAAAACGTTCTATTTCACTTCTTTAACGCCTCGCATTGCCAATCGATCATGTTTCCTAATACAATGAAAAAAGTTATTTTGTTTATGTGTTCACCCGTGGCTCGAATAAATAACGTAGCAAAAACTAACACATCAATATCCGTACCACACGTGGTTATATATTGGCTTATTTTCCAATATCCTACCAATTCTACACGAAATAACGTTTCAGGATAGATGTGAAATATGAAAAACTAGGCTAAAACTAACCATACTACAAATCAATTGAATTATTAAATAATCTACGTAACTTGACCTTAAATGATTTACAAATTTAATTTCCAATTCTTGTTCAATTTTATTAATACAAAGCAACCTTTCTTAAAACATATTTTATTCAAATATAAGCTATGAATACTGTTGCAAACAATATTCACATAAAGATCAAAGCACAGGTTATCTTTGAACGAACGACTCTGAGGATAATATGAAAAGAGATCAGCATTAAATCTTCTAAATTTAGCTCGAAAGAAAATTGAACGTTTATTGTCTGTACAATAGAAGAACGCTTATTTACTTTTCCGCTACTTTGAAAAGGCGAATCGCATAAAATTTGTATTATGCGTATATAAAAATATATGTATAGAAAATGATAAGAAGCAATTGTAATACCTTAATTATTTTGCTTATAAAAAGCTTTGGCCTGTATGTTCATTAGCTTCTTTTTTAGTTTAAATAAAATACTTCAAAGTGTATTGTTAAAAATATTTCTTATGAGCAACAACGACTGATTTAATGCCCCAAAGCTGAATTTTTACAATTCTCAGATGCTTGTGATCCCCTTGCGTTATTGGATTCAATATTATTTTATATGTATGGTATATTTTTTAGCTGTTTGATCTTATCCAATCATACCTGAGACTTGATTCATAGCGTTGTTTTTGTACCTGATTTACGAAATGAAAATTCATCAATCAACAATATATTTTCGTTGATACAAATAAGTTTGCTAGACATATTAGGAGTAGACACAACTTCTGCTGAATTGTGTTCCCTTTTATTTATATTAAATTCGCATATCTAGCTGGGCCGTAACTTCGTCAACGTGCAATTCAAAAATATATATTTCAAGACAACACTAAACTTCCCTCACCTTTTTTTATAAGGAAATCGGAATTCGGAAATCACGCCTAAAATAGGAAATATCCTTTTGTTTTCATTCCTGTAGGTAAAGCATATGCAAGATTTTAATGCAACTAATAGTGTTATCTACGCCTTTGAATCTTGGCTCGTAAATCAAAGTTTAACCTAGACAGTAATTAGTGTCGCAACAAGGGGACTATCCTTTGAACTTAGATTACTCTCTTGCTATAAAATTAAGCGCTTGGTCACTTAATTACTTTAGAACTTAACCACTAAATTGTTTATTAATGTAACTACATCCATCATAATGTATTACATTTTCAATAAATCTTGTAAGTCTAACATTGAGTTTGCACTGCAAACATGTATTGTATAAAATCACTGTTTTTATGGGTCCATTTCTCAAGAGAAAGGTAGAACCATTTCCTTCTTCCACATAAATGGTCTTGTATATGTTTCCAGCAGTGTAAACTTACTGTACATCGATGGATCTTTAAGTATGAACAAATGACTTCTAAATGTAATGAAATGTTTAATAATTCAATTATTTGCTTATTATTAGAAATTAAGCAACGACCTATCCGTGTAACGTTAAATTTCAACATCAAATAATCCAAGCCTAAAACAATTCAAATTGGAATACCTCCTCGAGATTCTTCCTTGGTAAATCAAACAAGACATTTTAATTAAAGTTATTTTCTATTTTCACTGATGTTTGAAACGTATTTTCGTGTGTTTATTTTTAAGTTAATTAAAAAACCATTAACAAGATATAAAGTACGTTTTTGTTTAAGTCTTTACAATTCATATGAGATTAATGTAAAAAACGTGTTATGAGTTTTCTACAAGTATTTTCGATATACAGAGTGTTCCCTAAGATGACGAAAAAATTGTCCAATAAATTGCAGCCCTTTTGTTCTTCCTTCTAGAATTTCTTTTGACAAGATTGCTAATAAACACAATATGGCGTCAAAGCATAAAGGTTTCCCACAAACTTATATGGAAGTAGCCAAAATAATACGGATAATATGTGAATACTAGCTGTTCCCGGGCGGCTTTATCCGCATGAAATTATGAAAATTTTATTTTATTGTTTACATTACAATTACAAATGACAAAATAACATGACATGATGAACCTTGCTTCCTTGATGTTGGCAGCAACTTATGGTCTCTTTCCGACATTATGGTTTTTATCCAAAATATTTACTCCCTAAGTTTAATGGCGTGAAAATATATAGCCTAAAGCATGACGTAAGGCTTTTTATTAAAAAAAGAATTATTCAAAAATATGCCGTAATCGCTGACATCTTAGGCAACAAAGAAGTTTGTGTTTACGCTTTATTATAAGAGTATAGATAAAACATCAAACATAGAGATTTTTAATATCAACTTCTAGTAATTAAAAATACATTTACGTATTTAAATATTACATGAATAATAACAGGTATGCATTTAGTAAGAATATATTAGCAGTTAAATTTTACTTCTATGCAATAAATATGACATTTTTAATTCGTGATTCAAACTTCAGAAATAAAACCGCTTGAAGTTTTAGTTCCTTAATTCCATTAAAAATTTATGATTTAAATTGATATTGAGTTCATGAAATAAAAAACTTCACTGTTCTTTATTATTCCAACGTAATTTTTATTATTCTGTATTTCTTTAAGTTATTAATTTAGTTTAAGGCGTGGGTAGCTAATAATTGCCTTGAAGATATAGTCCTTCCTTACATCTGTGCGAAAATTACTTACCGGGACCCTATCTTTTACATATTTTACTCATTGTTAAAAACTACATGCATTTAAAACTACAAAGGAGTACAAGTAACATCGTTTGATAACATTTTAATTGATATTGGTGTTTTGGATTGATTTTAAAGTAAAGTAATCATTTAAAAAAAAACAAAGCGACAAATCAAAGTAGGTGATTTCGGTTAATTTTTCCTGTTATAAAAGTGCTAATCTATCAAAACGGGGTTCAATATAAATTTTCTTTTTTTATTTTCATATACCTCTGTCTAATGTCTAATTCAGAATTTAAGATGGTAAACAATAAAATAAAGTTTTTATAATTTCATGCGGGTAAAGTGCGGGAACGGCTAGTTATATTTATAAACAGCTTCCGTTTTATATTAAACTACATTCCTGCAATAATTAACTGTTTCGTATAAAACAAATGCTTGTTAATAAGAACCCCTATACACACCGAGTATACAGCCATATACAACCATTCCTTTCCAAGCATTCCAGTTAACAATTACGTAACAAAACTTTAATACAGCACTATACAAGAATCCTACGAATGGGAGCTATATTTAATTCCTTCATTCCTAGACTTATTTATAGTTGTAATAGTTTTCATATTAAAATACGTATTGGTTTATAAATAACAAATGATTAGCTTGCTCGTTTGCCACTTTAAAATAAATAGAAGCAATAAAACTTAAGAAACAATTGTAATAGAGAAAGAGTACTATGAAAATAATAGTTTCATGATTGTCGCTAAATATTGTTCTATAGCTATATATTTTAATACTAACGTCTTGTTTTGATACTACGACTAAGATTAAAATAAACAAAAAGTTTATGAAAGTATTTGCTAAAATTTCGTCTTGTTTGTTTAGTATTAGGCGTAACAAGCTTTAAATTCATTGCGAAGATAAGAAAAGTTTTGCTTTTTTTGCACGAAAATAACAAGGGAGTATATTTTCTTAAAAACATGAGCGAGTAAAAACAGATAGAATGATTATTTGTCTGGATGTCTGCTGATGTATGTTACAGTACCTTTACACACTAATTTGAATTACAAATCACTGTCTCACGTTTATTGGTTAAATGTTAACAACACAATTGAACATATTTTCGCTCACAGTAAATGATGTAACGTCGAAAATTGTTTATATCGAGCGAACTTTATTAAATTGTCACCATTTATCACTCAATAACAACTCACGTTCACTTGCTACGATGTTCGTAATTGGAACAGCAAACGAATTAAACTTTTTGTACAAAAATACGGAAGTTTTTATAAGTTTTTTACTTTTTAAATATCTCATCATCGGGATTGTAAGGTACGCGTAGCCGTAACGCTACGACTGCTACGAGCTACGAACGTTTATATTGTAAAATCCTTATTAAGTTTATATGAATTACAAATTAAATAATATCTATCTACACTTGCTATAACAGACAGTGAAAAAAAAATATTTTTTTGAAGTGAATAAACTATTAGAATACTAATACTACTAATTCGCCGCGACTTTGTCCACGTAGAATTAAAAAAAAAAAACAAAAGCAAGTAACTGTTCAGACAGTTACTTGCTTTTGTTTTTTTTTATGATAAAATTATACGAACGATAAAATTTGACTGTGGATGTAGAGGCTGAGATCCGTTAAGCCGTTTAGGCCTAAAATTCTAACAAATATTCCTCCATCCATTTAAACTTTCACATCTATAATATGTATTGGTAAGATGAAACAATTATTACATGACACTATTTTTTTTAACAGATAAATCGAAAATGGTTTTACACTCAATAGTGCCGACTTCCAAATCACATGCTATTGTTAAAATAACTTTTACTTCAAAACCAGTGGCAAGTGCCTATATTTTATGAGAATAAAACTAACTAGTAATCTATTTTCTACATAGTAACATAAAGCCTCTTAAAGAAGCAGTAATAAAAAACTTTTTGTAGAAAGTAATTCAATTTATGAACGACGTGTATAGAATCATGATATTCTCAGGATCTTAAAAATAGTTCCAGCGTCATAAAATAAAATCTTTATTACATTACATATGGGTATATAATATAATAAATTTTTATATATATGGGTACATCACGAACTTTGGAATTAACACACTTTCATACATATTTTGATAGCATACTTGTTATTGATATTTTTTATGTATATATTTCCGAGATCTCTTGTTTTTCTCTTCGGAAGTTGTATCATTTTAATTTACTAATCTGAAGTCTAAGAAATTACACGGCGCCATCATTTCGAAAGTATACCACTTGCAATTTATCCCACTTTTATGCAAACCTAAGCAAAGCTCTAGAAAATGTCGTATTTTTTATTTGAAGATTTATAGCGGAGTGTAATCGCTAAGACACTAACTAAAATGACTAGGTTTTGCATGACATGTACATTTTTGTAGCGGAAGCAAGACTCTGCACTTTTTCTACATTTTACATTTATAGTTTACATAATTATGATTTATTCATGTTTAATATTAAAATAATATATCGTAGAATTGATCAACGAATTGATACTTTTTTGTTTTATGCGATAATGTAATGCAATTGCAATCATAGTTTTAATTTTTTACTAAATGTGTGAAATGAAACCATTCTGGTAACCTTTCTGTTAAGTTTAAACTTGTATCGTTTAATAAATTAAATGCATAAAATGTTTCTTTTTATATAATTTGGTATATTGGACGAAATGGAACACAACATTAATTATAGTTCCAACAGAACGTGATTTTTCCAAGGTTTTATACTGGTCCTAATAGGATTATGTCGGGAAAATATATGAAAGAATATTAATAAAAAGTGAAGACATTTTTTTAATATAAAAAAAGGGCCTTGATATAACAAAACTTATTTGTAGATAGTACAAAATGTATATTGAAAATAACTAACTAGACTAATTTTTAAAGAAATTTGCACAATTTAGCACTGGATATAAATAGGTATAGATGCAAATACGAATCTGTCCACTATTTTTTCTTAAGTTAAATATATCAAATTGTAGCTAATTAAACATAGTACAATTTGGTGTTCTTAGTTTAAAAACAAAAAAAAAATCGATTGAAACGTATTTTATTCTATATCCTCTAATTATTCCTAAGTTTGTTAATGATTGCATCGTATCATTTGGCCATCTAGTGTAAGCATATTAATAAAAGCACTTACATATATTTTTGTTATTTATATTTCTTATGTTAAATCGTTTATGTAACTTCTTACTTTCTATTACAAATTCCAAAGTTTAAATAGATGGTTGTTTGTTAGAAGATTTCTACCGATCGTCTAACTAGATGCCAATGAACTTTTGCACAGATATATAACAAAATCTGGAAGAACACATGGACACAGACTCGCAGGCAAAAGCTAGTAAGCTATAATTTATCACCACATTGCTCTACTTGGACATCAACAATAAAGATTTAATTTTTAAACATGATACAGTTGAGTTTAATTATAAAAAGTTATGAAGCTAATCCCCACGCCGATTGGCGTTCATCGCGTATTCATGAATAATTTACTAGTTCTCCGCGTATCACACACCTCTTTTAACGAATGAGTGCATTAAAAATACAACGGAATTAAAATTGAATAACTAATATGAATTATCCTTTTGTCCTTTAGATTTCATCTTTTCTTCGCTGAATTACAAAACTACGTTTTGAGAAGAAGTTAATTTCAAACCTATCACAGTGTAACATAGTCCTTTGTAAATGTTACCCCCTACCAGCACAACGTCGCACAAATAATGCAAATACATTCTAGAGCCGCGGGAGACATGTACACTAAAGTGCTCCAGCAGGGAGTATTGAGTCACCTATAATATCATTAAGTTTCCTTCGATATACTGAAGACAAAGATAAAAGCTTCGCGTCTGTAACATGGCGTCAATTTCCTTAAATCAATCGCAGTCGGTTTATCTAAATTTTCCACCATCTTTGGATATGGAACACGAAAGGATATTCCCGATAATTTGTTGAATATAGGGGGTATTTGTATTTTATATGTCACCGGTTGTTCATATTCATTATTTTGTAATTGATGATATATTTCCAATTTAACATTCTATTGATAGTTTATTAACGCACTAGCTTTCGCCCACGACTCTGAACGCGTGAAATTAAAAAAAAAACTAATTAGTCTATATGTTCTTCCAGATTATCCTCTAAAAATTATAAATACCTGCCAAATTCATAGAGATCCGTGCAGCTTTTAGGCTACAAACTCTAACAAACATCCATATAAACTTTCGCATTTATAATATCAGTAAGATAATAATTTAATCTTTAGAATAGTATTGTCTTATTAATACCAAGTTAATTACATTCCGTTTAACACCCTTATCTATCATTCCTATAAACTTTCCATCCCTTATCAAATTACATTTTGAGCTCGTCTTTGACAAAGGGCATTGAAATTCGATTAAGGAAATGTAACAGATGCTTGACCTTTCCTGATTCTATTATGATAGTTGATACCCCAGTCTATATTAGAACCATTTAAAGATTAAGTTTTAAGAGTTTTTGTTAAAATAACAACATTTAACTGGTTCAGCAATAATTGATTAAACTATTGTATTTAAGTTCAGCTTAAAAAATTGACTCCAAAAGTGTATGTTTTATTCAGTTACTATACATTTTAAGGGAATTCGAACCATTAACTTTAAGCTTGTCAGTCTGAAGTAAACTCAGCGAGTGATCCCTGCGAGCTACGCTTTCAATACATTATAATCAGTCGGAGTACATTTGTAGAGACGGTGGAAAAGGACGCCACGATATTACGACATCAAGACGTCGAATTTCAACTTTAAATATAAATTTTATTAATGGATACGTAAAGTAGATTACATATCAAATAAAATATGAGAACGTATAGATTTTTTCATTTTAATACTATTTACTAAATCGCCAAAGTGTAGGTATATGAGGTCGCGCTTTAAAGGCTATTGGTGCTTAGAGTTCCGTAGCTAAATTATTCCAGAACATTTGTGAGTGTAAACTAACGAGGAAACTTCGGTTGCCCACACGGAACTGTGGTGGAAACTTTCAAAAACGTTTAAACTTCTATTTTTGGATAAATGAATACTCAATTTTTACTTTAAACAATGACCAAGTTGTTTGTTAAACCGAAAGTAAATCATAATTAGTAATAATCGTAGTTTTTTTGTTTTACAGATAAGTAACAAGAGAAAATGGGTCGGAACTCTGGTGGTGTGGAATCCAATGGAGAACTTAGAATATTGTTGGTTGTCACAGTAATAGTTGGATTACTATTGATGCTGTCCCTGCTGATGTGCTACGCGTGCGTGCTCAAACGTCTTTGCTGCGGCACACCGCGGGAGAGGTCCAAGAATTTAGCATGCGCTAGAAGAACTGAAAGCTATCCTATGGGAGATGTGACTCTTCTCTCGCAGCCTACGGAAAGTGAACGGGTTTAACACGTTTATGGCATATTTTGCTATTTAAAGTAGTTGTATAAGAATATATGAATGTTTTTGTAGTGCCAAATTTAAGAAAAAACATGACTATTTTTTTGTATACGAGTTTCTAAACGCAATTTAAACGAATGATATAATTTATCTACGATTACATATATATTTTATTATCAACGCTACACTTTCACTTTTAACTGAACAAACATACTACACAGTTAAACTTCTGTGTGTAGGCAACATTTTAACTGTCAGTTAAACTAGATTTGCCTACACACGTATGATTTAACACTCCGAATGTTCAATAAAAATTGAAGGTGTTTATAGGTAAGTGTAGATTTTTAACTTACATAAGAATATTTGATATTTCAAAATGTATCGAAAGTTTAGTAAGCAACAGATTAAAAAGCAAAATAATGTAACAATCTGAATGCTAGTTATAATTAAAATTAAGCATTAATACAATAAAAAGTAATGATACATAGTTACATATATAATGTCTATGTTTTATGGTCCTAAGCAAACAGAAGCCTGTGGGATAAACAAATAAATAAAAGTTTGAAACAAGTTTTAACGACGTTGAGAAATGTTATTGTTGATTTTATCTGAAACAGTAGTAGTTTGTTTTTATTAAATACGAATTACGTATACAAGTTTTCGAATAAAAACATGGTTTTTAATTATATATCGGTATGTCTATTTTGACAGAAGAAAATAGAAATTAAGAAGAAAAAACTAGTTTAAAATGTTTGGTTTATTACACATATGTTAATATTCATTTTTCGATATAAAAGTGTTTTAAAATCAAATATGTAAGACTTATTTACTTATTTATTTATTTATTATTACCTTTGTCTATAACTAGTTTCTGGCTTCGTTGGAAGTTTTCTTTTTATAATTCCATAATTGCTTAAAACGGAATTTCATAAAAATATAAACAATATTCAGGACTTGTATTAATTTTCATTTAAGGAACTATTTTTTTGATAAACAAGTTTAAAAATTCTAAATTACACTCTGGTAACAGATTATAAGTCTAATTTGTGAATTAAAAATGTATCAATATAGAGGATCATGGATGTACCAAAAAAATAAACAAAACATGAGCAGTATTATGATTTATTTAATATAATTATAACCCCTGTACTTTCATCAGCTTCAATATCTACCAAGTTTTTTAAACATAATATCTTTATAAAATTTAGAATTTTGTTAATTCAACAACTCAAATGTTATTAAAAGAAAACCATATATTGAACAAAATCTCAAACTACACTATAAACTATAACATTATTATCAAAATTCTTAGAAATGTATAAACTACATACATATGCGGTTTACATTTTAATTAACAATGTAAATAATATAATTTTTTAATAATTAACAGATTACATAAAATTCAATATACATTTATACAAATAATCCATAACAGATTGTATATTTTATTTCAACTTTTTCTTATTAGCTAATCTTATTTAAATGTTTTTTTATTTAATTTGTAATATACAAAATGTACATGATAGTGAAATGTGTAGTAACAACTTATATAAACTCATTGTAATTAAAAAAAGTTAGTCTATGGTGTATAATTTTGTTCCCGTAAAACTCCATGTACCAATGTCCTTAGAGAATTAGGTTTGCAGTATTCTTCCAGCCAATTAAATACGCCAGCGGAAAATTCAGCAAAATTGTTTGTAGGCACAGATTCAAATGATTCAAATAACTTGTCCATTATACCCTGAAACTGATGACAAAATAAAATAAATTATGTAACTTTAAATGCTGGCTAGAATGACTCATAAGAATCATAAGAAATGGCAACTCTAAAATCTTGGACTATAGCAATTCTAATGAGCGACAATAAACAATCAAATTTATTATCTATTTGTTGATAAATTGGTTTGATCAGGTCTCATCATAACACTCAATTATGTAGTGAAACCAAATTTATAATGCTACCAAATTGTTCATGATTGTATATTCTGTTCTTTAGAAGTGCTAACCAGTGTTTCCATAATGTGAACTCTTAATTTCTACTGTTCAATTAATTACAGAGTAAAAAAAATATTGATAAATAAACAAGTTGCTTCTTTTGGGAAGTCGGTAAAAGTGTAATGTACAATTTTATGTTAAGGATTAATAATGGAATAATTTATACACACCACTTGAAATTTATCTTGATCAGTTAGCCTCTGTTCATTGTGTCCGGGAACTGAATGTTGGGCTTTCACAATCTGTTCATAGTTAGCCTGCATTATGCGTAACGCCACTACATCTTTACGTAGTGCATTCCTTTCCTCTTCCTGTCTTCTTCTTTGTTGAAGAAGATATTGAATATAATCTATGGATTTTTGGAGCACCTGAAAACAAGACCTTGACCTCGTAAAACTAATCTTTTAGTGTTTTCTATCTTAAATGTCCATTTCAAAGCATTTAATATTTAAGATGTCAACTACTGTTATAATTAATGAACAATAAATACATGTAATTAATCATTTTATATTTTTTTTCCCAATTGTTTACAGATAGAAACATGTATTAAAACTATTTTTTCTAATCTACAACATATTTACACAGATAAGATTATAGTAGTTGTAATAAAATGAACATTATTCTTATCTGAGCAAAGATAATATGTTTGGCACAGTTGATAGTTACAAATAGAAAAAACCAAAACTTAACAAAATTGGACAAATATTGACACAATGAAGATCATGAGCTGTTTGCATGCAAGATTACAAAACAATTAAATATAAACTATTCAACATTATTGTTATCATTCATTTGTTTCTGCATACCTACAAAAAACGGTAAAGTATTATGTTTAGTCCGGAATTTTGTAGAAATATATAATCATTTCAGAAAAAAAAAATGATTAGAGACAATCCACACTTAATAATGCACAAAAGTTTTAAAATAGTGTAACAACCTCAAATAAATATTGTTAATAACATTTTGGTCTTCTATTGGAATAGTATGACTTGTATATGTACAAGAAAAAATTGTTATTATTTTGTAATTTCCTTACCGCTGCTTTACTTGGTTTGTAACCAGAAGCATCTGTTTGTTGACATGTGGGCACCAGCTCTTGTAAGGAATCATAACCTTTCTTTATAGCATCTCTTCTTTTTTGCTCTGCCTGAAAAGTATTTAAAGTTACCTTATTATTATTATAAATTACTGTTGTGTCAGGTTGAAAACTATATACATTGGTATAGGGATAATGATAAAAATATGAAGAAAAAAATTAAAATGCTATAGCTGTGACATATTTTTAAAATTTTGCTATACAATCATTTTTAATATCCGTTTATATCTTTTGTATGATTGAAATTTTACTTGTAATATAGCAAACCTGTGTATGGGCCTCCCTTCGTCTTTCTCTGAAGCTTAGAGCTGAAGCCTTGTTATCGCCACTATCATCTTCGTCTTCTAAAAAAATATATAGTGTTATCAGCAGTTAACTGAAGATATCAATCAATTTAATTACATGGGCTATGGTTGATATAAAAATAACTTTTGAGCATAAAACCTAATTAGTAAACATATTCCTTATTGAAGTTATGAACATTAAATTCTAACCCGAGTTATGATTAGATGATGATGGAGTTTGATGGATATTCTGAATTGAACCACTGCTTCCACACCGAGGATACATAATATTAAACTAATTAAAATACGACGTAATTAAACAATCAATTTAAAACAATAAATAAATATTCCTATAGGTTAATAGTAGACAGTTTGACAGAAATGTCAGTGACAATGACAATTGACAACATCTTAAGTGATGTTGCTAACAGAAAGTACTAAATGATTACCGTCTTCAATCTTTTCTCTTTTTTGCCATTCAGAGAAATAAATAGTCTCCTCCCTCTTGTTTAATCTCCCCCTTATTATAGGGGTTACATTGGTTTTACCATCGTATTATCTTCTGAATGAATCACAGTTTTGCATTTTTATTACATTACAAAAATGCTTCTGCATGCAATTCTCTACATTTGTCTGTGGTTTTGTTAAATTGGTACAAATTGGTAAAATCATGCCTGTGAAACTGTAATGTTGGTAGCACTGTAGTGCCAAGTCTGAACGTTTTCTCTCCATCTCCAACAAACAAAAAAATATTTTTTGTGCAAGCTAAGCGCTCTAGTGGCTATTGCGTCTTAACATTTAAATTTGCTTGAAAACCAAAGATAAAATTAATAATTAACAAATAAAACATGTGCATGAACTCTTGAGTGAGTGGTTTATTTGAGTTAAATTGTTTGTCGGATCATGATGTCTATAATCGTAGGTATACCTACTCGAATGCTCAAGTGACCTAGCCTACCATGGCCACCATTTTAGAAATGTTCGATTGTGATCAACAGTATAGTAGCATATTTTGTCGTGTAAATTTAAATAATACTAATGATTTCGAATATTTCGCAAAATGAACTTATCAAGATTACATTAACTATCCTAATTAAAATAAAAAAAAATAATCGTTAAAGTGTAAAATTGACTATAGGAGAAAGTTTTATTTTCAGAAGTGATAGAAAAATAACTAATCACAATGGTTTCGACGAGGCAAATGAGTAGTATAGGCAGCAGCAATGGTGGTGGCGATGGCTCAGGTCCATCTCACGCGGAGCCGGTCACGGTGGCCCGTGTGACACGACACTCGAGCGCCTTGCTTCCCGGGGGCTCCTCTCCGCATGCCGGGTCTTCTAAAAATACATTAGCACCTCCACCAAAAGTATTTACTACTAATTTCCTTGACATGCCAACCGAAGTGGTGGAAAAGATTTTCCGCATTTTGGGATTCAAAGCAGTCGCGCAACTGAGATTGGTAACATTTTCAAATATTAGTTAAATTCCATCTGTAAAGTATATTTATTACATTTATTCCATAATGCTATAAAAAGGAACTTGCATATATTGAAAAAAGTGTTGTTTAATGTGCTTCAATTTGAACACAAAAACCATTTAATCCATATCACTTGAGTGATAGTCGAAATCTCAGAAGTAGTGTTATGTTTTAGGTTATCACCATGTTGCAATAAACAATGTTATTACAGGTCAATAGGCAGTTCAATACAATTTGCAGTGGCTTATTGAATTCAACATTCCAACGTCTACAAAATCAGATGCTGCATAGATTTCAGTCAATAAAAGCTAAGATGCCCCGAAGGGAGTCAGCTCGTCGAAGCCATCCTTTGGCATGTGAATCAGATATCATTGAGACATTACATATGAGATTGAGTTTATTGCAAATGACATTTGGAAAGCACATTGAGAGGAAACATTGCTGTTTTTTTCCTGGAGAGGTAAATTTTTATCATGAATTTTCTTTGTTTAATATTTAAGAATCCAATAAATCTTATGTAAGCATAAGATTTATTGGATTGAAGGTCATAATTATAGAAAATTATATCTAATCTTCACCTATACTATTCTAGTTATTAACATTTAAAATGTCAATAGCTTTTACATAAATATGACAAAGTATAGCATCACAACATTTTCATGTAATGTTTAAACACAATTGTATTTGCTATTTTAGCCTTATGTTTAAATACAAACAGGACAATTTAAAACTTAATACATCATTTTATATGTAGTCAATGTTAACTTATCCTTTTTATTGTATTAAAGTTTTATATTGTGGAAATATGTTTATCATTTACATTATATTTTAGATATTGGATGAAGTGTATGGCATTCTTTCATATTTGAAAACAGCAACAAAGTTGGCGAGACCTTATAAAGTAACGGATGAGTTGTTTGATTTAACTACAATGGCAATGGAATATTTTAAAGAGCACATTGAACCTAATTTGCCTGAAATAACGTACTTTGGTACTGATTTCTTTGATATTACTAATGCATTTTCACGTAAGTATTTCTTGATACTTTTTTAGTAATAAGGAATTAATTTCTAGTGATAGTTACAAACTAATTTAACCGTCAATCAAATTTTTGTCCATTTTTCATTAATCTTGATGATTTAAGATTATCATTATTACATCAAGCATTTGTCATTGTATTACTAGTATTATAAATGTGAAAGTTTAGATGGATGGATGGATGGATGTTTGAGTTTGTACACTAAATAGATGTAGAATATATTCTACATCTATACCAAATTTCATTGAAAGACTATAGTCTGCAAGAACACATGTTCACTTTTGTTTTTTCCAATACCACACGGATAGAGTCGTGGGCGAAAGCTAGTTTTATTCATATTATTTTCATCAAATTAAGTCACAAAATGAATAACATCAAGATAGCTTTTTTAATCTTCACAAATGTTTCTGGATGAACATAAGTACATCATGAACTCATGATTGAGGTTTTCCTAGAATTCTAGAATGTTCACAAATTATTTTAACATTTGTGTACAACTGTATACTATATTGTTCTTTAAGTAGGGAAATGTTATGCCTTACATGCTAAGTGTACATGATTCACCTATAAATTATAGCAATGTCTAATTTCATTATGGTGGTTATTGTTGAAAGTCATAATTTCATCAAGTTTTCAAGTTTTTTTTTTAAATTTCATCTATGATAACTACTTTTATTTCGTGTTTTATCTACTGCCTAATCTTTGAAATGATTATGATAAAGTATAGCTATGGGACAAAGATAGTTTAGACTACTTTTAGGTTAAACTAAAATGCAATGTGTGGTTCATGTAGCTCTCCTGCTTATCACTTAGAGGTTGATAGATTATAAAGTCAAATGGCATTTGTCTATAACTAAACATTCAAATAATGCTAGTTATATGAAAGGATTACAAATAATCATCATAATGATTTAGTAGTAACAAAACTTATGTTCGCCCTATATCGCAACCTTGGTTAAAATCTCTTCGCAATACGTATTTGAGACTCGACGTGAGATGTAACAGTAATACTCTACTTAGTAATAGAAATTTATATGCAAGATTTCATATTTCTAAGCCCAGTAGTTTAAGAGCTAATATTTCGGTTAACCTTATTATTTGTGTTCGCCATATCTTCTAAAGTATTCGTCCAATTTAAATACTGTAAAGGACACTTAGGGCCTGTCTCACAATTATAGTAAATTATCAGATAACAATTCAACGTATAAAACATGTGATGGAAGTATCGGATTTTGGTGCTGCATTTTCTAAACAAAAAATGGCTATTGTAAAAAAACCGTTAAAGATAGATATATGCCATCGCGGACTTTTCTGTAGAGCTTTTTGAAATCTACTATTCTTTCATACATAATTTTTATGTAACTCTAACGGTTTACGCAGCGTAAGCCGAGAAAATTTAAAATACAGCGTTTTTCGGTCAAAAAATACGCTATTTATTAATGGTTTTAATAAAAGAGTATAGCCATCTTATTCTCAGATAAATTACCTTTCTAATGGTGAAAGAATTTTTAAAATTGACCCAGTGATTTTTACGTGACTGAAAATTGGTCTCGCTTTATATATTTTTATGTAAGTTTTTGTAAGCCAAACTTGTTTAAGGACTAACAAATGTTTCTTTACATACAATTTAATCTGTTTTAAGAGTTTATGAATTTCATAAGTGTTAAATACTTACATTTTTATCCTTTTGGTCAATATTATTAAACATTTATACTTTTACCTTTATGTTATACATAAAAACCTTTTTACGGAAATTACATTTTATAATATCAATAACATTCACATAAAGGTACAAAGAGCTTGGTTTTCCTGTTTGTGTATCACAGTGATATTTGCACAGTAATGCTTCTGGTTACAATATTCTATAATAAACTTATTACATTACAAAAATACAGATCATATAAGTATAGATAAAGCCCTAGCACAAGGATGACATGCAAATTTGTAGTATTTACAAAATCAACATTGGGTGGTTTTTATTTTATAACATAAGGTGGCACACGAGCAAGCGGCCACCTGAATCCTCCAAAATGGTGAAGTGACCGCTACCCATAGACATCCGCAGTTGCAGATGCGTTACCTACCCTTATCTGACGGAAGAGGAGACGCACTTAAAGTGGATATTTCCCCTTCCTATGCATCTCCTCCACCGTGAAATCCACTTCCCCTTTCCATCCTATCCTTATAAGAAAAGGGTGGTAAAGAGAAAACACTCGTCAGACGAAACACGGAATTGCTTCCATTTCACGCTTGTCTTCTATGTGGTGTGGTATTGTTTATGTAAAAGAGAAAATATTCTCTTTATGTGCATTCCCTCCTCTATTAATTAAAAGTAGGCAATGCTATTGCCAATGTACATTACCACGGACAAAAGTCCCTTTGCAATTCTAGCGAATTCCAATGGCCATTCGCTCGTTTGTCACCTTATACTACAAAAAATAAGTGCCTTTAGCAATTTACGGATGATTAAAATTGTAAAGAAGATTTGTACTTTTGTTTTGGATTCACGTAAAAACTACTGGGCCGATTTTAAAAATTCCTTCATCTTTAGGAAGCTACATTATTGCTAGATTTTAATTCCGCGCAGTGAAGATGGGAAAAAAGTTAATAGTCTCATATCCAGTATTTTCCAAGTTATGGATAATTTATTTTTATTCTATCTATATTCGACGTGTGGTTAAATTATTTTTATATTATCAGCGGGTGAGAGCAGCAAGTCGTACTTGTGCCTGGACTCGCCGCCGCCGGCCGCGGCGCCGGGCAGCAGCGCGGGCGAGCGCGACTCCGCCGCCATACCCTACCTGGAGGAGAGCCTGCCGCCCTCGCCGCCGCCGCCGCAGAGCAACATGGTGCTCAGGAAACGGATACACCGCATCAAACAGGGCATGAAGAAGTAATCACATTTTATACTACTAATATAAGTAACTCTACAATTAATAAAAGACGCCGTTTGTTATAGTTGTGTATGTGATGAAGCTTCTATAGTCTCAATAAGATTTTTTACATTCATGTCATCAGGTGGCATCGTGGTCAAGTGCTAGCTTAAAGGTTAAACATAAAAAAAGCTAACTGAACAATATCAGTTTTTAATATAGCTTGGATAATTTAGTAATAAATGTAATTTTCTCATGGGGATTCCAATAAGAATCACACCTTTTTTGAATTGTGTATTCACAAGACAAAAAAGGTAATATATGAACCTAGTAGATATTTATCTCAATATATTTTGTTTTATCTAATTATTAAATGGCTATCAGTCACTTTTATTTCCGATGGTACCACCGGCAAAACTAAACAGTACGAAACTAGTCTGCCACCGGGATAATAGACGTGAGTAATAGCCTAAATTGTTAAATTATTAGGTATAATAATGTCTCACTAAAGTTTAACCAATTAAGGGTCTGTTCCATCAAATTCTAAACAGTCTGATAACAATACAGCGTGTAAAATATGTCATGGAAATATCGGATTTTGTTATGTTACCTTATCTGACAGTAACGTCATTTTTAAACTATCTGAGCCTGTATCAGCAAGTGTCGGGACTGGTCCTTAGTATTTTGTTTTATTTAACAGTGGTAGGCAGTGGTCGCTTCGCCATTAAAAAAAATTAAAAAGATTAGCAATTATGTTATAATAATATTTTTTCTAGCAGATACTGACATTGTATGTGAATGTTCCAGGTACAATGACCAGCTGTCGGCATTGCGCACGGACCTGCGCAGCTGTAAGCGCAAGACAGCGCTGCAACAGAAACAGATCGCAGAGCAGCAGAAGCAGATCGCGGAGCAACAGAAGCAGACGCTGGAGTACGCCAACCGTCTTGACGATTACGACAAGAAGAACGAGGAGACCAGTCGGAAGTTCCAGACTTTGTTGCAGGTTATATAATACAAATATTAGTAACTTAACACTTTCAGTTGTTACTCGCATGCCCAGTTCACTTTCATACAATAAATTCCTAGTGGCATGAAATTAGTTAAAAATCCTCTAAAACATTTTTAATTGTGGCATTGACACAAGAATTGGACAACTTTAGTATTTTGTTAGTATGTGTTAGGGTGGGAATTGAGGACATTTTTTTTTAATTTTCTTAATGCATGGTTTTACTTCATCGTTTACTACGTTTTACTTGACGTCTCTCTAAAGGAAACTAATACAAAAGAAAATCGGAGACAGTACGAGTGTAATAGCATCGGCGGTTGTAGTTTTGTGAAGATTGTACGCGGGTTTGGGGTTTGTTACCCTGACTTCGGAAGGAGAGATGTCGTCGTGTGGCTGCGAGTTGTATGCGGAATGTGAACGAATGTCTATGGTTAATTGTTGTTGTAAGTATGTCAGATTAAAGATATTTAAAGAAGCATTGATAAGTTTTATTGAAAGTACAATGCTTTATAAAAGACAATTTTCAAGTTGAGATGTGTGGATGGATGGATGGATGTGATGGGCATGGTTAGATAAGTATGAAAGTTGAAATTCAAGCAGATTTTGAACCATACACGGATTAACTTTATACTTAGTCAGAATAGATTATGTATGGCTAGATATATGTTATTCTACTTTTCCAAATAATCATATCTGTTTTAAATCTCAATTAAAACATGTTTGTATTGATTATATTTACATATATGTTTCAGGAGTTAAATAAATGCAAGACGGAGCTGCAGTACTGGCGGTCGCGGT
>NW_013525473.1:1529843-1553772 GCF_000836215.1 Papilio polytes
TTCCTTGGGGAGTTAAGAACTTTCGTTTGCCCCTTTTATCAACCTATAATCTAAAGTATTAACTATAGCTGTATAACTTAGAAATTAGTAGATTTCTGTTATTACGTAGATTCTGATAAATATAATATATCAGTCTGATACATCAGTAGATACAAGATTAACACATAATTTATGTTTTTTTTAGTAAAATAAACGACATATTAGCGAGAATGCGAATCTAACTCCCGTCAATAGATTGAAAATAAAAGACAGGACGTCTCTTATATCTCAAATCTGTGTAAACATAAACTTCAAACACATTTTCAAAAACATACATTTCGAGTTAATTATTTTTATGAATAAAGGTGCAATAATACTAGTACTACTCCAAATTAAACTATAAAGGTAATTGTCCATCTAAACCTAGTCTAGTTTGGGCAGCAACGCCAATATATATAGATATATTATCTATACCTAATCCAGATCACAATAGTAACAGAAAAAAGACCTTTTATTAAGGCGCTTTCCTTAAATGTCATTTACAATGTTTCAACAATCGCTTCTAGATTAGATGTCAAACTTTAAAATCCAATCTATAGATGACATATCTACTTTTGCAGAGATATACGCTGTTGATCATCCTGTGTAACAATAATCTATAGCTATTTTATCTACACGTGCTAAAGCTGTTTCCGTACAAATTGATATAAAATTTAACCATTTCGCATTGTATTTGCGTCAATTCATGCATAATATGTAAAAAATTTGAATAACGGATAATTGCAGTAAAATCGCATTTCGTTTTTAATTAAATGAATTATAAATAAATGGAATGTTTTTGTAGCAGGAGATCCTATTCTGTCCAATTGGAAAATTGTGATTTTGATACGTCGTTCTAGAATTAAAAATAATTTGCTACATTAATTCAAGTTTTATCCACAAATTGCTTAATTACCTTGGCCTTGGCAGGAGAATATTTTTACAATTATTATTTCTTCCTTATGTTTCTTTCTTATCTAAATATATATTTTATGTGGTTTGTATACTTAACTCTTAAATGTGTATTGGACAATGTTCACATAATTGATATTTTGATTTTGTGTGTGAAAAAAGGTCAAAAATGTTAGGAAAAATTAAGATTACTTTATCGTTGTAGTCCTATTGTGTTTATAAAAATTGCAGAATTATCTATTTTGGAATAAATTAAAGATATACATGATAAACTAAGTTATTAGATTTTAGTTTATATGTACTATTATCTACAAAGACGCTTCTGAACAGAAATTAAATATGCAATTATAGGATATCTTATTTATTTATGTATATTTTTATTAATATGTAATAGTAATATATTGATATTTATATAAAAGATTTGAACTATAAGACAAGATAGCCTCTTGGCTGTAAATTTGTTGAACAGAGTATCTGTTAAGACGAAAATTAGAAAACATTGCGATCATTCTTTGTAGGTGTCATCTTTTAATTGTGAGTTAAATAAACTTCATAATGTACTAATAATTGTAACTAATAATATAACAAAACCCTACTTAGTATCATTCAAAGTCTAATCTTTGTATTTAGCTACAAAACTGAAATACAAAAATTGCGTTTTACTTTATAAAACAATCATTACAAAGAAAATAGTTTCAAAATTCATCTCTTCTATTATATCAACTCTTGGCCTTATTAAAAAGTGGAGTTTTTCTCCTATCCCTTCATACCAATAAAAGTACACAAACAATGCAAACATAAGCGCATAATGTAAATGTAAAAAAAAAATGTGTAATTCAATTTTTACTTTAAAATAGTACATTAATAATAACTTACTGTCGAAAAAGGTAGAAATTCTATACTAGTCTTTTATCTTTGTTTTTCTCAATAGTACATGTCTAAATATTACAATAGGAATTATAAGAGATTCGATTGAATATAACAAATAATATATGTTATTTCTTGCTCACTGTTTACCAGAAAAATATCTCTTATATACTCTATGAAAATATTATAATTATATGAGTTTCTTTTGAATTATATTGGCATAATTGTAAAAATCAGTACAAATAAAATATAACCTTAATTATTTTTGTCTCCAGATTACATAATATATAGTTAATAATACTTTATAAAATTTTGGTTTCTTAATTGGAGAAAATTCTAATATCGCTTTGCTATTAGTCACTGTATTTTATAACCAATACTTCGTAGTTTTGGTTACTAATTTAGATGCTACACAGAAATTGTTCAGGACAGTATTTATATACCAAATGGCTTAAATAGAATTCTATAAACTTTATGATTTAAGTGACTGGTTTATTGTAAGTTGTCCATGTTAGTTCGGAGAACTTAGATTTAATATAATGAAAGTGACATCTAGAGTGCAATGCTTTTAAGACAATAAGAAAAAAGTTTGTGCTTATTTGCTATGATTCAAAAATTCATAATGAAAATTACAATTTTTAAATGTTTAAAAATCGGCCTAATAGATAATGTATCTTTAACAAAATTATACATTTGATGTTTTTGCAAGTATAAAATGAACCGTTTGTAACATATCAACAAAAACTTTTACATTATTTTCAGCACAACTTAATTCATTTTGAGAGAGAACAAAATTCCGATATAATATGGTTTTAACGATTTTTTTTTAAATCGCCGTTTAGCTGATAGTAGTTACAGCCCTGGTTGATTTCAGTGTAACTAGATGTAGAAACATTTGTGAATAACGGTGAAGGGAACCTTGGAATGTTGTGTTTTTATTTTATTTGTAAATATTCTAAAAGAAAATCTCTCGTGTAATGTACAAATGGATATATTATGAATATACAAACTGTAAATTATATATTTTTGTGACATGGTGTACAGTTAGATGAGTACGGAGTGAGGTATTTTCCATACGATGTCATATAGGGCTTCACACAATTCTTGCATCATGTCACTTAACAATGTAAAACATATCAAGAGAACATAACATCGACACTTAAACAATAAATAAGCCTTACCATGTATATGTACTATATTTATATGATACGCACAATTAAATGCATATGTCGGGAATCAGCATTGACATACCCTTTACGTTGTTTCACATTCAATTGTTGATCATTTATGACCTTCAACACTTTATATTTACCATTTAAGTACAATTATTTTGTTAATTTATTGGAATTTTATCACTTGATATCGATCTTCGTATTTCATATTACGATTACGTTGTATTACTGGAGATAAAATTAAGAATATGTCCAAGAGGTGCTCAACAGAAGAACAGATAATCAGTCTTGTAGTTATTGATATTGCTTGTTGGGTAAATAATAAGATATCAAGGAACCAGACCATTGATTGTTAACGGACATTATCTCAGAGTCCACTTATTGGCTTTTCATATTACTTTATTTCGAAATCTAAAGTTAATTTTTTTTATTTACCCCTTGATTTCTTATCTTTAAACCTTAATTGTCTCTAACTGATAGAAATTAATTATTTAATTTATCAATTTATAAAAAACATTGCCGTAAATGTAATTATTGAGTTGGCTAAGTCCAGTTACAATAATATACCAACCTATATATTTTAATATATGTATATTTACATTTACTCCACTATTGTTAATCTGGGACTAGTAATTGTGTAATTTGCAACCAACAGAAACTCGGAGAATTGAGGCATAAGTCTCTTAAATATGACTTGAGAAAACCAATACTTTCTTAATTTACTGTGAACAATGTTGAATGCGTATCTGCATTTAACTGAGGGCAAAGACCAATAATCATGCGATGCGCTACTTTGTTGTTTGTAAAATTTGGACAATAAGAAATGTTAGTTACCATTCGTCTGCCACGTATACCCTTTTAAGGGATTAAATAATTGAGATTTAAAGTCATTATATGCGCTTAATTTTATTTTAATTCTTAGTAAACATAGTTTCTAATATTGAGATGGCGTCAAACTTGTATTAAATCAATTTAATTGTCATTTAAATATGGTATTGGCATTTCAGATTTGTATTAATTTAATCGGAGAGTTCAAAACTCTCCATTGACATTTGTAAAAGGTCCATTATTGGTATCCTTTAAGCCAGTCCTTGATAAAGGTTGTTATGGTCCTTTTCTTCAATCTCTTCAGTGCAATAAAAAAAATACTGTTCCACAAACTGTTGGGGAACTGTGTCATAAGATGTTACAATAGGTAATCGGTTTTCTTTTCTCGATAATTTAAATCATATGATCTGAAATATAAAATGATTACCAATAGCGCTAAAATATAATTTTATACCTGAAATAGACCCGATAAATATCATATCATAATATGGTATTTGGCGCATTATACGTATGTAATATTAGAAACTGTATTGCTAGGATGAGAATGCATACTAATAAGTGCATGCAATGATTTGTACCATCTCAGCGCTTACCTGATGTTGCATTGTAAATGGTGTGAGCAAAGCCCACGACGTTTGTCCATACGGGGTTATATTTTTGTATATAGTTACAATTGTACATACTATGTATGCCGTGTTCTGTAGTTCTGTAGATTTCACTGTGTTTAGCATACTGTAAGACATTGTAAATGTAACATGGAATAAATTAATGCTTTACGCGAATATTCTAAAAGAAACGCTGCTATATTTTCTTGGAATCGACGGCGTCTAAACTTGTAAGGCCGAATTATCTTCGGCTTAAGAACTCATTTGATTTGGTGCAATTTTTTACTACGGCTATGATTTTTACTGTGTAAATAAAACTGGCAGGAAAAATTTCTTTATAAATCTGTCTGCTAGCATTTCAAAGTTAAACTTCAATGTTTTTGTAATTTCTTCTGTAACAGATGTTACGAGTTTTTTGGATTCATATTATTTAGCTGATTATTTTAATTTGCTTTGTGTACATATAAATAATATAGGTTAAGTAGTTTTTTTTTGTTAAATACGCAATTTACGGCGAAGTGGATTTATTTCATGAATATAATTAATTTTATGTATTTGTGAGTTGTCTTGTAAAAATATATTCACTATTGTAATTTTGTTTTCTTCGAGTAGGCCGTTTCTTTTACCTATTTGTAAGTTGGCAATTCCTGTGTACCTACGTATAGTTTTAAAACGATAATTTTTATTTGTGTAACTTATTAGAGTCGACGAATGTGCTGTAGAACTAATTAGAATTTGGTGTTGAAACTTAGAAAAGTGTCAATGTTTGAAGCAAAATATTTCCTGCCTCTGTATGTTTTAGTACTTAATGTTATTTCAAATTGTAAGCAATTCTTATGTCGGTGTTAGAACAATGTACAAGACCTAGGTCCACTGTTGTATTGTGTTAGTGATTTTGGACCCTAGATTCTTGTAACAGGCTTTTTTTTTTCATAAAACATCTCATCTTTTTTGATTGTAAACAATATCACACATAAATAAGTATTCTATGTAAAAATATGTATATAAACGAGTCTAACTCTAAATAGAGTTTTGTGGAAAAATCGAGAAATTGTTAAAAATGTGCAAGTAGTTTTTTTTAATTGCAGGTGTTAAAAGCTTACCAAGTTTGGTTAAATAGGTCTCCCTTGTCCCCATATACCTTTTAAATTTTCTATTATTAATTTTATTGGAAGTTCTCGTAAATCGAGTAAAATAATCCTAAAGCCTACATTTCAATAGACAATGTTTTTTTAGTAGTGCAATAAGTGAATTATATCCATTGAATGGTGTTTGTTTTCGCAAGATTGTAGTTTTTTTTATTTTATAATTGCTATAGGGTTGTAAATTAAGATAAAGTAGTTGTGTTAGAGAAACAAAAAGAATTGTCCATGTTGTGCACGGCGCGCAGTGGATGTACCTATGTTGTGCTCTGATGAGTGTGTACAACCAGCAAGACTGTCAATTGCTGTAGATATCTCCTTTATGATAGTTATACGATATAGTATTTTTATTAGACAAAAATACAATAAATGTGTGAAGTCCAGTACGATATTTCATTTTTTTCCTATTAATTTTAGAAAGAATACTCCGAGTCCAGGCGCCTAGAAGATTTATATGTCAATAAATTAAAAAAAAAGTGTCATGGAAATTCGTAATAGAGACTTTATCGGACATCAATCACAATGTTTTCTAAAAATTAAATCAGAATTTCCATAAACGATGTTTAAGTTTTCTTTGAATTAGTTAATTGAAAGTAATGACGTATTTTATTACGAATAGGACGTAAATTCGTGAAATATTAAATAGGTTATGTACCCACATAATGAGAGAACATCAACAATACCGATGAGGAAATACACGTAAGTAATTAGTCATTTAACTAGCTTAGACGAATTTAGGACGAGACATCTATCGTCTGAAAATTAAAATTAAAATTAATTAAAACCAATATCCGTATGAAACATTGTACAACGCTTTCTATTTTAATAATTGCCTTGAAATATCATGATTAAAGTTCACTATTTAATTACGACAATTATAAAAAAAAAAATATCTATGATCAAATCTTTTTGTCATGTATCCAATTCGCTTTGGACAATTTTTTCTATTAAGTATGGTTAGCATGAGGGTAGTGTTAGAAAAGCTTTAATTAGTGTTGTGTCGTTGCTGTAACGTAAAAGATTAATGAGGTACGTATCATTCAAACATTCGCTAATATTGTGTTTAAAATTATGAAAGAGCTATCTGAACTACTGTTTCTACTACGTGGACCCTTATGTAGTGTCTGAAAAAGTGCTTCAAAATTCTAACCACAAAGTTAATTTTTAATACATCTTAACACGGTATAACCAGCGTGAAACGAAAAAACTCCAAAAAGATTGTTTAAATGTATCAACAAAGGATAGAGTTAAAGTTAAAAAGGAACTATCTTCTGATTGTAAGATAAGTCACAAAACCGTTGTAATTATTTTTAGCTAAAATGATATAGACTTAAATTTAGCGAAAGTCACGAAGCATAATCGTGCCAGATTGTAACGATAATGTTTATTTTATTTTATTCTTTGTTTTTAATGCCCAATATACACGTTGTAATCTTAAGAATTAATCAGATATTAATTTGATTTACAGAGTGTTTTGATTTAATTATTGAATGAAAGATCGGTATCAAAAAAGTAAACTATAATTAGATTAGTTGGACAAAAGCGTCTTCTTGCGTTATCAGTGAACAGTCTTCCGATAAAATATAGCATCTAAATTCGACACAGACGTTAAGGGGGTTAATTCATAATACTATAAATGTCTGTTATTACATATTTTTAGGAAAAACTCTTGATCCTTTTATACATACATAGGTATTAAACCCAAGCGTAATTTTTGTTATCCTTATGAACATAAATTACGTCATTACTTAGTTGCGGCTAGATAATATAGGAATAAATGACGTGGGAATTTTCAAATATAAAATTATTATAGTTCTTAGTCGGTGACAAACGAGTAAGCGGCCACAGAATTCGCTATAGAAGCGAAGCTACCACTGCCCATAAACTTTTGTATTCGCAGATGTGTTCCCGTCCCGAACCAAGAGAGGAGGGGACGCACAAAGGATTGTTTCCCTACCTAAGCCTTCCACCCCGAACCAACTCCACTTTTCATTCCCATTCTTTTCTGGTACAAAAATCGTAGAGAGAAGAGGATTAAATTAGGCTTTCATGTTAGTTATGTGCGGTTATTTTTAATTTATTCCCGTTATATTTTAGTGTGTATTGTGTGCATTTGTTATCTCTACACGCTAAAGATTCGTTTATGAGTAAGCGACAAGACGATCGAGACATTCACCTGATGCTAATTAACGCCTACCTATAACAGAATTGTGCTACAAAGGATTTTGTAATACAATATCCTACGCTGTCTGGTCTTGTTTGAGATAAAAAATCATTGTGGTACACAATTATAGTAATACTTTTTTAATTTAGCATGTAGTGCGTAAACGGGACATTTATTTTTTGATACCATTTCTTATTGGAAAACTTATTGGGCTGGGAGAAAATTCCAAAGTGGAGTATAACAATGTTTTTATGGAAAGTCAGTTAAAATTGATATTAATAAATATTTACAGAATTAAAAAAATGTCTTTGTTTATATTTTAGAAATCACTAATTTTTTACATGTTTTCTTTAATTTGAATAAACTTTGTACTAAATAGATTAAATACTCATTTTCGCCGGAAAATTACACCGAAAACAGGTGTCGTCCTTTGCCTTTCGTGACAGGGTTATAAGCGCGGGAAATAAGTTTCGCCCGACAGTTGTGGTTGTTACTGCGTTCGCGTCACATCGCACGCGAAATATAAGCATTTTACCCGATATTTGTGTGTTTTGAATGGTTTAAATAAAAATATATATTTCAATTAGAAATTAGAATTAAATGTCTCCATATTTTTTTTTATTCATTGTGACTGCTTGGAACTATGTATTTTGTAATATTATTTGTAATTGCTGCTTTTCAAGGTATGTATAACAAATACTATAAATATTTAATATTGAAATAATGCTTATATTATACTAATTGTTTCATAGCAACATGCTCAATTCCATAAGAGTTCTGTAAGCTGTAATCTTCCAAGTATCTCATCTCTTTGATCAGAGAAAGTGAAATAAATTACATTGTGTTGAGATTGCACGCTGTAACGAACTAAATACGAAAGTACTCAAAAAAAAGAACAGACTTAAAACTCTAAAGCATTAATTCTAGAACAAATTGAACTAGCAAAATGTTACTGCCATTTCTTCATTTATTAATAACTTGTACTACATAACTTTAAAAAAACCTTATTTGTAAAAAAAAATGGAGTGTGGTTTTGAACAACAATAATCCTACCAACTATTTCGTGGTAACGGTAAAAAGGTGTTTTGCGAAAGCTTAGTTCACCACCTTTATCCTGAAAGTACTCACACCTATGTACGTGGGTTACATATGTAGGTACATGGTCATACTTGGACGGAAACACTAAAACCGCCTATTGTTTCTCTTCTTTCCACCTCTTTTCGTCTCGAAGCGATGGTAATTCATTTATTTCTTACTTGTTCATAATTAATTATTGGGACGGTTTATTGCATATTTTCTGAGACATCGTTATTTTATCTGTTATAACTAAAACCGAGAAACTGCATTACCCACAACATTTTATAAATTCACATAAAACAGACTTTTGGTTTAATTTCGCAGATTTTATCTATCTGATTTTTTAAGGTTTCAGATAAAACTGTGCAAAAAATGTGGGAAAACCTCAAAACAATAAGTATTGAAGAATGCTTCTAATGTAACAATTATCTTTAATTTATATGTCTTATAATGGGTATTGTTTGAATTGAAAACTATTTCGAGACTGCCATTCAGTGAGTTCCAGCAAGTCTCATATCAAGTGTCGAGTTTTTACGTTGAGTCGAGTCAAATTGGAACTTCATTTATTTTACAAATTACTCCTATCAAGTTATTATTTTATTAATAAAGATCTGTGCTTCTTTTGTTACTTGATTACATTTTCTTTCCAGACACGCTTTTTCTTTTAGCATGCAACATATTAACGATTTTCAGTATTAAAACCACTTTTGTTTTGCTAATATACTCTGGTGCGCAGTGTGCGAGCCAGCCCCAACACCATTCTACATATAGCTGCACGTGGCTGGCGATAATTGTACATTTTAGAATAACATTTAGATGTATGTGTGACTAACATAGGTATTAAGTTTTTTTCTGTTACTAACAAACTATGAGCAAAAAAGAAGTGTAGCTCGAAATAAAGTTTATTATTGTTATATTGTGGTATCGCGTTTGTTTAGAAAAACTTCTGTCGCAATTATATCGATTGAAGTATAGTTTTCTCTTCAGCGGCCATAAATATAGGATTTATGTTCATAAAACATGACCATTTGTTCATTTTCACACGCACGCGTAATATTCTATGTATTGAACGAATATAGATTGAATTAAACTCGTAACAAACGCGTGTCATTGTTATATTAAAAAATACTAAAGTTCGTGACATAGAGTAGGTTCATATCATGATTTTCCATTTTGTATGATATTTAGACTTTCTTTTCTATTTAAAAACAATTCTAGAAATATAGGCTAGTGCGTTTTGAACAAAATTGTTCGACATGCAATCAGCGGAGCCAAATTACAAACAGGCATATTGTTCACTTTTAAAGTAGATTCTGCAAGACCTACAGTTAGTATAAATTGCAAACGGTATAGTTATTATTACCTATTATTGTGGAGGAAATCATGTTTCAAGTATTTATTTCCCACTTGAACGGAAACATTTCCTAGGAAATCGATACATTTCTTTGCCACATGTTCTGTCGTTATCAAAGCCATTATGATTTATTATGTCGCAATGAGTGTTGGTGACCACATTTATTGCAGTTCTCAAGTATATGCCGCTATTTGTAAGTAGCTTTGGTATTAAGAATTGATAATACTTTGAATTCATGATATTAAAACAATTGAACGAACTATAGGAAAGTTAATTAATATGAAATAGAGAGAATGTTTAAAGTTATCTGATCGAAAATGTGCCAAATCTAAAAAATAAGGATTCATTAATATTAGCATCGCTGTGAACCAATAAACTAAACTAAAAGTTAGTTCTATGTTTTAGTTTTAGCTTCCAAGTTAGTTATGTAGTATCGTTAATAGTTGGATGCAAAGCAAGGGAAATACTTAACGATAGTTAAATAAATTGCAAAGATTATTCATTCATAAAGGAAACCCATTATAAATCACGCTATCTTATAGCGGACTACATTGTGTGCCAAAGCTAGTTATATAAATTAGATTTAACATAACTTGTTTGAATTTAAATGTTTGTGATTAAACGTATCCTTTCACCTTTCCAAAAGCACACAGTCCTTGATACGTGGGTTTGTGACTTCATTGTAATATGTTTACGAAATTATGCAATATAAGGCATTCTATTCTAAACACGGCCGAAGCTTTGGTAACATTTTTTATACATCATAAGATGGCAAACGAGCAAACGGCTACCTGAATCCGTCTAAATGGCGAAGCGACCGCTGCCCATAGACATTCGTAATAGCGGGTGCGTAGCCTACTCTTAATCAATGGAGGAAACGCACATGAAGAGTATATTTCCCCTGCCTATGCGTCTCCTCCAGTGTCATATCCACGTTCCCTTCCCATACTCTTCTTATAAAACGGTGGAAAGGACTAAAGTTGGGCCTCCGGTACCACACTCATCAGACGAAACGCAAGATTGCTCCCAATTCACGCTTGTGTTCTTTGTGGTCGTGGTATTACACCGGGCGAGCTGACTCATTCGTGCGAAGATGTTAAAGTGGGCTCTACCACTGTTTACACCACGTATTATCTCGTTTACATTAAATTTTGGGCGTTGTTTTAATATTGTAGGGCATTGTCAAATCCCTCAAAACAATGGAAACGCCAATATCAATGAACAGAACTAGAAAATTTAACCGCGACGTATTGTTAGATAGCATAATTATTTTGTAAAATAGATTGACATGCATCTATTTAAACTTGTTTGTATGTTTTTCAAGATCTGTGTCACTTTTCAATAAATTATTTTAGAACAATGGTTCTTTAAGAAGGTTTTTTATGGATAAATAATTATATATCTGATGAAGTCTATTTCACGTTTGAGGTTTGAAGCAACGAGAGGAAAGGGAAGAGGGACTAAAAATTTATGAGGAACTAGAATCTATCTATATATCTTTTATGTAAATACAAATTTATAGTAAAAAAAAATTAGTAAAAAACGTGGAAAAACATATTGAAATAGTAACAAGACATAGTCATTAGGTAAAGTGCCTAATTTATGGATTTCATTTATCATATTATGTCGTAAATTGTTTTTACAAGTCTTTTTTTCGAACCATTGAGCTTTGCGATAATTCTAAAATAAGAATGGATCACATTTGTATGCATTAAAATTGAATTAAATACATTCGCAACGTCAGCTTTGAATACCGACTGCGGGAAAATCACCAGGTGACGTTTAACATACATCAAAGGTGCACTGCATAGCTATAACAATAAACTTGAAATGTATTTGGCTCCATGTGTATACATTTATATGCATTTCATCAATATTTATATCAGTTGGATCGAAACCAACAGACACTAGCAATAGATCACGCTTACTGTTCGTACAAGAAATGCAGACAAAAGCTATTAAAACCATCATACAAGATAATAAAAAACGATCATTGGGATATTATTTTACAACCTTGTCTAATAACAGTAGATTTTCCTTGACGAAACACGCGTAGAATTAAGGCATATTAAGAGGCGTTCTCATTTAAATAAAAGTGGAAAATGTTCATGTGCTTCGGCAGTGGAGTCTTACGATACCTGTTACGACCTCTTCATTTGAAATTTGAAAAGGAATTATCATAGGTATAGTTGATGTTCGTCATATCAAGGTGATTTTCGTCGTGACTCTAAAATTTGACAAAACCTTTTTGTGAGCGGTCTTTGTTTCTTTTTAAATTTAAAATCTTCGCGAGGAAAGAATTGGACATACTTTGAATTAAACATTTTGTTACCTTCTTAAAGTACGCTTCGTCATAAATTACTTGTTTTAATGTTTAACGCTTTTTGTATTTTGTTGTGGTTTTACAAAAAAGTTATCTTTTGCTTGTATTAATATTTACATTTATAACCTGAAACATCGAGATGTTCGAAATATCAACAGTATTACAGTGGACCTGAGTCACGAGGAGGCAATAAACTGTAAATAATAGTCACGATTTTAATTTGACAACAATGTTGAAAAGTTACCGCTTTCTCCTTTTAGTGCCGACAAATTAAAAAAAAACACTATTATAGTGACCGATTTGCATACAAATGTTGCAAAAATTGTTACAGATAATTTAAATCGT
This sequence comes from Papilio polytes, assembly GCF_000836215.1. Lineage (NCBI taxonomy): Eukaryota > Metazoa > Arthropoda > Insecta > Lepidoptera > Papilionidae > Papilio > Papilio polytes. Next base: position 1,542,651 of record NW_013525473.1, read on the forward strand.
AAACTTTGTTTAGAAAAGTATTTTTTTTTGAATAGACAAAGGTGTTAATTCTATTAACGTTGGCAAATATTGCAGTTGGCAAGATATACAATATCTGTTGGTATTGCGGAATTAAATGTGGTCAATTAGTTCTCTTATATTATAAAAAAAACCTCATAGTTTTGATTTTTTAATTAAGAATAAAAAAATTCATTGGGGTGACACTAACACATTAACAAAATTAGGTTAGTTATATAAAACCTTATACAGATTAAGGAAAATATAGGTCTGTGTTAATTCATTTGCGGATAGCTAATTAAGTTACCTCATACACGCGTAATATAAAAACAGCAGCTGTCTTAATTATGGCAAAAACTTAAAATACACCATTTTAACATAATTCCATATTACTTAAGCTTCAAGTTGGCTTCTTTTATTTCTAGAAATCATCTCGTTCGTTTTTAAGTACTTCTTAAGCATGCAGCATTGTACATAAGTGCAAAGTATTTATGTACATGTAGTTTTAAATCGACTATATTTTTCAGTCTAAGAAAATAAATACGGGAGAATATTTGACACGCTACGGAACCTAGAAGCATAAGTAACCTTTACAATACTTACGGGAAATATTTCGACATAACGGAAATGTGGTCAAAGACAATGTTAGTTCATTACAATTTGAATAATATAGTTGTTACTGGACGACTGGGCGACTGGGCGGCTGGGCGGGGACCTCGCGTGACAGACAGCCTTCGGTTCATTATTTATTTCATAAACTGATTCTATGACCGCAATAGATATTGGAAATCAAGTTGCTAATAATAAATACAATGTAGCTGTTATATATGAAGCATTTTTTCATTTATTAAGTTTTATAACAAACAAAAAAATAATGGACTAATGAGTACAATCACATGTAAAGAAAACTTCTGTAAAAGGCGCTCTTTAGTACCTTGAACTTACGGCTCAAGTCACTAGGGGGGACGTGTAAAACTGAGCTCAGTGAATCTTTTCTGGCGTACTCAGTTCGAACCAAACCTTAGTTTAGTCTGGTAACGTGAAACACGGGATTCTGCAAACTGCGCCATGTTTAAGTGTGGGAACACGTAACTAAACGACAAGCTTCAGATAGAAACTGTTTATTAAAACTTTCTTTATGAGTACCCCAAACATGGATTCACAGATACAGTTATGGTTGATAGACGTTTAAATAAAATTGCACGTGCAATTTGCAAATTACGTCCTTCCACCTTGACTAGTTGTCGACAGGTAACTTTGTACAACGTTGCCTTGCCTACAATTGTATTCGCCTGGCATTCTTGAATAGAAGTATTTCTGATTGAATGTGGACAGGCAACGCAAGGCATTGTGCATTGTGCTCATGTCCCCCAGACTACGTTACTAATTAACAAAGTTGAAACAATGTAGAGCCTTCTAAAAGATTTCACAGCGAATTGCTGCCACGATAGACGCTGTCATTTCTCGACAAAATTCACAAATAAGTCACGGCTTTCGATAAGCCAAGATAAGACAGTTGAATGAGAGGGAAAGTTGTTAGGAATTGGCGTTCGTTATTATCTTTATTTGGAGCGTCTCCAATAAACACATTCTGGCGACCGGTAGCATATTAAAAGAAAAACATTTTTTACATGTTATAAATAGATTTTGGATTTTTAATTATTAGTATATTTATGTGTATGTCATAATACAAAATGCACGCCTGTAAGGGTAAGCAGAGATTACGGTTTTCCGATAATTTAAATATATCTTAGATCTCTAAGAATTTGTTGAATTTGCGTATACGGACATGAGATCTCATTGTTGTATTGAATTGTTTCTTTTAATTACATGCTAATTACTGGCAAGTATCATTGATATATTAAAAAGTTACCGCGTTATTGTGTTTATAAGGTCAATAACTATTAAGTATTTCGTCTACTCGCCGCAATCGAGTTTATCAATGAACTTTGTTGCGGTCCAGTAAGCGGTTATGGCACAATTTGTTTGCATTTCGTTTGTCAACGTTTATTGTAACTTCACGGTGCGTAGCTACAGTCTTTAAATATTAATCCACCTTCATTTAGAGGACAGATTAAATTGCCTAATTCTCTTTAGATTGGATATAAAAAACGTAATAACCTAAATTTTCATTATAATGAACGCAGATTTGAATACCTACAATACATTGATCTTCGTATATTTTCTTGTATAACCATCAGTTAAAAAAATGCCTTTGAAATATGTAAAAAAACAAAGCAAATTTCAATGAACTTCAAGTTCGGACGACGAGTACTTACGCGTAACAATTTCAAAGTCATTTACCAGCTATGGCTGTGTTGTTAAGAAAAGCGTGTCAAGTGCATGTTGTGTCATTTTGACAGCTTCATCTAAAATTCAAGAGCAATTGACAATAACTTGTGCAGTATATATACAATATACTATTCATAATGAACAAATCGTTAGGTAAGTTTATCAATATCTTATTTCCAACTTGAGATCCCAAGTTGTAGTGCAAAGTACAACTAAAGTACACAAAATTACAATTAATACAAATGTTAGGAACAAAGTAACATAAAATATCGTAGTCGTATATTTAAAATTCTCATGGTATACGAAAGTTACAACAAGGTGATTTAACTCATATCACGACAATTGACAATAGTAATACGCATTTAGTTATCTTAGCTAGGGATTTAGCTAGCGTTAGCGATTTGTCATAAAAAGAATATTTAGGAATTTGATATCTAGGATCAAGATTGTTCAAGATATGTTACACATTCTTTTATTACCATACTCGTTCATTAGTACTGAGGGTTACATTTAGATTTTGCACAAAATCTACACTTACGACTACAGACGTGCATCAGTTAATCCTCTTATAATAGTTTCTTATACCAACATAAATCACATTGTGCCGCGAATACTTATCATGGTTCAGATTGAAACAATGCACAGATCAACCTCACTTATATCAATTGAAAAACAGGAAATTATATAAGTACTTAATAACGCCTTATCCCGTATAAGTACGCGAACAAACGTAAAGAAATTGCGAATGATTCTCATTAAAACTTCTATTATAAATTATCCAACAATATACAAAAAGTATTCAACAATAATAAACTTATTATCGCCTTATGTAAGGTGCTCTTCGGTTTCGAGAACTAGCTATCATTCTTACCGTTTACCGTTTGTACTATGGAATTCAACGCTTTAACAAATCCGGCTAAAAATAATCACTGTTGCAGGTTAACAAACTATGCAATTAAAAATAAGTAAATGAACTTCTTACTTAGCTTAGCGATCATATTTATTTTTTGGTTGTAAAGATCTTTTAAATATTCAAAAGTAACAAAAGGATTCGAGTCATGCACATCGAAACAATTTCGTATAGATTTAAGACAAGAAACATTTGAAATGTTACACCTTGTACGAATATAATACGGTAAAAAATATTTAAAAATTTTCAAGGCTTATTACTAAGATCATATTGTTTAGGTTAACTTGTTAATCTTAAACATTATTTTTTTTTATTATCTTTATTTTGTATACATAAGCAATATTACAACACAGCGGATAAACATGATTAAACAGTAAAAATAAAAATAATAATAATATACAAAATTGAACATAAATTCTTAACGCAACACCAGGACAGCAGTTCCGTAGCGATTATAAAACATTATTTAAGACATTAGATATATGATGTAATGCTGTTACATTGTTTTACTAATATTACGTATTGTCCAATAATTATTAGGAGGTTAGGGTTGCCATCTTTAGAGGTAATTTGTCATCGCAAGGTCGAAAGAATAAATCCACTCATTTTTACATGTTTATATTTTAATATAAAACTGTATCGTGCGTTGATTGCAGTTTTCCGCTATTAAATGTAACCAAGGAAACATGTCACTAACATCCATGATCACGGGCATGGTCAGAATAATTTTAACAAACGTCCTTTCAAGTGTTGATATTTTCAAAGTCCGAATTTTTACTTGACACTTTTTTTTGCCTTTCAAGACCATTACCTTTCGTATCGATGACGAAAAGTCTTAGTTTATCCCAGGGTTTTCCCACCTAATGTCAAATTTATAAATTGTTTAGCTACACACTTTTTATAAATAATTCGTTATAAAGTCATGCCAGCCATGCGATAAAAGTCACGATTTCTTGTTTTTGTTCAATATTAAATATGAGATTGTAAAGACATGACTTGGCATATGTTTTTTGGACTTGTCCTTTTTATTGCGAGACTTTAAAGTGCTTAAAAAATGGAATTCTATTTACTGTATTCAGTTGAAACTATAAATCGTCATCAGAGTCGAATGTTCAAGTTATTTGATGATCATAAAAGTTTTCAACTAAAAACTATAAGCCGTAACTATTCATTGAAAACTGCTTTAATCTTTTCCTTCTTTATTGTTTCAGCGTTTCACTATGCGAACAGCGAAGATTTTGGCTACGATGGAGTTATAGGTAAGTTTTTAAATATTTCAAGAGTAGTAAAGTCCGAAGCAACATGGCAAAGGTTTTTACATTTCTGGTCAGGTTATAACTTCTACAAATTTATCGGGTATAAATAAGGAATAGTATAAAATTTAAAACTTCTGAACAAAGCAAATAAACTTCAATATTAAATCATTTAATTAATTTAATAACTTATTGTAGACGAGAATATTTATAACAATGGCCTTCATTATATTTGTTTAAGAAATGACATCGACTTGAAATCAAAGCAAGGATCTTTACGGTTATATCGTATGATTGTCACACAATTATCTATGTTTACACGTACTTTAATAACGTGTAATTAGTTGAACTTGATATAATTTTCCATGACTAAAATATTAATACGCGACACAAAATTGATGTACCTTTGTGTTCGTAGAATAATAACGCGATGTAATTTTCTTGTTATATATAAACGTGGTTAAACTTATCTCTATGTCAAGAGAGAAGTTAGTCATTTAAATGCAATAAATTACTGCTTTCAGTGTTCAATTGTTTAGTATTTAATCTGACACAAAAAGTTCAAATTGTTAGCACTGTCTGCTTTTCATAATAAACCACCCTCCTTTTTCTTTTCAACTAACATATAATAATTTTATGAATATCGTAAGGCAATATCAAAAGTCCTTCACAAAACTAAGGCATTTTATAAACATCGCTTTGGCTTAATGTTATATCTTTTGTCTTACTCCGCCTTAGTTTATTAAAGTAGGAAGGAAATAAATACACAATAGCACTTAGTGTTACCTGAACTTCCTTGTCTGTTACTATGTGTGGATGATAAAACTAAACAAAGCTAAAAATAGTCTACAAGAGAACATTCATATAAGAACATGTCATAGGTGCCAAATTTGTGATACATGGCACAGTACCAACACGTTGTTCTATTGGATCAGATAAAAATTTGATGACACTATAAGTACCATCTTTCTGGCGCCAACATTTCATAACTATCTATTTGTTCGTATTCATCTATTTGTCTACAACTTGCAATTCTTGGCGATCGAGGAAGTCGTCTCATTGACGTTGAAACTAGACAATTTTATTAAAAACGAGCTGTCGCCAGCAAACTTCGTTAGCGCGGATTTGAAAATAAATCGTCTACAATATTGCTGCGTGCACTTACCTTCTACCAGCTATCTTTCAGTCAAAGTCCCGTCCAAATCGGTCCACCCGTTGCAGAGATAGAGGTCCGGACGCCATTTTGAAAGCGCGGAATTTAAAAAAAATGTAGCCTATAATATGCTCGTCCATGTCAGCTACCCTGCAGTGAAAGTCCCGTTAAAATCAGCCCAGCCGTTTAGGAGATTACCCGGAACAAAAGCGGCTCGCGGACAGACATTCTTTTTTTTACATTTTTGTTATCAGCAAATACATCATCTTCCTGAAATCTGGAATTTTGTGCTATTAAACCGAAATTGTGTGCATTAAACTAATTTGAATAATGTTAACAGTAAATTAAACAGATTATTTCTCGTTTATTTTCATTAAAACTTGTAAAGCAACCTTTAAGTCAGTTCTCAATTACATAGACAAGATTAATGCAACATTCTAAGTGCAGGCAGCAATCAGTATCGCAAGCTATCATTTGCTTCCTACATTTACGTCAATTTGTAAGTGAGAACATGCCGGGGCGGCTCGTTACCAGATGTTAGCTCCCAACACTATAGCGACCCAAATAAACCAAACTATCCACTTTCTCTTTGTTGCAAATGTATCGTTATAGAAAACCAATTTGAATTATGATTGTGGAAAGCAAGAAATACACCGATATTCTAAAGGGTAGGTATTATTATTTGAGACATCCCAAACAGTAGTGAAAATGATTTTTTTTCACTTTTGAATTTCTACTATACTAGATACATAACTTCAAATTGCTTCTCAGTCCATGTTAACTGTGCAGTTTTGGGGTTAAAATATTCGCTGCTTTTATACGCTTTGTGTAAATATTACTTACAATCTATTGGTACTAAGAATATACATTTTTTTGTAAATCACGAGGCAACACAAAAAACATACAGACGAATTAAAACTCATGTATTGTGAAGTCAGTAAAAAACGTAACGTGTATATGTTCACAGGTCCAGTGCATTGGGGTGAGCGATACCAGGAGTGCAGAGGCAAGCACCAGAGTCCAATCGACATTAACGTGCTTCGCGTCAAGCAGGTCGCTCTGCCTGACATCACCTTTATCGGCTTCGACGACTCTATCGATGACGTACACGTTACCAACAATGGACATACCGGTAAGTAAGAAAAGATAACTAAGTTCACATAAACTAAACGTTGTTAACATTTTGTATTGCTTGATGTTTAGTGTTGATCGAAGTGGAGAATGAACCACACCCTCGCGTCAGTGGTGGGCCATTGGACGGCGACTACATCTTCAGTCAAATGCATTTCCACTGGGGAGATAACGATACTTTCGGTTCTGAAGACAAGATAAATCATAGAAGGTAATTTTAATTTTCGTTGAAGCTTCGAATACAAGATTAATATTTAAAAATGCAAAGAACTATCGCATTTGATAACCAACTTTTTTATTGTAATATTTAGGAGATATTAACCTTTGTTACGAATTTACCATAGCCCAGTGATACATATTTTACTCTTTGTAATATCGTCGTGGAGAGAGGACTATCATCTAGAGCTTTTTTTAAACATCCGAACATTGCTTAATTCCCACAAAAAATATTTGAATGTTCGACAATCTAAATCTCGCGACGGATCAAAAAAACTTGTTTTAAAAATATAAATGCATTGAAGCATGGGATTTCTTTTATATTTTTTACATAGTTTAAATGTGAACGCAATGGAAATGTTTACTATTTTCGGCATATAATAGACATAACAAAAGAAAACATTTGTCATCCGATCTTATTGAGATATTCGTTATTTTTACACCACAACTTTAATGATATTGTAATTTCGTTGAAATGACTATTATTTTCCGTGAAGTTGTTTATTTATACTTGCAAAAAAACAGCGAGAATTTATGTTTACGATCTCTGCATCCGTTTAGCAGCGCCTCGGAGTGGAACCCACGCGGTACTTGCCAATGCGTTGACGTCGCGAAAGCTCTAGCAATTTTTACCGTTGAATACGTCTCATTGAATGAATTTTAATATTTTTCCAGTTTCCCTATGGAGCTTCATATGGTGTTCTTCAAAGAGGAATACAAGACTCCGCACGATGCCGTGCGGCATTCGGACGGCCTCGCTGTGCTCGCGTTCTTTTATGAGGTATCCATTATATTGTAATTTCAATAGAGCTCTAACGAGCCTCAGACGAGCGCTATGCCTCATGAATAATTGAAATTTTGCTAATGATGTTTTGTGTTTAAATTTATCTTTTTTGTTAATTGTTACGTGGAAAGATTATTTTTGGTCCATTACGTTATGTAATTTTTACTTATCCATTGTTATATTCAAAAGTTTTGTTTGAATATAACGTTTTATTTATTTGAGAAGTAATGTCAAACAAAATCCTCCTTGACTTCAGAAACTTGATTTGGTCAATTGTTTTTTTTAGAACTTTTGCATTTCATCAAATGACACCAATGAGGTGTATAATGGTTAGTAACTTTCCCGTCATCTTGCACAACATGTGGCATACTGAACTGCTGTTTTTGCTTTAAGCTCAAATTACCTGCGCAATGCATTACCGATAAACGCAACTTAATAATACTTGTGGAAATCTCCTTTCATATTAAGAATACATGCGAGTATGTAATTTTATCTAATGGTAAAATTAATAACTGTCTAAAAAAGTGCGAGGAATTTTTGAACTATAATGTAAAAATAAGCATAAAGCTTAAAATCAAAGCTATCTTTTTAATGTTGCCAGTATCTTAACATCTCATTTCTCGTTATGTTTTTGGGAAGAAAACTACTGAACATGTTCTCTTAAACGTATAGTTTCAATAGCATTGTAGTCGAAATTTTACCACATCTGCAAAACGCAAAGAAATTTATTTTAGTTTTTATATTTTGTGTAATTTTTATTTCAGTTAGATCGTCATGAACATCCTGCCTACGACGACATAACATCAGCGTTATCAAACGTGACGGAACCTCACACGAGTGTCGTAATGAACCATCCCTTCTCCTTCCTCAACATACTGCCTTACGATTTGAATCGGTACTTCACGTACAGAGGATCTCTGACTACCCCACCTTGTTCTGAAGTCGTGATATGGCTGGACTTCGAGCAGCCTGTGAGGTTGGCTCATGACCAGGTAATAGACAAAGCTCTGTTTTAATTAAATAACCAAACAAAACCTCTCTATTAAGAATTACCATTGACGCAGAGATATTTTTTTTTACACATGGTAGGAAACGATTCAAGGCAAAAGACAGTAGATAGTAGAAGTAGGCAAAAGAGAGCAAGTTAATAGAAATACATGGGTATCTATCTATTGATATACAAAAACTTGTTGCATCTCTTAGATTGACAAAGATATATCTGAACGGATAATCTGAAAACCAATTAGGAATAGCTTAGTTGACTATAAGTTTCCTATTGTCTACATTATAGTGATCAAATACTAATTAAATTCTTATTTCAAATTCCAGATAGAAGTATTCAGGGAGTTAAGATCTGCGACTGGCAAAATCCGGCATAACTTCCGACCAATACAACCTATCGGCGATCGCGTTGTTTTCTACAACATAGATAATAAATACTTCAGTTATAACGAAGTCGACGACCCTGATGAAGATATTCCAAAGAGAAAGAAAAACAATAGTTATAGGTCAATTAACAGCTTATATACTTTATTTAGTGTTATAATAATTAATGTAAGTTTGTTTTATAGTAGAAAATAAAAGCGATAGTACTTAATAATGTAATAAGAAAATTATAAATTTAATAACCTTTTTATTCTGGAATTTAATAAAAAAATGTGTTATAACCTGTGATATTCTGTATCTTAGATAGATATTAGAAATGTAGATAATAAAAGTAAACATATAATAAAGGAATCATTATTTTAGAATTCCCAAATATAAGTAATTATAAAAAAATGTAAAATACTTTAACTGTTGACTGGCAACATATTATTATTTGACATGCTTTTTGTATAAAAAAATCAAACTGAAACTTTTTATTTTTGTAATGGTAGAGAAATAAACCTTTCCTTAGTATCGTCTGTGATTGTTTTAAATGATTTAATGGGAGAATAAATTAAACAAACTCATAAAATATTGTATTTGAAATATTTGTAACATTTGCTACATACAATATTATAAAAAATATTGTGAAAACTATTTATATATTTATTTATTACAACCACTTATCTATGTATTCATTATTTTATACTACACAATATATTTAGTTACAGCTTTTTTACATGTTTTCAAGCTATGTATCTTAAGTTACGTAAACAAATTTTTATTTATTTACAAGATCCTAATAAAAATTGTTTTATTATAATGAGTGTTTTTATAAAGATTTTTTAAAATACCACAAACATCGAATGTCCATTCATATTCCATATTAACTCTTGCTTACAACTTTGTTCCCGCAGCATTAAAAAAAATTGGTATTAAAAACTGACACATCTGATTCAAGTTATAAAAAATGGCAGTTAAACCTAAACTACTAAACTTATTAAAACTGATTATTCTTCATCAGGAACTTTGTTAGTCATAGTAACCATAGCTCCTAAATTATCTTCTGCTCCTTCCTTCAGCCTCTCCCAAATAAGCTCCGCTATTGCTTTTTGAGTTCGTCTTTCCAGTTTTTCCAACTTCTTTGCCACATCCCGCTTCAGATCCCAATCAGGCTTCCTCGGAGCAAGGCTTGAAATATCTAGCTCTTGTAATACAACCTGTAATGTATAAACATAGTGTTTTTTGATCGTAAATTTAATTAATGACTACATTAGTTGATTCACTTATATTTTTGTATGTTTTTTATGTCTATATTTTGCAATACATTAAAATTACAGATAAAAGATTGCAAGTAAAAGTTTTATTTAAATTTACAATTGTTAATGATTAATTTTAATATTTTTACTGTTTTTTTAGTTATTGAGTGTGTCAAATTAAATATATCTTGAAATGATTTTGTAATGTAATAATAAATAAAATAAATTTACAAGAAATAATGCTTACTTTTTCTTTACCCGCTTCTAACAAATCTTTGACTTCATTGTCAACGACAGCAGGTTGTGCATCATCGAGCTTGGCTTCCTGTAATGTTTCATCTTGAGGCCTGTAACTCCTAAATTTAGGCCTGAAAACATATTTAACGATAATTAATGCAACTATCAACAGAAAATTCATTATAAAGCAAACTTATACATTCCATAAGAAATGTAACTTTTAACTATGTCACAGACCCATACTACGAATACAGTTACATATTTTAAAGGATTCCTTAACAGTGGTCATTCGGGTCCTAATACGTAAAGTTTAACTTACTTTGGGAGTACGACAGCTTCATTATTCGAAGTATTTGCTGATGAATTCTCGTCTGAAGGATTTTTACGTTTTAAATTTTTTAGCCTTTCTTTCCTCTTTAATGCTTGTTCTTCTAAACTACCAACATTCTCCATTGTATCTAAAATAACCATAATACGTTATGGAGAATAATTTGGATTTCTTAATCGAAAAATTTTCCTTACACA
>NW_013525473.1:1553808-1583380 GCF_000836215.1 Papilio polytes
AAGAAATAGGTATTTAATAGAACTTTAACATTTAAGAATTTTCCCTTTTAATTTTGCAAAACAACACAAGCGTCGCACATTGACAGAACAAAACGTCAAATATGACAGTGACATTTGACAATAGACAATAACAAATACTACAGATTATACAAGGAGAAAAACTTTTAATTTGAAAATAAAAAACATTTGGTTTTGTCCTTGCCTTTTTCTAAACTAACATTTGTTTTCTTTTTCAGTGAAACGGTGTAGCAAATATTAAAAGATTTGTCACAGTGGCGGTGTTATTACAGTAAGTTCTTTGAGCAAATGCAAAAATTGAACGACCTAGGACTAGATAGAAGATACTCTACACTACACTCTCTAAAGGTTGTCGTTATAAACAAATTTTAGGTAGGGCCGCAATGTATAGGGATAGGGCTTTTGTGCCCTATAAATAAAATCGTAATTGATTTTCCCTCGAACTGTGGACCAAAGGCATGCTAATAAAGGGTATTTCCTGTCACGTCACAAAATAAAAGGCTATTTTTGTATCTTAAACTATGGATAAACCTATAAAGTATAATTCAACGTAGTTTTTGGCAATCTTAATGCGCATTGTGATTTTAAGGTAGCGCTAATGTGGCCCTGTTTGACGATAATACCTCAACAGCTACGGCTATGCTCGACATGTAACACATAATTTGTTGCTTTACGGAAGTCTACACTGTTGTTATGCTTGTCTTGATGATGTTTGTATTTATATGACACGAGCTGTTGCCCGCGACTTCGTCCGCGTGGTATTCTAAAACATACAAACTATATAAATTACAAAAAGCTACGTATCCCTCGGGAACCGGACATTTCTTGGGGATGAAGCTTATCCCATGTGTACTCCAGACTTTGTTTTATATCTGTGCCAAATTTCAATAAGATATGTTGAACCGTTGCAGAATGATTGAGTAAACATTAAAAAACTAAATTAATGAATCCCACGGGAACCGTAACTATTCCCGGGATAAAAAGTAGCCTATGTGTTCTTCCAGACTATGCTCTAAACCTATGCCAAATTTCGTGGAGATCCGTTCAGCCGTTTAGGTTACAAACGCTAACAAACATCCATCCATCCATCCATCCATCTAAACTTTCGCATTTATAATATTAGTAAGATTAGTTTTATTTTTTTAGTAAAAGGGTAAATAAATATGATAGATTTTTAATGTTTATTTATATTTATCTAAATAAGAAATAATGACTAATAACATTTGCTTCTTATTTGATATGAAAAAAATATTTTGTACATTGCAAAATACACACATTAATTTCGTAACAAAATTTTATTCATCGATTTTGGTACTCGACAATACATTTTAACTTGTATTGCAAATAATATGGAGGTCTGTATTTTTCTTATAAACTAGATTAAAAAGTATAATATGTACCATTTAAATTCTATCATACTTAAATATAAACATAAAAAATTACTTAAGATAACTACTTATGGCAGTTTACAAAAATAAAATAATAAATAAAGATTTTCCTCTAAAAATACGTCCATTTAAATAGTAGGGTGTAATCCAGAATGAAGATATTCCTCGGAAATATGTAGCGGTTTTTGCGTAGCTTCTTTGGTTGTGTAATGACGTAATGACCGTGAATATAACAACTTATTTGATAAGAAATAGCTATAGCATGTGAATTTAATATTAATTGTAGTTTGATACAAGCACAATAAAACCTGGCAGCTATTTAACTAAGTGTACATTTATTTTGCCTTACATTTGTCCTATAACGAAGTTCTGACGTGTCTCCGGCTATCGAATGGTAATCTATTAGAAATGTTATTGTTTAATGGTATACCGTGATTCAAAGACAAAACTTTTGTAACAATATTTAAATCTTCATGAGTTTTCCCATTAAGACCTGTTTCGACTAATAATTGTTTTAATTGTGCGTCCGCATTAAATTGATTTTGTCTGTTCGGTGGAAAAAAGTGGTTAGTATAAACTGGACTGAAAGTATTAAATCTATTGTATTCTCCATTCAATCCGAAATTGCCAACACCACTCTCTTGTCGAAACACTCGATTACCATGTTTTTGTCTTGTTAAATCATCAGTTAGTCTTAATTGGTTGAAGTTTGGTCCTTGGTGAAAAGGGCCTTGGCTGGGATTTGGGTGAAGAAAGTTGGTAATTCCTTGGGGTAGATGATTTTCTTGCAGAGGGAATTGCTCAGGTCGCTGACTACGGAGATGTATAAGAAAATCCACAGCTTCTCTATTAGGCAGCTGCTGTTGATTGGCTAGCAGGTTCACTTGCTCTAAGTGTACACTCGGTTGAATCGATACCTGGGAATTCTGACTTTGCAATGTAGTGCTTGGATTTAAAAACCTATTTGATTGCAAACCTTTCTGTCCCTGAAAACCGCCTAAAATCTGGTTTGATTGGATTTTTTGTTGCTCAACAAGAAGTTGATGCCTTTTCAACTGGTCTTGTTCGTACAAAATTTGTTGCTGTCGCTGTGCTTCTTTTTGTTGAATTAACAATTGCTGCTTTCTTAGTAAATCCTCTTGCTGTCTTTGTTGAAGTTGTAATAACTGAAGCTGTTCTTCGAGAATTCGTTGTTTCTCTTCAAGCTGTTTTTGTAACAATATTTGTTGGGATAAGAAGTTATTCTGAGCTATCTTATTCAAGTTTCTGTTATCGATCGGAAAACTTTGAGTTAAAATTTGTGGTGGTAAAATACCTGTTGGTACATTTGTAGTCGATTGTGACTTCAAGACTTCTTGTATATTTGTTTGTTGGTAAATCGGTACAACTTTCTTTGGATGCCCTAAGACATCTTGGTGAACCGTGAACGCTGCAACCAGAGGAGCTTGGAAGACTTGAACATCTTTTTTGTCAACCTCTTCAATGTTTTTACCATCTAAATCATGAGTCGGTTTTGGAGTTGTGGTCGTTGTAGTTGTGGTCGTGGTGGTCGTTGGTTTTGATGTGGAAGTTGACTGTTTGGTATAAATTTCAATTTTCGGACTTTGTTTCGTTCGTAAATGAGAGTAATTGGTACTTTCTTTGGTTTGAAATATCTCTGTGTAAGGATTTTGAGTTGGGAGAGTAGCTGTTACTTGGTTTTCAACATTTCCTACTGTCGTGTCTAAAATAGATACATTACTCTCGAGTAACATGGGTGTCGCGTCTGTGCTATTTGTAAAGGCAGATTGACCATTAACTATGTATGAATGTATTTGTATGCCATCCTTAGACGTTTGTGCTGTTGTTAATTCTTCATTTTCCTTTAAATATTCTGTCTGCGCTGTTGGATTCACAACAGTTGATTCCGTTTCCGTGAAGCTATCACTTTCTTCAAGGTCAGTCAGAGCTTTCAACAGTGCTTTTCTTATGTAAGGATCCAACCTTACTGAAGGTTTCGGTTCTAAACTGTTAAGATTTTCATTATTAGTATCATATACTGTGCTTTCTTCCGCTAAACTCAATGAGAATAAAGCTAATAATATAGCTACAGGCACCTGAAACAAGAGATATTTCATATTAGTTTGATATTTTTAATAATTTGAATATGTAAATTCCCGAGTCTACTATTTTCCGGTGACATATACCATAGATTACTTAACGATGGGGATTTTTTTGTTAATTAAGAATGCACGATCAACTTCCACGATACCTTAGTTAGAAGTTTTTAGTCGTTTTCAGTTACGTTCTTTGTGTTACGCAGAACAATGACTCTCCTAATGGTTGGATTACACAATATATCATCTTAAATGTGGAATTTACGATCAGCGTAAAAATATATTGTCAATAAACTTTACTAATCACTAATGCTAAAGAATTATTTCCATTTCCAAATGGTTATATTTCACTAAAATACCTACAAAAGTTGAAAAGAAGCGGTTTTATTTCATATTATGATAGTTAAAATACGAGCATACTTAAACCAAACTTAAAATATTAAAATATTAAAATGTCATTAAGTTTATTCAAATGATTATACTTAGATATTTTCTGTTAACATATTTACTTAGTTTATTAGTAAAATGTGCGTGTATATATAATTATTTTTTTAGAGAGAGTTGTATACGATAACGCAATCAACGTTTCTTCCATTACAAAAACAATTGATTTCAACACTATTCTTGTCAAAACTAATCACAACGCATTTCTTTCCGACATCACCATCCTTTATACTAACTTATCATTCATCTCGAGTGAAAGTTGAAGACGCTTTTAGTTTTGTACACAACGAATTTAAATATTGTTAATAATAAATCACCAGTTATAGCGGAAGACATTAAAATATCAGTTTTGAGTTATTTTATGTTAAATGAATCGATTTCTCTAAATTTGATAAGATGGATTCAATCTATGGTCGTTAAACTACTAGGCATAAAATAATCAGGTTTTTTTTAATGAAACTTCCCTTTCTTGGTTCTTTGTCGTTTCTAGAATCGATGTGTTGATATTGTTGGGAAAGTTAACAATAAGACGTGACCTTTGACATCGCTCGAAGCGGTTCTTAACATTTAAAAAATGTAGGTAAGTGTTGTAGCTCTCCAATGGAAGGAGGCTACGGTAAATATGTATGTAATGTCGTAATCTTTTTTACTGTGGGTTTTTACAAACAGTAGATTGTATTGTCATCCTTGTCATAATCGTTAAAAAAGAAGCAACCAATTTATTTTTGTTAGATTCCACAGTTTAAACAAATATAGTACGAATTACTCAAGATTATTCTCATAAAGTTCAAGTCTACTTTCACTACAAGCCATGAACTAAGTAAAGGTTCAAGTACCAAGATTATATCTTTCATGTCTTGTACTGTAAGTCTGAGCAAAGTAACCGTTTCTAGTCTGCAGTTAGTTCTATGTATCCTAAGGCAAAGTTTAAACGGATAGTACGAAAGCGGTACCATTTTCTCTCTCCTTTGACCCTATGTATGATTTAAAAATATAGACTTTTTACAATTTATGGGGATATTTAAGTATAACTATATGGTGTGTTGTATACTAATGCATTCTATAACTATCTATACTATTATAATAAAGCGTAAACACACACTTCTTTGTTGCCTACGATGTCAGCAATCACAGCATATTTTCGAATAACTCTTTTTCAATAAAAAGCCCTACACTTACGTCACACTTTAGGCCTTATATTTTCACGCCGTTAAACTTGGGGTAAATATGTGGATATAAACCCTAATGTGGGAAAGAGACCATAAGTTGTTGCCAACATCAAGGAAGCAAGGAGAACATCACGTCATGTCATTCTGACATTTCCTATTGATAATTTGACACATGTCAACAAAAAAATTAAATTTTTATAATTTCATGCGGATGAAGTCGCATGGGAACAGCTAGTATTACGTACATTACGTGACATAACATTGTATGTTATCGGTTTATGTATTGACAGTTTGTTTAAAATAGAAAAACTTTAAAGTCCACACGTTATGGAATGTTTACAAATGTTTTCACATTTCTCACGCCGCAGCCCCCACATAATTGTGTAAGAGGTTTTTCAAGTCTGTATCTTCAACTCGTTACGCATTAATTCCTTTAGTTGTACACATTGAATGCGAAAATATTTATGAGAAACAATCAAGATAAAAAAATGCACATTTTATCAATAGTACGTAATTTGTCAGGCCAACAGAGGACTTGATTATAAAACCTAACTCTTTTTAATCTTGCAAAGAAGTTGTATTACGAGTCCAATCTTGTCTTATTAATTTAGTCAAATAAATAATTGACTGCAAGGTCATTGATACCATATTCTTATAAAGATAATTTACTGCATCAATATTTAATAATCAATTGAACGCTAGCCAAGTATATTTAAGAGCTATTGAGTTAAACGTATCTTTCACCTGTCTCTAATTGTACTCGGCAACAATTTCTCTCAATACTTAATAATGTAAATGCAATTAAGCTGTCGTTCCCACATCCGATGCGACTCGAAGCACGAACCGTGCGTGACTTGTGAATCTAATACGTCCAACAGATATGATGCATTGTTCTTTACAATCATAAAATGTTACTAGTGGTCTGGCTAAAGGAATTCGTTTCATAAGAAAAGTTTTAAATCTTTTATACTTTTTCAACAATAGCGTAATAAACGTGAGTAAAGTTTGAAAAAGTAATTATTCTCCAGACGAATACAAAACCTTTAGTTTTATTAAATATGTCAAAAAGGAAATATTTTACTAACTATAACAATTTAGAAAATTGTTATACTCCCGAACTATAAGTTTCCAGTTACAAAACAAATTCGTCAGTTCAAGCAATAAATAGTAACAGAAGACATTGTTAAAGAAATCGTATTAATAATCGAATCCAAAATAATCGAGTCATATTTCATCTTACAACTATTGTAAACATTATATGAACAAATGAGTAAGGATAAAAACTCATTTTAAAGTTGTACATTTCATGCCTTGCGGAACAAGATAAACGCGTCGGCATTCGGTAAACGACAGACATCATCACAGCTATTTCATATGCGCACAATGCTACGTAATTACATAATACTGCACCAACTGGTAGGTAATTTCACTTTCTATGGGTGGAGATTATTTTCACTGTAAATGGAAACGCACACGTCTATAGAACTTGTATCAGGACATTCTTTTCGTTGGACAAATTGTTCCTTAAATAATTCGTCTTCGTTTGTTTCTGGATTTGCAAAGCCAGTGTAATTATTCGCTGAAGCAACAACTTTTTAATTGACATAATTTAATATATGTCGAATCACTGAAGAGGTGTTCTTTGACAAAATATACGGAGATTTTTTCAAGAGTCTATCAATAGGTAATTTTTCGAATCACTCATACCGGTCTCCTTAATTTAAAACCCCCTCATTAAGCACCGATAATTCGTAGTGCTGTAATGTAAAAGTCATTCATAAAATTAATATAAATGTCGGCGATAACTTCAACAAAGACCCCTCTAGTCGTCATTACAATCAGTTACATGAGAGCCTTATTCAAGCTCGAATTGACTGGATTAAAGTCTGAATACATAATGCGGTCTTTGACGAAGACCGGGACATTATAATGACGCGTGAATCGATATTAATCATTACGTGCTCGCTTTGTGTACGTGCTTGGGCAACGCAGCGATAATCGTAGCTTTATTTAATCCATACATTATTGTAGGTATGCCATTTAAGATTTGTTCCGATCTAATTTGTTCAAGCATACTTATTCCAGTCATTTAAAAAAAAAAATTAATAACAATTGCTTACTCGATGAAATTTTGGAATTTTTCAAAATTGTGCAACATTGTTTATGACCGAAGATTTCTTCGGAATATATTTACGTTTTATCACTGCAATATGCAGATGTGATGCACGGATCGTGACTATTACGTGATAGGAAAACATTTTATTGAAACAACAAGGTATTAAAACTCAAATGTTAGATGTGAAGTTTTCGAAAAACATGATTCCATTGGCTCCTTGGTTGGTTAGATGAGGTACAAAACTAAAAAATACATGGCCTGGGATTCAATTAAAAAAGTTATGACTACGTGTAGGAAGAATTAAAGTTATCTTATTGTCGATACATAAATACCAATAGCAAAGTAACAGTTTACTTTCAGATAAAAACCCAGTAAGTAATATTAATTAATGTTGTTAATGTAAGTCTGATTTATTGTAGGTATAGTAAAGGTAAAACGTGATCAAATCGTTATGGTCACTAACAAATCTCTATCTTTTCTCTAAGTATATTGTATTGCTTCATTTGTATGTACTTTAAAATGTTAAACTCAAATTAAGATAATTAATCTTTTAGGCAGCTCTCGACATATACAATGTTTACGAAAATTGCGTACACTTGATACTTGTGAGTGTGTAAAAATGCGTTCCACAAACGGCTTGTTAATAGTTATTGGCAATAAAACAAAATTTCCTCAATCTGCGGTCGATGTGTAGCTTTCTAAGGCAGTACGACGAAATACAATAGCCAGTTGCATGCGGTTCTTGCAACTCTGACGTAAATATCCGTACATGCTATACGAATAGAAATGGTTCGGTACGTGTCCAGAATCGTAGGGGTCAAAATGTTAAATAATAATGTTACATAAAATTGCATT
This sequence comes from Papilio polytes, assembly GCF_000836215.1. NCBI lineage: Eukaryota > Metazoa > Arthropoda > Insecta > Lepidoptera > Papilionidae > Papilio > Papilio polytes. Next base: position 1,561,895 of record NW_013525473.1, read on the forward strand.
CAGTGCTTCTTTAAATGTTTGTCATAATAATACTGTGAGAGTATTTCTTGAATTATAAATTAAAAAAACTTGTTTCTGAAATTTTTATTTCAGTTACTTTTGACTTAATTGCAATTTAGTGGTAAATGTTATCATACTTTATACTAATAATAATATTATAAATGCGAAAGTTTAGATGGATGGATATTTGTCAGAGTTTGTAGCCTAAACCGTTAACCGGCTTTTGATGAAATTTGGTATAGATGTAGAGGATAGTCTGGAAGACACATAGAACACATAGGCTACACACTTTTGATTTTTTTAAGTCCACGCGGACGGCGTCGCGGGCGAAAGCTAATACTTAATAAAACCAATTTAGTTATGAAATAGTTTGTATTATTAACTTAACAGACAGTTTAGTTTAAAAGATTAATGTTTATAGATAGAAGTGTGTATTTTATAGTTTTTTATAAAATACACCAGGGCTTGTACAGTTAAGCTAAATTTTCTCGTTCTTTTACTTCGATCGGCAGTTTTCGTTCAATTTACGTAAGACGACGTTCAAGTTTCGTTAACACCATAGTATGGTTACGTTTGCTTCTTTACGAAATTCTTCGCATAAATGGTTATGCAATTTAATAATTCACTTAAGACTTAGCTAGTGAAACAGGTTGGTTAAAAATAGACTCTTCCATTCCAAGACGGAAGAAATTACTAAGTACAAATTTCATCCTAATTCATACATGGTAAATATTTACGCTATATAACTCTTTGCTTAGGAAATCATACACGAAGTCCTTAAAAATTCAGCATTTTTTTAATTGCTAAGAAGATCAAAGTTTTACGACATTTACAAAAAACGTGGTTGCCTTATATTGCGAATTGTAAAGTTATTTGCAAACATGCTTTTTAAGTAACTAACAAACGGAATAATGAGATGCACGTCGCGATATTACAACCGTTGCTTTTGTTTTCGGTTGACACAATATTGTTACTGCAGACGCGTAGGCGCCACAGATCGTACCTGCTAAGATTGGGACAACTCACGGCGCGTGACTTTTAATATTGATATGTATAATTTTTTAATAAACTTTATTGTAAAACTAAAACGAGAAAGGTGTTACATTTGTTGTTTAAGGTACTGCTATTAATTACAGAGCCAATAAATTAAACATTCCCGCTCAAACATCTATAATAGTTTTATAAATACTGGCTTCCTTAGTGATTCGGATGAAAGAATGTTCTCAAGATTCGGAATTATCATAATCGTGACAAACGTCTGAGAGAAAATGAGAGATGAATCGCATGTTAGAAGGACAACGTTAATTATGGGTGTGGAAGGATACACCGGTAGAGGTAGACTTAGAAAGAGATGTGTGGATTGCGTGAAAGGTGACATGATCAAAAAGGGTGATGACTGAGATGACGTATGATAGAGTTATGTGGAGGACCAAAACCTGCTGCGCCGACCCTACAGGAGTAGGATAAGGAGGAGAATGATGATGACATTCGTCTGAAACTTATTTGATTTGAAGATTTTATAGCAATAGATATCTTATCAAGTTGAAACGTTAAAAATAAGGTTAATTAAAATAGTTTTATTTGGTTCTCATTTAACATTCAAATTACTACACTTTAGTGAATTAGGAAGTCAAAACCACATGGCGTTTGATTATAAGTTGTGATTACGAGAGATCAGTTCCACCAGGAATTAAGAATTACTTACATTAAGATAAACATCTGAAGTGGAATATAAGTAACGTTACCATAAATTAAGATTGGTATCTTCAAGTTGGCTTTCTTTTAGTAAGTACTTAAGTAATAAATTAAATATTAAGTTAACTGGAAAATGTTAAGGCTTCGTATATTTCTTAGCCTATAACGAGGTTAACATGTCCGAATTCGTAGTTGTTTAAAGTTTTTTTCTATTTTATAAAATGCTACATGGCATTGAATCACGTTAACCACCAAAGAAACAATTTTGCATTGCTTTGTCACAGACAATTGATTAGTATCTGTTCAGTAATATTTGCACAACGAAATCATATCTGTTTTTTCGATCGTACCACAAAGGTGCCGTATATCTGATATGGAAACGATAGAGTAAGCTTTGCGGTTAGCCTTTAAAATGTTATGTGGATTTGACTTTCGTAATGCTAAGAATAATCATAGCCTAAATCATACATGATGTCATATCAGGAATTGAAAAGATTACACGATAACTACAACTAGTAAGCAAATAACTAGTAAATTTTTAATGGTTGTTGATGAATGTATTGGCATAGGCAACCGCAGTTAATTTAATTCATTTATTCCAAGTAACAATGCTTTTACAACATTAAGGGCCTGTCCCACAATTCTTGTAAATTGTCAGATAACAACCCAACGTATAAAACATGTGATGAAAATATCGAATTTTGGTACTCTCTCTCTCTCAGTGACGTCACTTTTAAGCTATCTCTATCAGCCAGTGGGATAGGCCTTAAGAAAATTACTGTTATAATATTGGAGAAAATTTTGAGATACATTCACTTTTACAATCCTTAATGGTCTCATTGTTTCGACAACTTTTGTCTTGATTAATTATAATTCTCATATATCTAATAACTGGGTTGTTTAATCTGTGGGAATGTAATGAAGCAAGTTCGTTGTCAAATTGATGTTATAAGGCTGGATGAATTTGAACACATCTCAAGTTTTGCGACATCTTTACCCAAGGCCTAGTTCTGCATTGTTTGATACAATAATGTTGCATTTATACTTTTTAATTACCTCTAATAAGGTTTACTGCGTTAGATTGTGTTGCATTTTGTCTGTGCATTCGTAAATACAAACAGGCATTGTCTATTCGTTACGTTCTAATTAGTTATGTTTCCAAGATACAATGCAATAGGAATCACATTGTCTTCTCTATTCCCATAAACCTTATGAATGGATTACGTCCTTACTTATGCGCTTAGCTATCTTAGCTGACCGAGGATTATAATCTAACAAGGATTTTATCAAATTCCTTGTCGGGTTTTATTTATATGAATTATCGTTAAACCCCATCTAAATTTGAAGACCATGAGCTCAATCTCGTGCTCGTAACAAACATTTTTTATGATTTTTTCATACGCTATCCAAATAAATGTAGATAATAAAAAAATAAGATTTAATGTTTATTGACTTTAAACTTCGAAAACTTTGTTAAAATGTCACTCTTTTTCTGAGGTTTAGCTATCTTAGGAAGTGGCGTCGACGGGCGTTCGTGGCTTTTAGCTGGGCATTTAGAAAATTGCCGTAGATATTTGCTATTTGTGATAAAATAATAGTATCAAATTAAATAGTTTCTAATCGCCAATTGTTTGATACTGGGTATATTTCAACTTATAAAGCAATATAACTTTCGACAGTTGTAAAACATTTGTCATTTTATTTTTTTAATGTTGTAGAAATACCCAGAGATCATAAAAATATATTCTAAAGCTATAAAATAGTGTCACGGTACGTTTAAGTAATGAAATTGCTCTTTAATGTTAGCTACAAATTTTATTAACTTAACGATAGTCGTAAAAACGTACATTTATCGTATTAAAAATTAACTTTAATAATTACAACATAGTACCAGTAACTCATTTATAATTGTCATTAGGATTAGCAAAATCCGAAGATAAGATATTTTGTAATAATTCTAAAATCATCATCTCCTTATCCTATTCCTGTAGGGTCGGCGCAACAGGTTTTCGTTCTCCAAATAACTCTATCATACGTCATCTCAGTCATCATTCCCTTGTTAATCATGTCACCTTTCACGCTAACCATCCATGTTTTTCTAGGTCTACTTCTACCGGTGTACCCTTACACACCCATAACTAACGTTCTTCTTGTAACATGCGATTCGAAAATAATGTGAATTGTAAAAATGACGTAATAATTTTAAAATATAGGGCGATAAAAGTTCGATTTTAAGTGAATTAATTTTAAAGGTTCTATAGCTTGTGAATTATAAGAAAACTAGCTGTTCTCGAGCTGCTTCATCCGCATGAGATTATAAAAACTTTATTTTATTGTTTACATTTGTCACATTCTCAATTGAAAATGTCACAATTACCATTATTATAATAACCTTGCTTCCTTAATGTTGGCAGGTTGTAGTTCATGGTCCCTTTCCTATATGAAGCTTACGCTTACCTTACGCTTTATCATATTAGTATAGATAAACAGTTAAGTACTTGGCACATAACACGTAATGGGAAATTTGTTCTTGCAATTTACTCATATGCAGTTTTTTAACATTTCTTTACAATTAATTTAAACCAAAGGTCATATTTAAATACGCGATTGACATAGTTTTATATATCCGTTATATAACGTTTATCGCGGATATGCGTTCGACATCTTCAAAGTTTATAATGAATTTGTATTAGTTTCGTAACATTGTTTTATTAATTCAGTTTACCAAAAGTTTCCGTGGTTTAGGCAGATATATTATTAAATTGCATAACTATACTGCACAGATAGAGTATTAGTATAGATTTATGTTATTTATTTACATTATTTTACCTAAATTAAAAATTTTAATTACGAAATTGATAAGATTACTCTTGATTTGCAAATATAAATTTTAATTGAACGCCAAAATTATGTAAATCGATGAACTGTAAACTCTATAGTCGGCAAGTAATATGCTATTTTATTTTGTTTTGTGAAAATTAAGATTGGATTGAAAGGAAGTATTCAATACATTCAAAATACCTTTTAATGAGGTTAATTCTAAGAGTTTCGGTCAAACGAAGTTAATAAATTAAAATAATAGAATAGAAAAAATTGTTTTTAATAACAATGTTATAACGCTATAAAATCTTTTTAACCCATAGTTAAGCTTAAATAAGTTTCTATGAACATGTTATTTTGCTTACATAACGTTTGCAAAGTGAAAATTTGTGCAGTCACCAAGAAATACATATTTGCATTTTATCGCATTCTTTTACTACATCTTATCGATAATCAAAAGTCATGTTGAATAAACACTAGTCGATGCAAGCTTACTTCCGATGTTATGCATTTTGTTTAAGATAATGTAATGGTACTCTTTATTTATGGAATATAAGCTGTAACTATCCAGTAAAAAGGTTAAAGAGCTATAAATTCTGACACACAATTTAGTATGTTAACGACTGTATTACGTAGAATTAAGACATTATCGTCATTGTTAAATTCTTAAGTACCGAGATGTTTGAGAGTAGATTAAAGAATTATTGATTGACTTTTTACAGTTCTTGTACATTAGAAGAACGTAAAAATGATATCATTGTATGTATATACATACACATGTAATATTTAACATTTTAGCAAAGGTTTTCGTAAGTTAGTTTCACCTAAATCAAAGTGTAGGGCGAAGCACCGCGCCGCGCTATACGAATCCTTAACATGTCTCTTCCGACGCGTGTAAACAAGATCGCATCATCACGCACGCATTACGTCACATCAAAGAAAGTTCAATTTATATCTAATATTTATAGCACATTCTATATGCTAATTATGGAATAAATTACATCATAATCCCGTTAACATCATAATAAAAATTTTCTAGATTTATATGAATATAATTGACCTGTCACGTCGCGACAAAATTTGCATATTGTCGTTAATCAATTATTAAATAAAGCTACTCAGAGAAAGCTCAAGTTCCATTATTATAAAACGGATTATTACATTTTACTTTTTAATTGCGCAATTGATTATAATAAGACACCCAGTGAAAGTAGACAATTCTGTGAGATGACAGTAATTTGTAGTCAGTCAGTGTGTGGGAACATTGCCAATTCAAGTTGGAATCATTTGGCATAAAATAATAGACTTCACGGTAATTATATTTCGATAATGGTATGTTGTGAAAGCATCATCTTTCTAAATGACACCTAACAATACTAATATAAGTGTGAAATTACGATTTAAAGATGCACACACACTCACGAATCTACTGTACGCAGAATATGTAACATAAAATATATGTCCAATTAAAAAAAAAAAATATTTCACATCACTGAATAAACACAGCTTTAAAATAATAATCACGGGTACTCACAGGGCGCATGGTGTCGATTGTATGTAGTACAGACTACTACGGGCTCGTGGTAGAGTGTACAGTGGGTCGCCTGCGCACCGGCGGTCTCTACGCTACACAAAACAACACTAAAGTGGTCTGCGGCGAGCACATCTCTGCGCCCTGCCACCACACGACCCCGCTGTACACCCGACACCCAAGAACAAGGATGTTTTGACACGACTTCGGTCATTTGTTTACAAATGCAGTTAATTTTCACGCATTGTCCAATGTTTATGATATGCATTTATACACACTCGCGTATTGCAACGGCAAATTTTAAATATAAACTTCCAATTTTAATGACATAGAGAACCATAACAAATTCCGATAATTCAATGCCGTTCCTGCTTTTTTATCGTGTAAGATACTAAAACCTTAAGATTATCGGTAAAGTTCCCTAATACCTTATTTCTGTAGAGGTAAGATTGACTTTAACCAATATAACAGTGCAATGCAGAAGGAATTATTATGAAAGGATGAAAAAATTAATAAGTGAGTTACAACTAATCACTTTGATATGTCTCAGTAACTTTCCATGTTGGACAGTAAAACACACAAGTGCACGACGATTCGCAACGTAACATAATCCGGTACAAATTACTGGCCCACATATCTACGTAATTACACCGCCATCTGTCAAATGCCACTGGTCTTAATGGATTTATCGATTTCGTAATTTAATTAACATTATATTTAGTATATTTGTTCTAATTAATTTTATATTCTTTGTGAAAAGAAGTACATTCAGATTTTCGTTTTAATTTTTTCAAAGTAGAGATCTGACTCTCAAAAGAACTAAATTTTTGTTATAAAATATATAAATATTAAGGAAATGATCAATAATTTCTCCATTTCTGAATAACTATGAATAAAACCGGCGAGATGACGTATGACAACTTTTTATTTGTCATGTTTGAATAACGGAATCCATCCGTGAGCAGAGTTAAACAGAACCTGTAGTTGCGTAACGATTTGTATTCGTATGTAACGTAATTCTACAATAAAATTCGTCACACCCACATAACGTCAGCCATCACCTCATCTTTTACTACACTTTGTAAGCAAGAGCTTTAATAAGACAGTTCAAATCAAGTGCACGATATCATGAAGTGCATAATATACTGTGCTCTTTGTTGATCATGTAAATTAGTTTTTTAATTTTAACCGAGCTGATGAAGAAAGGTAAGCTTATGTAGTTAGTAACTCATTATTCTTTATTACGCTGTGATAAAAAAAGTCGCCCTTAACCACAACAAAATCGAAATAAAAATAGTAATTAAAAAGTAAAAAATCAATAAGAAATGTAAAAAGTCATTTAAATGTGTTTTCCATTATTTCTCTAGCTGATATAAACTGCAAGTGTTATTTTTACTTAATTATTGACATATAAAAGACTTCAACGAGTTCGCAGATAATGCTATTTAGAAAATGTAGTTAAAAAATCAAACTAAGCAATCTAATGCACGGTTAAAAGATTATCTAAAAGTATAGACGTCATAAATGTATTGTTTATTTCATCTTTATATTTAATTTTCCAAAACTTTATAAGTTAGAATAATAAACATATTACTTAAAAGTTTAAGTCGTTGGCTTTTCGATTACAGCGAACATCGTAAATTAATTTCATTATGTTTCAGAAAGAAAATGCACATCCATACTTCAAGAACTGTGGATCGGAATGTTCGTAGATAAAATGTAATGAATGAACGGGCTCCGGCAGTGTTAGGGTCAAAGCGCCGACCGGTCTGCTCAAACTCCAAAGGAGACTTTCTTTTCCGTGAACTTAGCTATGTTTCTGAACTTGTATGAGCGGTGCGAGTAACGTAAGTGATTGACAAATATTTCACTTAACTCATTGTTACCCACGCTTGTTCGCTTGAAACAGGTTGTGTGTTTGTTTACGAACCTGTGTGTTAGTACACTGTTACCTCAGTATATTTAATGGTTTTTCCTATGCTATTTTCAAATAACTTATTAAGAAAGCTGAATTTTCTGCTCAGTAAGTGAAGAAACGTAAAAAAATGTATATCTTCTTTATCATATGAATGAAGATATAGTTGTAATGTTTTTTTAGGTACTTTGAACAGCTTCTTCGCAAAATTAGTAAGCGCATAATTTTATTACATTAAATTAATTTCATTTATACGTACTACTTATCTTAATGAAGTATTTAAAGCTACATAAAAGCGCGCTAAGTACTATTGACTGTAAATAATCGATTGATCTGTCTACAATTAAAAAATTATCCACATTCATTACTCATAATAAAACAAATGAACCGAATGACGTATGTTTCTTGATTGTATTGTGAATTTGATGAATTTCATCATTAATAATTATTAAATGGCGCCTAATCAAAGACTGTCAAGCGAGGTGCGGCATCTTTTGTATTGCAATCATGTTCGTTAAGTAGGATGTCATTTATAATGATACGCTTAAAGGTCAGCAAAGGTCATAACTTGATTAGTAACAATAACTAACGCTTATTAGCGTGAGAACCTTTTCCATACCTTAAATAATAAAAGAAAATAAATCGTGTAACATGGATTTCAATTTGGATTGTTTAAATTTTTACACTGAATCATTTCGAGACATTTCTAAATTATGAACATGTCTATGATAAGCTACATATACTCACAATAAACTTATATTTATGACAGTGCTTAACAAGGCGAGACAAATAACATAAATCGTTGAGGTTTAAGTACTTAACAGTTTCGTTAAATGTTTAATTTGAATAGACCGCAGTTTTATTACTACTATGTCATTAATAAAAGTCAAGAATGTTACTTCATGTCATAATTTATCAGGTAATGCAGTATTTAAAATTTAACAATTAATAAGTACCATAGCATCGAATTAATTTCATAATAAACGAGCTGATAGTGACGTTAGTACGTTATTTATAAGTACGTTATTGAGTACTAGCTGTTGCTCGCGATAATGTCTGCGTGGAATTAAAAAAATAATTGACAATACAGCTCGTTCGTAATTAAAATGACGTATAACGTAGCTTTTAATAGATGAAAGAAATTTTAAAAATACAATACAAAATACAAATTATTCCTCTTTATAATATCAGCATAGGTACAGATTAGTATTTTATTAGTGTGACAATCAATATTTACAAACGTCAAAGATAACTTTGTCTTCTATACATTGTTTAGCATAAGATATAAGCTTGAAAAGTATTGCTTAACTTTATATTAATGAGCTAGTTACCTGTAATGTTATTGATCGACGCATTCCCTAATCAGAGTTGTCATTGAAAGTAGTAATAATGATGAACATACGAATAACATATTTAAATATTTTTTAGTGAACATATCATTTTTTTTCTTGTAGCCGATTATTCTTACATTCAGGATATTTAAAAGTTGTGCACTGTATAATTTTCAATAAATTAATTTAAATTTCCGTTTCTATAGCGATAAGTGTAAATTTTAAAAGTGATACTGATATTAAAATGTTTTCGCTACACAATTATGTCAAAACTTGCAATTGGATTATGATTTTGGATACTAGAAATTTGTAAATTTCTGTACCATCAAATATCAACGGAATCAGGATTAAGTATTGTTTAAAAAAAAAGATGTCACGTCTTGTACAGGCGACAGTTATAACGCTTCTTAGACATTCAACTGATGGGCTTTCTCCGACCACGTCATTAACATACGCACTGTACTGTTAGTTTTAACAATTTCACCGCACAGTCTGTGCCATCTACCAAACGCCTAATTACACGCCTCTTAGTTACTGTTTGTTCGCCTTTAATGTTCATTGCCATACGTAACGTCTAATCGCAAAACTCATACATTGTGTACGTTATTACATAATAATATGTACTTACAAGTACATAATTGTATTTAAATTACGCGTGTTTATACTAAGACTAACACACAAGCGTTTTATTATATAGATATTTACATAAAAGAGTTATGGAGAAGAATTATAACTACAAGTGTTGTATAAGTTAATTCTATGCAATGCAACAACTTAAACAATTGATTCAGATAACGAAAAAAAAAATTGAAAATAAACAGAAGTATGTTTAAAATTTTTCAAGAATAATTTCTATACGAATGAATGAAAACTTCCGATATTTTCACATTCTTGTAGGTTAACGTTGAAATATTTTCATTTTAAATTCCATTTAATTTAACACATTAAGTAAGGTAATACATTAAATTACGTCGTCACATATTAAGAATGCGTGGGTGAAACAAACCAGAAGGGACAAGTCCAATAGAATTTAGATAAATAGTTGTAATAAAATAACGGTAGTGAAGAACGATGTTGATATCATCAATCTACTGATGCATTAGATTAACTAACTGGATATAACGAAATCACTAGTGGTATGCGGTAGCATAAAAAATAATAAACAAGATTTCTGGTGACGCTAGTGTAAAGGTAGAGTAGAAACATTTTAATGATAACTTTTTTCTCGATATATCTTGAGAGAAAGAAAGAGAGAGAGAGAGAGAGAGAGAGACTCGATATCTTTATCAAATATTTGCCACTTATCATATGATGTTTAACATAGTAAACTTCTATAGTGAAATAGTGAAAACTATAGTGAAAACGCAAGGACGTCTGTTCAAGGGCAACCTTTGAATCTGACACTCGCTAATGAAAAAGCTTTTATTCCCGTCTCGAACTTATTTAGCTACTTTAACTTAGTATTATCTGTGTACGATGTCAGTTAACATTTTAATCAACTAATGTGTCTTTATATACCCTTTTATATACCGGAACAATTGTTACAATGTACGTCTTGCCAAGTTATCTTACTAATAAAATAAATGCGAAAGTTAGTACATAGGTACTGACATATATCTATCAAAACTTTGGTAGATAGTACCTGTGTATTAAAATAAATATGATGAAATATAAGTGCAGTTTTCAAGAGAAATACTCATGAAATAACATTTTGTGCTTAATTTAACAATTATCAGATATAGCAACATTTATAGTTAGAATTCAGTTAACAGAAGTGACACACACCTAAATGTTAACTCCAAGCTTTAAGTGTAATAAAAAATTTATGCATATTCTTTGTTGAGTGGCGGCATGTAGAGAAGCTGCGCGAGGTTGTTCCTGGCGTAGCGGCCACGCTGCGGCGCGCCGTGCCCCGGCCGGCCCCACCAAGACGACCACGTCGCGTGGTGACGACCCACCCGCTCTGCAGAGTCTCGTCTGCTCTCCTGGTACCATAACGAGAGGTAAGTTAATATTTGGTATAATTATCACCGCACTTACAGTCCTAGTTGGTCAATAAAGGTAAAATTAAGCTTGTATCTATACTGATACTAAAAAGTAGTAATTTGTATTTTTCTATGTATTGAAAAAACTCAAAAACTATTGGACCGATTTCAAAAATTCTGTCACCGATAAATTGCTACGCTATCACTGAGTAACATAAACTATGTATATTACAATTTTTATTTTCGCGCAAACGAAGACGGGAGCAACAACTAGTCTATTATACATTAACTACACTAGGGACTTAAGGATTCTGAGTGTTGATAACATTTCGCTACATAGCACACTTACTTCCTTCATTTCAGATTTAACTCGCATTTGCAGTTTTAGTTGTCTTAAGTAATCGTCGTCCAGCATTTCGCGCCATCTAAAAAGAATATTGTATATAGATTTTTATACACTTTTTTGGATTAACATTTATTTAAAAAAAAATCGTGTGTGCTTGTAGTGAGTATATTTTCTATGTGGTAAGTATGTATCTAGCTACAAGATATGTGACAACGATTTCCACTCATTGTTCGAACCAAAATTAAAAAAGAAAGCGCCTTGTATGTCACATATGTATGCGAAATGTCACCGCGTGGGCGACTGCAGATATTGAATATTATTAAATAAATACTCGATGTGAAAATTAGGTAAGTTTTAGCATCAATTACCATATCCTTACAAGTAGATTTTTTTGTATTACTGTATTTAACTTTAAATTTTTAAGAAACTGTTTATCATAGAGATATGACTTAACAAAAAAAAATTAAAAAAAAAACCTCTTATGCTCATATCTGATTCGTTGCACGCAATTTATGTTTCAAACAAATATATTCATTAGTTTCAAATTTTTAAACTAACTCATACTATCCATGCAAAGTGTACCGAAATAACCTCCACGCTAACATTAACAGCCGGTAAACTTCTTTGAAAATTAATCGCATATTTAACAGGCAACTCAATCAATAAAACTTTCGCATTGACCATTAAAAAGATTTATACTCTACCGAAATTATCAAAGGGCTAAAATTCATATGTTCACATAATCTATAGAAAGCTGAGAATGTCGTAATGTAGACAGATTCATTCTCGTTTGACATTCTTGTTGCCAGGGTTTGTTCTTACTCATAACACACAAACATCACGTAGACTGTGCTGTGCGTACAAATAGTATTGTCCGAATAGAACGAATAATGAATCATTGTTAGCACTCAACTGCGACAAGAGAATTAATTCCATGATTTAAATATCATACATAGGTCTTATGTGTTTTACTAGTGTGTTTTTGTAAGCCTTTAGGCGGTGGAAACTCAGGGTAATATGTTACAAAACATTTGATTAATGAGTTACTAAGTAAGCGATTGCCAGTTTACACAAGATTATATTTTTTGTACAAATCGCCGGAGGGACAAAGCATTTGAAAAGTTTAAAGTTGCGTTATAAATTAACATTTACAGATTAACAAAATCCAATACAGATTGTTAAACTTAACAGTTGGAGGAAAAAAAGTTGTTATTTATTATCTAAAAAATACACAGATAGTTAAATTCTTTTAGTTTTTCGTTTTATAATTGCCATTTATAAATGCTAGTTAGGAGGTAGAGACTTTTAATATAGACAATGTAATTAACGACTTCACGGAATAAGGGCACTTAATGTCATATCTCCACTCCCTAATTTTTCATATTGTGTACCTAAAGGCAGACGTTCTTAGGCCCTTCAGAAAATGAAACAAGTGAATATTCATTAGTCAATATTTAACATTACATTATAAAAGTTCAAAGTTTATCTTAAAAAACACGTAAAGAGAAAAGGTCAAATACGACCATACGATGATTAAAAACGATTATTCTTTTTAAGTGTTACGCAGATACCATAAAAGCGCAATATTACACAAGAAGAACGCTTGAGGCAACATCAGAGATGTCATGTTGTATTCAATTAAATGACAAAGGATAATGGTCTTTTGTGACTTTGTTAGCATTTAGAGATTACAAATCGATTCAATACTCACTGACACGTCTGCTCCGGGGGTCGTGTCACATCGCTGGATGGCAGTGTGCGCGCGCCGACTCGCCTGCCTCGCGCCAGTAGTGGTACAAGTTCTATACCTCCCGTCAGTCGCTGTATTGTTCCTTCTGGTGTTGGCTTTTTCTCTATTGCACCATTTGCAGTATTGTCAATATGATCGACAATAGACTTCGTATCTCGCCTTCCATTAACCAATCGTTTAACTACACCTTTCCGATGACTTTTATTACCGTTATTAGAACCATTTGATTCTTTTAACGCACTATCGCGGGCTTTCTTCATATCAATGTTGGTATTCGGACTTGATTGGTTTGAAATGTCTGGTAATTTTTCTCTTCTTGATTTATTGTGTCCGTCTGACCAACGGTCTTTTAAATCATCATCTCTCTTTACAAATGGCAAAGTAAGCGAAGATCTCTTGTAACCATTGTGTTCACATTTTAATTTGTCAAACATTTCGTTGTTCGTCCATCCCTGAAACGAGTTTGTTAAAAATTAATTTAAATCGAACCTTTACAAGAAAAAGTAAAAAAACAAAATGTGCATACCATAGATTTCGAAAAATTCAAACCGATATTTCGAGGGTTCCTCCAAATAAGACCTCCTGGTCCTGGTTTGCCCCATGGCCCTGCCATAGTATGCTGGAAACAGATGTAATAAATAAACTTATATTATTATTTTAACCGTTCCTAGATGTTACTCACCATTTTACGTTCATATTCCAGGTTATGTCTGATCTCGTCTCTAATAACTTTATTTCTCTCGTCAACCATGTTATCTAAAAACATAAATACAATGAATAGACTTAAAGATGTGTCGACATAGCTCACACGCCGCGGGCGATTGTACGCATTATTGTATTACAAAACCATTTATCATCAACACATAAGCAGAATAGATAGATGTCACACGTCAGTTAAGCATAGACATACACGTACAAGTTAGAAATAGTACAAATTACTCTTCGGTTTAAGTACTTTCTAGTTTCTATATTGTTTATGTGTTAATTACCAGTAAATTACATAATTGACACATGTTAAATTAATAACATTTTCTCCTGTTTTCAAGTACTTATTAAATACGAGCAGTTGCCCGCAACTTCGTCCTCGTGGTATTAGAAAACATACGAACTATATAAATTACAAAAAGCTACGTATCCCTCGGGAACCGGACATTTCTCGGGGATGAGCTTATCCCATCTGTACTCCAGACTTTGTTTTATATCTGTGCAAATTTCAATAAGATATGTTGAACCGTTGCAGAATGATCGAGTAAACATTAAAAAACTAAATTAATGAATCCCACGGGAACCGTAACTATTCCCGGGATAAAAAGTAGCCTATGTGTTCTTACCGACTATGCTCTAAACCTGTGCCAAATTTCATGGAGATCCATTCAGCCGATTAGACTACAAACACTAACAAACATCCATCCATCCATCCATCTATCCATCCATCTAAACTTTCGCATTTATAATATTAGTAAGATAAGATTAGTAAGATGGATACTCCTAACCTAAAATTTCTTTATATCTCTTCTTCTGGTCTGCGGTCTGTTTGTATCGAATATCGTTGTCGACAGCGCGGCGCAGCTGCTCTGCAAAGAACAGCTGCGGGTCCTCGCGCAGGCGGAGAGGGGCGCGCGGTTTCCCAGCACGACGTTTAGGGGATGACCACCGACGCCACTCCTCATAGCCCGTTATTCCCTGAAATATCATCGTGTTTATCAAAAGTCTTGATAATTTTATTCCTCGGAAACAATTGCTAAACGATGATAATGTTAATATTCGTTTTTTAAACAAGTTAATCTGAAATCTTTAGGAAAATATTATTAAAATCAACAACAATCTTACACTTTACTGTATATATTTACCCTTTTCGGCTTTTATTTATAAAAGTGACATTTTATTGTTTGACCTTTAAGTTCTTATCGATAGGAAATATCAGTATAATTGCAAGGTATCGTGTAACAGAATACTTTCGGTTATGCGACATACAAGCGAGAATGTCGTCAGCGTACCCATTGGATGTTAACACACTTTTTAATCACTCTTATTACGTCATTAGTTACTATAAAACACAGAGCTACTGACCCTTCGCCTTATACAGATTTATTGCAATATCTCACTTAGTGTTGAAGTTGCTTGAATTTAAAAAATGACTGTGGGTGGCATACTGAGAGTCATGATATACTGGTATACCTAAATCCGTTGCTTACATACTGTTCAACTTATTTCTATGAAACGAACTTTAAAATTAGGTAAATTTTGATACTATTTTTAATTTTTGGTTCAATATGTTATAACTAATAATATATATTTTAATACTCCACATAAAAGTTACCTTCAGTTCGTCTTCAGGATAGATGCCGCGCGCTCGTATGTCAGTGAAACGGAAACCTTGTGGATTGGGCGCGCCACCGCCCGGCCGGCCCCATGGCTCGTACGACGCCAGCTCTTCGCGAGCCTTAACAAAACAAGTTACATAACGTCCTCTTCCTGTGGCTACAAAAATATACTTACTTGGTGAAAGAATTTATGAAATTTGCCCAGTACTTTTTGAGTTATTTCAATACCATCATACAAAAATACAAATCTTTCTTCTTTATAATGTTAGAATATATTTCAAACAACCGAAGTTGCGAGCAACATCTAGTAAAAATAATAAAATGTAGGTACTAAACAAGAAAACTTCAAAATGTTCTAAAGTTAAAAATAATTCTTAACCTTCCTCTGTTGTTCAATTTTCTCTGCCCGACGTTTCTGACGACGTTGTTGTGCGATTTGCTCCCCCTCGGCCCGCGACTTCGCCGCCGCCCGCCGCCGCACCGACCCTGACGTCGGCACGCTTAGCCTTCTGAAAACGCATACCGAGAAACATTTCCACTCTTGTCTTTCATTATTATCCAACCAATAAAATGTGATGGGCTAACGTCTCTGATGTCAATGCAATTGCCATTAAAGGGTCATATTCACGAAGTGTCGTAATCCCTATTTCTGGAATTAACTTTGTTCGATAAAATTGGCCAGGTTAATTTAAAAACGGGCTGCATTCACGATCAGTCGGACATATTCTAGAAACGTCGATAGCACGCACTTTGCGGGCCTCGTCTCGCGACCTGACTCATCACTCGTGATCTAATCTCACTAGAAAGTGGAGGATAACGTAACTTGCAAATTAAGTCGATCCTCTTTTACATATTTAGGCATACATTTTGTTATCTAAATTACTGATTTAAACCCAATTTATTATAAATATTGACTTTAAAAAACACTTTAGGAAATCATTAAAAGTAAGTTTAACTATTAGTTGACTAAATATACAGAAAACGGCAATTGATTATTATGCATATTTAAATATGAACTTTTCGAGACATAGAAAATGTAGTCGGAACAGATATCTAAGTAATCCTAACTTCAGACCGTAGAAAGCGAAACAACCTGATCTATTGCTAAATATAAAATACATAATATTATGAATGCATAAATGCTTATCGCTGTCAAACTCTTACATATCAATAAAGGATATTAGCATGATTATTGCTTAAGTTACATGTTAACATATTTTACTTATATTAAAAATCTTCTTTTCATTTCCTTAAAAAAATATTAATCAAAATACTTACCTTCTTAATTGGTGTGTCTTCAATGCAAACATTTATACATCGATTTTTCATAACCTAAACAAATTCGTAAGAAAAATTATAATCAGGAATACATTTTACAAAGTGTTAAAACATGTTTCACTATTATCACAAATGCTATGAACATAATTATCGATTTATCAACTAAAATCGACTAAAATCGTAGAAATCAATTGAACAATGTACTGTTTAGAAAGCACTCGCAATGGTTTTGATTGAACTTTCGCAAATAACTGCCAACTTCTGATTCTGAAACGACCTCGTGTAAATCGTGAAGGTATGCACGCTACAGGGCACGTTTTCATTACAACCAATGAGACGTCACGATACAATTTTCCTAAAAAAGATTTTTTAAGTTTTATTTTTAGAAATTTGAAAACTACCCTGTATTATATTATATTAATGTATACTATCTTGAATTTCATCTATTTCTCTATTCAATGACAATGAGAGAGAGAGAGAGAGAGTGTTAAACATTGGAGACTTACCATCAGTTTTGATATTGATACCCAAACGATACCAGAACAAACACTTAGTACTCATGCATCGATTAACATTGTATGAAATTCTATTGTATGAATATCTATTCAAAGAACGATTGCTTACGGAACTTTACATAATTTAATGTCTTATTAAAAAAAGTTAACATACCTTGACTGTGTGCCACATATTGTATTTACATTTTTGTGTTAACCTCAAATCAATAATAGATAAAATTACACATCTAACTTTCATTAACCAACTAAAACAGAGACACCATTTGTTTAAAGACCAGTTCGCATGAAAGCTAGATTTTAACTGAACACTTCATTACATTTAGCGCTTGATGAACCAACACGCTGCTCACACTTTATGTAAACTGGGGTACTTGAACAAAACACCCTTATTTAGGTCACCCTATGGACAGATAATGTAAATAAAACGAGCACTTTCAGCGTTAATTGAAGTATGCTTACAATGGCTTTAATCAACATTTATCTATACATAGTTATATTAAAATTGGAGTGTCTGTTAGTAATATTAAGAGAAAAATTCCAGATTTCAGGAAGATGATGTATTTGTGTTGCTGATAACGAAAATCACATTTCATTTTTTTTTGTCTGTCTGTCCGCCAGCCAAGTTTGTTCCGGGTTATCTCCGAAATGGCTGGACGGATTCCGACCGGACTTTCGCTGAAGAGTAGCTGACATAGAAGAGCATATTATAGACTACTGTTTTATCTTAAAGTTGCCAGTACGGAGTCGCGGACAACGGCTAGTTAGAAAATAATGGAGTAAAAGATGTGAAATACAATTGTTTTAAACAATCATATTTATAATTTTGTCGTGGTTAATGATAAACAATTGATTCAGTTATTACAACGCCTTATTAAAATTACCTGTACTTATTGAAATGACTGTAACTTTTTTTACATAAACCTAAAAGTGTAAAAATATAGAATCTAACGCTAATTTACTGAGATTTCCTATATATTTGGTAAAAAGCTTACATTCGGGGATGTCGCGACTGCCCTGTATGGAAATGCGCAAATTTGCTTAGTTAAACTTGTACAATACGCAATATTTTTTTTTGCATGCGCGACAGTCACCAGTGCAGAGTTATTACGAGACCCTTTTACTGCTATTGATCAAAGTCACGACAGAATATTGCATACTGTACAAGTACAGGTAATAATACGTGTTTTACTAACTACTAATAATTTTGTAGTGATCAAATATGACTATACGAAAGATTTATTCGATCAAAATCGTTACAAAAATAGTCTCTAACTTATAAGTTTAAGGTTTAATTTTGATTGTCATTAGTTATTTGGAGTGGCCTAGTTTTGAGGAGCTTCTAAAATTGTCCATGTCATTTTTGTGTTGGCATTTGTTTGGTCCTGCCGGTGCCGGGCGCGGGCGATCGATTGCCGCAAGCACGACCATTCGTTTCCTACATATCATAAATTACTTTTGTTAAGAAGTAGATTATATTAATAAGGTACGGATATTTACCTACTTTTTCATGCTTCGCGTAATTTTGAGTGTAATTAAGTAAACACTTTGCGAGGCTTACGTCTATCTTGATAGTGGTTTGGTGAATAAATAAACCCCTGAAATTTTTTAATAGCCATTTTTAAAAGTGAAATTTTGCTGGTTAAAATAAGAAGCTTCTCACTGATGTAAATAGCAATTTCAAATAAAATTGACTTTGTAAAGAAAAACGTAAGAGATGGAAGGATCTGCACATTTTATAAACACACGAGGTGTTAACGTGAGATAATAATACAAAATTTCTCATAAAATAAAGTTTCAGGTTGTGATTGATTAAGATTTATAGGAATTTGGAAAACAAATGCGGAACAAACCAGATTTGTTATTTCAAGCGCCATATTTAGTTCACAGCTATTGACTTGTGAACTCTATCGCTTCCAGAATCTTTTCTCGAAGAGAATCTTACAGTAACCATTTAACAATTTTAGTGTGCTGCTTTAACGATAACTAGAACTGCACTTTGTAGTATTTTTAGATTTTGTACTTGATTTAACTATAACAAAAAAATTAAAGTCTCTATTTTCTCTGATGATAATGATTTCTAGAGATGTTTACGTGAACGGTTGAAATAAAACGCAATAAATGAAATAAAACAATCATTTGTAACTAATATTTATAAAATAATTCATGATTTATCATTTTACAAAATAATCATATTTACAAACAGTATAATCTACATACATGACTAAATATGTATATAAATAAAATTCATTGACTCCCATTGTTTTTAACATTTAATGTACATGAAACATTCAACACAACGCTATATTGCAGAATCCGACACAATGGCCAGAGCCTTACGGGAAGATTCATGAGAATTAAAAAAAAAACGAAAACAAGAAAATGAAAAAAAAAAAAAAACAAACACACAACACAAAACAATAAACCGACACCGTAAGAATATGTATCTAAAAAAAAACATTATACGATGGGTTAAAACAAACTATCAACTAGAGCCTCTACATTTTTTTAAAAAACATTTTCTCGTAAAATATTCGAAACTAAAATTGAAACATAATGTAATTTCATTAATACATAAAATACTTAACACCGTCTCTCGTGTGTTGGTCATTATGTCGGTTTGTGCATATTTTATGACAACTTTTCAACCACAACTCACAAGTTGTATTTCAAACATTTCAATGTCAATAGAATGTCCAACATTACAACAAAGTCCAGCCTCTCTGGACATATAAATTGCATTATTTACAATTTTAAACTAAACGCTACAATCTTTAATCCATTAGTTACTAAGGGCTTCGACAATTTCATCTAGAATATTCATTGTGCACATTCGTATCAAAATAACAACTAAGAATTTAATACTATCAAAAGAACAATACACAGTACACATAATAGTGTTAATTGTATACTATAGAAGTTGAGGTAATTGGTTCATGAAGATACATCGGGTAACTTGTCCGATCACTTCCAGTATTTACAGAGCACAATATTTTTGAAAGGGGACAGGACTTTTAATGGAATTTATTCGTAATGTTCACAACTGTTTGTTAATTTTCGGTACAGGTACTTCACTAGAACTAAACCTAAGCGGAAAGATTGCACAAAATAATATAGAGAGATAGAATGGACATCAATTTATCGTCTATATACATTCGAAGTATTAAGGCAGCTCGTTTGATGTGTGCAGGTACGTTGGTACGTCGGTACATGGAACGTCTGTATTTTGGTACGTCTGTACATTGGTACGTCTGAACGTTGGTAATTGGTTCGTCGTTACAATAGTACGTTGGTACGTTGGTACATTGGTACGTTGGTACATTGGTACATTAGTACATTGTTACATCGGTACGTTGGTACATTGGTACGTAAGTACTTCGGTACGTACGAGCACGCAGCAGTATTTGGTAACAAGGAGTCACACGCTTATACTAAACCGACACTTTCAAATACTTTCAAACGATAACTTAACATAAATCAGGTCACACAAAAAGATACGAAAAGCGAACAAAGAAAAAATTTCAATTCCATATACTATATCTTTACATATAAATATTTTAATTTTTAAATATATCAATACACTAGACTACATATGTGTTTAGATTATAATTCTTGGGCACCTTTAACTTGTCGTAAATTATGTCAGATATATCGTAATGTCACACACACTCATACAAACATATTCAACTACAACAAAAAAGGTATCCAAAATTCTCAATACCTTTACTTCGGATAAAGGTGGTGCGATATTCGAAATACTCTTAGGAGCGCATATAAGTGGATATCAATTATATAACCCGAAGAGTATTTAGAGAATCGGGGAGTTCAGTAAAGTTGACTTCCGATGGTCGCTGTAACTTTGGATGCCTTTCTATAGGTATGCAGGGCTACTTGATTCTGTTGAGGACGAGGTCCGTGGTGAGGGCGAGCGCCTTCTGGTAGGGCGAGTCGGCGAGGTCCGCGGCGAGGCGCGCCGCCTCCACGCCGTGCTTGCGCGCC
>NW_013525473.1:1584212-1631126 GCF_000836215.1 Papilio polytes
ATGGCCTGCGCCGAGGACACGAAGTCCAGCAGGTCGTCCACCAGCTGGAATGACAGGCCGAGGTTGCGTCCGTACTGGAATGCCAGCTCGCTCGTCGCCTCGTCCGCGCCGCTCAGCAGCGCCACCTGCACACACGGTACTTCGTTACAGCGACATCTATACTACGCTCTAGTACTACGCATTTCATATTTAAATACCGCCATCTATATTCATATGAATAAACTATTTTTTTTTCTAATTCTACTTGGATTGCAAGACAAAAGTTAAATGGTGTATATGAGGTGTGTATAAGGTAGCTTAAATAAATGTTAACGTCAGCAAAGCGCAAACTGGTAATAGTAAGTAATAGTAATACGTAAATAAATGATCAGTAGTAATCGACCAACAGATGGCGCTGACTATTGTTATAATATAACTAAGATAATTAAAAAAAAGTAAAACTTCATTTATATTAAATACTAATATTTTTATAAGAAACAATCATAAAATTATAATTAAAAAAATAAACAAAGTTAGGAGAGAATGGAGGATAACGTTGAAACAGGAAAATGGGTGTGTATAAGTATTTGTACTATTGCAAATAAAAAGAATTATGTATGCTCAAATTGGGTTAGTTAATTGTCAAAATGACAATAAAAGACGAAGTATCTTCCTTTGTCGAGTATTCTGTTTTCTAGATTGTCTCTGGACTAAAAAGTGAGCTACGCCAGACCCCTAGAGGATGAATAACAGAATTATATAAAAAAAACATAATTACCGCTTTGACAGAGTTGGCAATAAGCGAGGCTGTCTTGCGGTATGTCTTAGTGAGGTAGTGCGCGAACCGCTCGTTCTCCGTCTCCTTGCTGCCGAGCTGCATGAACTCGCCCTGCACTAGGTCCGTCACCACCTGATCAACACAAACATTATGTAAACAAACCATTATAAAATATGTATATCATACTAATATTATAAATGCGAAAGTTTAGATGGATGGATGTTTGTTAGAGTTTGTAGCCTAAACGGCTGAACAGATTTCGATTAAATGTGGTATAGATGTAGAGCATAGTCTGGAAGAACACATAGGCTACTAACTTTTATTTTTTTTAATCCACGCGAACGGAGTCGTGGGCGACAGCTATAATATATATATATGATAGACCAGTAACTTTATATCCGAAGTGTCACGAAATACACGACATCAACAAAGAATTCCCTCAATATTGCGAATTATTTTTTCTACGCATAACTCGTAGTTATTTTTGGATATCACAAGGATATAGAAATTAATTCTTAATGTTTTCCGTAACTTGTTTTTTATGGCACACTTATTAATACATTGTTGGTCGAAGATGTCAGCATATAAACTATTGAATTATATTTAATTTTATACAAAATGGAACATAAAATTTTCCAACCGGACACAATGTTTCGGGATGACAAATTCTATGTGATTTATTAAAACAAACTAAATTATGCTGTGAATTAATTCAAGGTTTATAGGCGTTTCGTAGCTAAAATTACGATAAAAATCGACTTTAAAATGTATCGATGTTGGTGATATAACTTTTAAGCATATATGCGATTAGAAAAATAACAATAAAGCAGCATCAGACAAACAAATCAACAAATGATTTGGCTTCACATTAGATTGCAAGAATCGCGTGAGAAAAAAACACACAATGGCGGGATGTTACAATTATCGTTATTTAAGTTATTTAACCTCAATGGTTTAATCAACACGAGTATTGGAATAAATCAAAACGTATAGAGTAATCTAGAACCGATTAAATATCTTTTGTATTCTTATAAATTTTCGCAAATGAAGGGCACAAGGTTTATGCGATAAAGGTTAGTTCACATCTAAAGGAAAATCACGCGAGTATTTTTTGTTTAAACTACAAAAGTACATCTAAATACATCTTTTATGTTTAAATCTAACTCGGTTTTCAATTTAAATTTTCAATATTAAACAATTGTTGAAGAAAATTTTATAATAGGCAAAAACGTAGGACATCATGGTAATGCATACCGTATCTTCAGTGCTTCCCGCTTGTCTGAGAACTTATATATGTTTCTCTACTAATTGTTTTTTATAGCTTTGTCGAAGGTAAGTAAAGTATTATTAATTAATTAGTGATAGTTTACCTGGCTAAGTACGAGCGTGACTTCATCGCTGCGCAAGCGAGCTATCATCATCGACGCCACGGCGAGGATGAAGTCGCCGGCCATCGCCACCTGAAAACATCAAATAACTCAATCAATCATCAAATATATTCGCTATATCCATACATACAATTTGGAAACACAATTATGAGGTACATAAAATATTAGATATACATGACTCACTATATAGTGAGTTTTCTGTATGTATGATATCATATAATATATGTAGCATTCATTATGATTACAACATCAACAATGTAACTTCCTAGAACAAGTAATTAAATGACTTTCAGACCTATATTACTATAAAGTCAACAACATTTTAAAACTTGAAAGCGGCGAGCGGTGCAATATTTAATAAAAAATAAACGCAATGAATCGTGCAGACCAACGGCAGTTTATCGTCTATGTATACATTCTAGTTCATAACACTTTGTATTTAAAAAGCCATTTGCTTCAGAGACCGTGATTAAAATCAGTTCAATGACAACTGCATGCGGTTTGGCCGGCCTAGAACTAAGACGTAAATATTAGGTAATGTCAGATCAATATTCTCTGCAAATACAACTTAGTACTGTCGTAGGACTAAGGACACTAATTACTATCTATGATTTGCATACTTGACGTTCAAATAGGTTATTATAAAACTTAGTTCAGGTGTAAAGGAAACATACAAAAACAATTTGTTATGACATCGATTAAAATATGTTGCGGAAACATATTTGATTATAAAAACTTATTCTCACGACAGTATAGTCAGCCAGGGTCTTTAGACAATTATTGTTATGATTATGACAGCCCCTAATAAAAATGTGGGTTACAATTCCTTTATCTTGCGTGATGTATTTTTAAGTTAACAGTAGGGCTTTTTCATCTAAGGTTCGTGAACTTACTGACGTAATTTAGTCGTGTAAATTAAACGTTATACGTGTCTCAATGGTCGTTTCTTTAGGAGTGTAGAAGTAGGTACTATAAATAATTGTTATGTGTACCAGTGGCGCTCATTTCTCCGGCTGCCATCAAGAATGTGTAGAAAGTTGTGATGCGGCGGCATACTAATGCAGAGTGCGGCCGTTTCGCCCGTGCCGCGCCGCCCCGGCCACGGACCGCGCGCGACACGGTGACCAACAATACCAAAATGTAAGGACAATCACTTAAATGTTAAATTAATCACTACCTCATTAAACACTTTTGCGAGTAACAAACATACTTGTAAATTAATATAATAGCTGCATATTAATCACTTGCAGATATAATTATAAAAGGGAAACACTAATATGAATTATGTCATATAAATGAACAACTAAAAATACTATCATAGCCACCCTACACAATCATACTCTACATATACGTTTAATTAATAACTTATGTCGTACTCGTTAGGGAATGCGATTTTATTGTATAAATGTTAAAGAACATTGCGCTAGTCAATTAAGATTTAAGTAAAATTTGTTTATTTATCCCCACTTTTTTGGTCCGTATAATTCCGGGCGCGAGCCTGGCGACCCTAGCAGGCATGCCGCTCATTAACAAACACTGGACACTGGTTAGCCTACATCCAGTGACCGGCTTGAGCGCACCTACTTACGGACGAGCGGGAACTGAGCGCATTAAATCAAATTCGCTATCGGATATTTAACCTACTTACCGACAACCGAAATCAATCGTCCGGCCTTGCCGCTTCCGAACGATGCGCTATTGTAGCTCGGATGGGTCGCTTGTCACAAACCCAGTAATGAGATCATTCAACTATTTCGAAAGCTAATTAACGGATGCCATTTAATTTCGTTACACTTATTTATTTGTATTACATTACTTTGCTTTTAACCGGATCGTCTTATACAATGATATTTTGTATTTATGTAAACTGAATTGATTTTTTCTTTTCTTGCATGACCTCGAAACAAAATTATAACATTTTCAACAACAAAAACGAATAAAACGAAATAACTGGAACTAATTCAAGTAACAGAATTTTATAAGTATAAAATTGAAAACAAATTAGAAAAATTAAATGGAAATTTTCCAGATAAGTATTAAAAATGCGAAATTATATTAAAAAATATATAAAAAACAACTCATTTATTCATTATAATAATGTGAATTTACAAGAAAGTGAAAGTAAAATGCGAATGGCGATTTTCCTCGAGTACATCACTCGGTAGTGATGGGAGGGCGGCGTGTCCGGGTCCACAATGACGTCACAGAAAGCTATGTCTAATTAAATATTAGCACAAGTTAACAGCTCGTTTACGCTCCCATACATTACTAACATAAGAATCAACATAATAAAATATTTAAGACTTCATTATAATAATGAATAACAATTCCAAGACCATCTGCGCACGTAACGTTTCGCCGATGAATCAATAATCGATAAATCTTACATTTTCATAAATATTCAGTTAGTTAGTTTCAATTTTATATACATCAGAGTTGGTGACATGTCATGTGAGGGGTTACTCTTTATTATTGGCAATAATTACATTTTAAAGCTAAATAGTGATCTAGTAAGGCTTTATAAGAGACTAAGACATCCTTTTCGACGGTTTTTGTCAGAAAAATACAGTTTGTTTGATTCTACCTTAGACGTAGTTTTTTTTGTTATGTCACTATATTTCACACGTCTTCTATTACAATATGCTTACTTAGCCAAAAAGTTTTTTTTTTGGCAATAGAAAGTATAAAATGGATCGCAAGAAAGTATAAAATAGCTTGTAGAGTATACTAAAATATGTTTTTAAAGTAACAATTAAGCTCTATGCTTTAGTGCGTGTGAGTAACCTAATTATTTTAATTGCTATAAATAATTGCTAAGTACAACTCCGTAGACCATTCGTTCATTCGCGATGTTTATTTAAAAGATTTTAATAACGGTATTTACATCGTTAATTTTAATTTTGTCTACGTTTACAAGTTTTCTTGGTTTCATTTTTTGACTTGCAATAAATAATGCCTACTTCGAAACTATTAGAAACAGGTACAATAACATTAAAATCTCACTTGCGTGGACAACGCACATGGTCTGCCTGTCGCCTTATGAAGCTGATGTTTAACATTTAGTACCAGTTTCATGTGCTTTTAGGATAAGGAATATGATAACAGTAGAGGAAGACGGCAACGGTGCGGTTCGGTGCGCAAATCGCACGCATTAGCACACTTTCTGCCGCAGCCCACGAATCGCAGCAAAAACGCTGCCGTCACGCGCGTGCAACGCCGACACGTAACTAACGTGACGACGAACCAAATAATTACATTAACAACTGTAAACGTGAAATATAACTAACTATATTTGTTATCAACTATAATCGTTTTTAAATCGATTCACAAGAATTCTAATCGATTTTAACGGATGAATTTTTAATGAGTTTTTTTTTACATTTAACAAATATCTCTAAAACTCCATGAATCAATAGTAATATAACACTTGTTTAAAGTTTGACAACTCATAATTACAACTTGATCAGTATTTAAAGACATTACAATGGTTAGATATCTGGAACGGGGTAAGATAGCAAAAAAGAAAACAGATCCACATGTACTATGTGAAAACCGCGATTCATATTGTTTACAATGTGCTATTAGACTAGATGGTTGTAAAACATCAAGCAGGTTTCTTTATTAAAATCGACGTGTCATCATAAGCAAGTTATTTCGGCGTCTGCGATACCAGCTGTAGCCATGACGCATGATAAGAGTGAAAGGCTTACACGAGAACTCGTCGAAAGTGCCTAACACGAGCCACATGAATAATTTACCAGAAAAATCTCTACGATTTCACGTTAACTTAATTCTGACGCAGTTAACGTTTCTATTCTGTTTCATTAACACCGGTATGTTGTGACATTTAAAGACCGCAGGTCAAAGGATATTAATAGAGGTCATTCCATATTTCAATAATATCTACTTCATTCTAAAAACTTAAAATCTGGTATAATTTGGTTTAAATTCAATGAAAAACAAGAAGTTAATGTTTACTTAACGACGAAATTCCCTACAAGCGGTACATCCGCAAGTTGTTATTATATATTTGCAACATTATAAGGCGGATCTTGTGGTAAAGTAGCAACTTTTGTTACGAGCGTCTGAGCGGAGTGCTTTCGCAACATAGCCTTGACAGTGGTGGTAGGCAGATGGCGGACGGAAGGTGAATGTGGTGGGATGTGTGTCACGCGCCCGACCTTGCTGCCCCTCCTCCCCACAACCCCCCACAAAGCCCCACCTAAGCCCACTGTATCACGATGAATAAGAAACGTAACACAGCATCATTATTATGTCTATCAATTTCTCGATATCTCTACCTTTATCGTTTGCATAACTTAACTTTATAGTTTTATAAATAGAATGTAACTGTAAAATAATTGTAATCGAAGTAGTAAATCAGGTTTCTTACAATAATAAGACTCGCGTGAACTTTAGCTCAAAATTAAAAAAATGTTTTTGTACCTATTTTTTACATTTTATAAAATTAATGCACATTTTATAATTAAATTTTCTAACATTCTTTTTATTAAAGCAATTTGTACAGATTAAAATTCGACGTCTGAAGGTCTTCGAATGTGAAACTTATAAAACATTCGTTTAATACAATGATTTATTTTAATATAAAATAATAAACATAAATTGATATTGGCGATCAAAGTATATACGAATTACCGTCGATCGAGTGTTTCGTATCGAGTGAGCGGCAGACCCGCTGGCCCGCGGTCGGTGCGATGCGATTGCGAAACATGCAAGCACGCCGGCGATTAGGGGCCAACAAGAGAGCCATCGTTTCGACACACCTGACTTTATACAGACGTGAACCGGCAAAAATCTGGTTTTGCCGAAATAACCACGATCCATACTCACGTATAATCAAGTTTAACTGTGCAACAAAATACGAGTATCTTAAGGAATGTGCAAGCAATTTTTTATACTAACTCACGGGTTAATAACACTTTCATATAAGGCAATGGACATTAGAGCGGAAAAATGATAATCTTGCCTTGAGAGTTCAAATTACGTCGATTCGCGCAATAGCTTTTAGTGTACACAAGCGCTACCTTACGAACAACTCTCTAGTAACGTAATATGTAACATGTGTTTGTAATCGTTTAGTCTCCTATATAAGTATCATGAATCGACTCCGTTAGAAGTCATGTAATAATCAAATGACTCAACCTTTAACTAGATATGAGGAGGGGCAGGTAAATAACCTTGACATGTGGAAGCCGAAAAAAGTTTTCACAACAACGTGGTGAAACAGATTGCGACACAATCTGACTAGTTTTTTAATCGAATTCAACGTAAAATAGAATTTTCTTTCAGATTAACATATGTCGGCAACGATGTATAGAACTTTAGTTAGATTACAAAATTATTTCAACGTTTGTTTTTAAAATTATTACTAAAACGTAATACTTGCGAATGTTATTAAATCGAAATTGTCCCATTAATAAATAACATAGGGATGATTATAAACACGACTTTTTTTAAAGTAGCAAATAAACGTTAAACGTCAAAATGTAGACTTTTGTTAAATGCTAAAAACCAGCATTAACAATTATAACCAAACATTTACAACAAAGTTCGATAAGAACTATTTTCAGCTGGCAATCGAGACAGCTGCGCGACCTCTCGTACCGTAAAGTACTGTTAGCACGACCAGTTTAACACTGTTTATCAAACACGGCCAGATCACAGGTGGGTCAAGCAAGGAAAGTGTTGAACGAATTTTGCTTTCGATGGTACGATGTCATCAAAGTGCTAATAGAAAGTAATAGTCAACATATCTGTTTATTTAAATAAGATAAAATACTGATTTGTGTTATAAATAGCTCCTTCATTCCAACTGTGTTGTCCAATCGTGTTTTAGAATCTGACGATTTTATATTTGAGGATCTCATATATCTTATTCTATAAAAATAAAGCATGTTACATATTTTCAATTTTGACTGAACACTTGGGCTTAAAAGTCAATGTGTTTGTCCTTAAGTAGTTTTAGTATATTCTAAATCTATCAATCTCAAAACAGAGTGAAGTAGTACCGATCGGTTTCGAATACATAGATAGTATGTCGCCAACATGATCGATATATGTTCGCCTAGGGCTAACACTGCAACTTATATTACGACATTACTTGCTTGCCTATTTCTGCCTGACTAACAAGAAAGCAATGATTTTAAACCTGCATTCGAATTCACATTTACGTTTTTATTTACTGCAAAACAATGTGAAAGTATAAACTCAAGCGTGAAAATAAACAGTGTTTTCTATACTTATCGAATGTATTTAAGCGAAAATTAGCATATGCTTAAGAATGTTGATAATGTAATTTGGAATGAATGTAAATTGAAACCGTAAAAATATTTATTGTCCTTGACGCGATACTTTTCCATATAAAAGACTTCAACGATTTCACTATTCGTATTTGATTTAGTATTTAATTGAATTACTTTCATTAGTATTAGTTGAATACATCAGTTAATAAGATGCATAATATTGCCATTGAATGAAAGAGAAAGCATTTTACATAATTTAAAAAGTTTAAATAACTTGATATCGCAAAGTAAAAATTTTCAAATAAGCATATTGCATTTAGATGTTATTTTACTCACTGATGGTATGTGTAAATGCTTCATCTTAAAATTGATCATCGACTTCTATTTACTTTTATTTTATTTTCCTGTCACAATTCTCGAGTATTGTTTAATGAATGTTAAAATTCTACTTTCACGATCGACAATCCAGTTTTAAATTAATTTGTGTCTGACATTTTGTGTTTAACGTAATGTGTCTGTATATTAACATACAGTTTATATTATACATAATAAATTCTATTACTATTACTGTATTGAGTAAATGAAAGACATAGAGATACGAAAAAAAATATAATAAGGTTCTCATAAAATGGGCAAGGCCACCCGTGACGGCTATGATGTGATTATAAAAACCCTAAACGATATGGAATAATGATTAATTACAATTATAAAAACTAGGTCGTATTAAACAAATAAGGGAATACCACAGGTACGAATGCTGTATGTTGAATAATGTCAGAAAAAGCGTAATTACTTACGTCAGATGGAAAAGAAAGTGTCAATTTCGTAACACATTTACCCAAATAGGAATGTATTATTAAATTGCTATTGTAATTTTTTTTAATTAAATATATGCTTAGTTCAATTTTAAACCCATATTCTAATGCATATATGGAATCATGAACCTTATTTCAGACAATGATTATGACGTCATAAACAAAAATTATTTTATTAGCACAAAAATGTCGAATCATTTTTAACCACTAAATCGAAATGAAGTAAAAAAAATATAATCTCTCGGAATCGATATCTATTATAAAAATGGTTGCTATATAAAAGAAGAGACTACCCCCTCCATTAATTAACGGCTATCGTATGGTGAAAGTCACCGCGATGACCGTCCTTCACAGCAAGCGCGAGGCAACTCGTAGTCGTCGTGCTTTACAAACTATCATTCATTAACGATTTTACAACGGTTAACTTAATATCAACTTATAATACATTTTTTTCGTTTTAATAAAAATTGCTACATTTTTCGTTCCAATCATTGTAATCGTAATTGAAATCAAAAATTGGAGAACCAATCAGAAGTCACACCGGCTGAGTTTCGACTCCGGAATGCGGTCAGTTTTAAGGAGAGGCAGACAGGGCAATGGAGTTGCGTCACGTTAGCCACTACAATATAAAACTATGTCCTACAATACGGCAGTCGAACACTGATATGTATCATACATAATAATATTCCAGACGCGTACTATTCAATTAAAACTCGGTATTCCGCGGCATAGCAGACCGCTGAACAATAAGTTCGCGACATATTCTGAACAATGGTCACAGATACGATAGGAATCGGCAATACGACGCTGACGTTGACGGGCGGCATCCTTGACAACGTGGCCTATTGTAGCATTCTTTTATTTAAATCGCGTTAAAACGCAAACGAACTACAGTTCATTGACCAGGATTATTTGTTGTTATGTAATAAAATATTTTATTGACTTAAAAGAAACTAAGCGATTAATTTTCATCACGTAATTACGTGATGGTGTTCAAACAAAGCGTCGCCTGCGCATAGCAACATCTCGCATGGTTATCATCAAATAGACACGCCCTGATATCGTAGACGACTCAGTTTACACATCTACCCATAAATGGTGGGTTTAAATAAACGTTATTCAAAAAATCAACATATAAATTTTTATGACATAACTCAAATACAGGTTATTAGAACTCTGGCTGAGCCGGAGCTGTGAGAAAACATCCGCGAGTATGTGTAAATTAGTTTTCGCATTTTCGTACAATACAATGGAAATAAAATGATAATTATTGTGTCAAGAGAAGTTCGCGTAAATCACATTAGCAGTTTTGTACTATCAAATAGTTTAAATGAGTTATAACACGTCACATAGACCCGTCTGTCTTCTTATAATAGTATTTTCTAGCTTAATACAGAATTTAGGTTTAAACAGTAATACAATTTTAAATCGACGAATGATTGAATTTGAAAACTGGTAGGGCTTAGCCGCTGATATTTATGTCAGTAACCATAAATGTGCTAGAGCTGCAGAAACCGACAGGAAGCAACGTGAATGACATTATAAGCTTGTAATCGATTCCTATAAACGTGTGAGATCACATCAGCGCGCGCGACGCATTCGTACTGGGCATTTTTTCGTGAAGGACGACGAGCAACGCGGCGAGCGTACAAGTTGCGTTAATAAGACGGACGAGATTCCACTGCAATAGGTTCCGATCTAATGGGGCCTCCGTGTCTCTACGCAGGATCGTCCTTTGTTTCATACCGTTTCTATTCAAATTAGTTTTGGGCGAGGGAATACCAATGAACGATTCGTATCATTTGGGAATTCTATTGTATTGATTTACACTGATAAAACCTAGCTGTATAAACTCTTTGCATGTTTTAACGTCTTATTAAGTTGCATTCATCATGACAAAAAATACACAATAATTTGGAATCAGTAACTTTCACCTACGTTTCTAATCATTTTACTGAAAAATTACGCATTAAAAAAATGCCTGATACCATTTTTTCTTGAATTCGTGTAAAAAATCGGTTTCATTCGCGTAAACGGTCGCCAGTATTAAATAAAAGTGACCCCGATCGTATATTGTGTCAGGCCTTACGAAAACCGCCTTGACAAACCTAATGGACGGAATAGCTTTAACAAATATATTTATTTAAAGAGGGAATTATTGCACAACTATCGTGTCAGAGCGTAATACTACATGCACGTACTCCATTTGCATGATAGCAGACATCGATACTCTGAGGAACTGTACTCTTTTATCGGCAAACTCAATACTCATACAGACTATGAAAACACTGTTATGGTAATATAAACATTACATTGCAGTTATAAATCACTTGTGTTTTGTTTTAAAAGCTAATAACTGAATTTTAAACTTTAATCCCATAATCATAAGGTTCTATTGTAGTATACCAAGACTATACGGGAATGTCTAATCCCTGTTCATCCCATTAATACTTTTATCAAGCCTGAGTACTC
Source organism: Papilio polytes (assembly GCF_000836215.1). Lineage (NCBI taxonomy): Eukaryota > Metazoa > Arthropoda > Insecta > Lepidoptera > Papilionidae > Papilio > Papilio polytes. The sequence goes on from NW_013525473.1 coordinate 1,595,908, forward strand.
GTTATCTCTTTATACATTTATCCACAAGACTCGTCTTATTCAGTTCAATTTGTTAAATTTAGATAAACACGTGGCAGGCTCTACGAGTATTGTGTGACTTTTATGAAAGAAAAGATAAATTCAAAACAATTGCTTATCAAAAAAGACATACATCTGCTATAGGGCTATAAGTTATCAAACATATAAAGTAAAAATAAATTGAGTTGGTATCAAAATCACAGTTAAAGTGACGAGGGGAACTTTCACCGGGGGTCGCCAGCTTTCGACCATCGCCTCGCAGGCATCGGATCTCACCACAAACGTGCTATGGGTGCTACAACAAATTTCAAACTCTTCAAACAATTATGATCTTTATACATCAAATTTTACGAGCTATATTACCTTGTAAGCTTTCATTAGCTCGATACGTCAATACATAACACGATAAAGTAGCTCCGTCTCGTTTCCTCGAACGCACGAGAGAAAGGTTCAGCGACTTATATTGTTAGTACGGATGATGCGGACTACTTCCCACAGATCGTATTCTTTTTTTATATAACTGGAGCACGGACCTGCTCCTGACTCAGTGACCTAAAAGAGTTTCTTATTCAAGTTCAATCACAGAGCGTCGACGTCTATACTTATTTCCTCGAGTTACGTAATGTTATAGAATAACGACTAGAGAGAACTTTCTCATACAAACATGCTCTACAATTATGAATTTAAGTGAGTTTTTGATGTCATGGGGAATGAATAAGTAGGTCAAGGATATGCCTATTGAATATTAGAAACACCCAACTGGCAGCTATTTGTATTTAAGATAATAAGAAGATATATGTTGCTTATATGTCCTTAGAGAAATGATTTGTACTTACGACTAATAAAATACTACTTTTTAACAGAGAAACCAGGAATATTTCACTTCTAAGATTATACAAGAAGGAAAGTATTTGATGATAAAACGTTCACGAGATTGAAGAATTAAAATTAAATAAGCGTAAATATAAAATTGTTCAAATCAAACAGATTAATGTTTACGCAACAAATGGGTAAACGTGTGTATACAGCCTAACTCAAAGTCAACATTGCTAAAGAGAACGTACCTCGCTAAAGATAATCTTTGACAAAGGCTTTAGATTCTTTGGCGATTACTTGTAGTAAAATAACTGAGTCAACGAAGGAATTTCATTGACAGTAAATGTTGCAGAGCTGAACTGTGACTAACAATACTGGACTAAAACGTCTTGATCTTAACCCAGTTGTATGAATATGTACGGTCGTATATGTGGTGAAGTAGTCATACATCTTTATTTTGAAAAGTTTTAGGATAATACTGCTGTAATAGTCTAATGTCATATGGTACTGTGTTTATTTTTTAGATATAAGTAGAGGCAACTCTTAGAAATCATTGTAATTGTGGAGTTACAGAATACACATATGTAGATATTCTTTTGAAACAACCTACGGCGTTAATTACGGTTTTTCAGATCGAGTTATTTCTCTTAATATTACGGATATTAAACACTTATTAATGTTTGACCATTTCTATTTCAAATTCCTCTTCACTATGTTGGTTTAGCGATTCATTTATTTTTTTATTAGTTATCGCCCACGACTCCGTCCGCGTGGAATAAAAAAAACTAAATTGAGTAGTCTATATGCTCTTCCAGACTATCCACTATAGCTATACCAAATTTCATCAAAATCCGTTCAGCCGTTTAGTCTACAAACTCTAACAAACATCCATCCATCTAAACTTTCACATTTACCATATAAAATTAGTATAAAGTAAGTAAGTAAGTAAGTACATTAACAGCGAAGATACACGTTAACCTAGTTTAAAACTATATATATATAATTGTTCAATAAATTATCGCCATCCAGGATTATTTATGCGGTGCATAGGCTCCTAGATGTCGCGACTTGATCACCCCATTGCATTACAATGTTAAATCACGTATAATTAATTGTAGGGTTTTTCATTACAAATGTACTATGCTTACTATTTATAAACATACACAACAAGCATATAAAGTAGTGGCATTAGACTAAGTAGTAAAGAAAGGACAGAAGCTAACAATTCTGAATGTATTTCTCGACTATAAATTGTTTATGTTTGAATTTAATTAAAGAGTTTCTGAAATTATTCAAATACTAGCTTTCACCTGCGGCTCCGTATGCGTGGAACTAAATTAATCAAAATTGAGTAGCCTATGTGTTCTTCCAAACTATCCCCTACGCCTATGTCAAATTTCATCGAGATTCGTTCAGTCGTTTAGTCTACAAACATCCATCCATCTAAACTTTAGTATACATTATATTAGTAAGATAGCAAATTATTTGATAATTTAAACTATGAATTCAATCTGTTAATTAAAACTTCATAGCTACAGATGGCTCAGACGTTTGTCATCACAATAGATATCTATTAAGTTTTTATTAGGTAGGTTATAAAACATTCAAGTCATGGCTCGTCTCCTAACGTACATTCCCAATATTATCAATCAGCAACAAACCAACAACTCTATATATAAATCTAGAAGCATGATATTTAATTTGCATGTTACAGCAAAAACGTATTTTCCAAGGACAAAAGGAGAATTAAAATTGTTATTTTTTATTCGCTAGACGCTATACCATTTACGTTTGTCTTTGGCTTTTCCTGCTAACTTTGGCAAGGCGTTAAATAACTATGCATTCAATGTGTTAAGTAGTAAGACTAATAAAGTCGTTGCAACAGGATATGAAAATAGATTTTTTGTTGTTGTCAATTAAAGTAACTATTACTAAAACTGAATATTTAGTCTAAAACAAATCGTTAGGTCGGATTTTGAACTTGTAAATATATTTAGCAATTTGCTACGAAACCGGAAATTAAATGAATAGAACAGAGCTAAATATCTCAATCTAATATCTCGCTCAGGTACCAGAAGGTACAATCAATAAATATTATTACATTTTTCTATTGATGCTTATAATAATCTGTTATTGGATGACATAGCAGTATGTACGAATGCAAGATGCACCGATTACGTAATAAGCCTACCTTCTTATGGTTCCAGAGCACGTTGACTGAGGGCTTCCCGCGCCGGAAATCGCTCTGGTCGATGACGTCATCATGGATGAGTGACGCCGAGTGGATCATCTCGCTGATCATCGCGACTTGCCGCTGTGACGGCAGCAGTGCACTGTACAAACACCAATTTGACATTGAATGACTTTCGTGACATTAGTGTAATGGGAGTTGCTTGAGAAAATCTATTGTTCAACAACAAAAATACAGAGAAGGAAATAAAACTATCTACTACAAGTCATATAATTTTAACTTAAACAGTCCCTTAGTGTTCACACATTTGTTTATTAGTCTACATTTTGAAAGTAAAGGTGTGGACTTAAAAGTGGTCTCGTAAAAAAGAAAATAAGATTTTATCTCCCACCACATTAAGAAATATATAAGCTTAGAATTAATTGAAATGTCAATTGCAGAAGAGGACAAATAGATGGCCGACCTTATAGCGTGAAATAATAGAGAATTGCTGTTTCATGCAAAACATTTGGAACTGGGTTATTTACGAAAGCCTTAACTGTAATCGACGGTTGCATGCAAAATGTTAAGACTGAAACACTATCCTAATAATGTTGCATCAATTGTTACAATCACATCGTATTAAACGTTACATTGGGATTAGAATCATTAAAAAAATATACACTCAAAACTACAATCTTAACGTCGTAGAACAATAACTGTCAAGAGTCAAAATGTTCTGATACATGTTATTGTCTAATAACAGAGGAACGTAGAGTTAAAAGGAAATATTTTATTTGCACAAAAGTGTGCTTAGTCTCGTGATGACATCGAATTAGCTTATATTTTTTAAACAGTATTTGAAAAATTGCTTGCTATGACAAATTACATAATTCTCATAATCACTAGCTTAAAACAATAGTTTACGTCACTTAAAACTTGTTCCACTGTCTACATATTAATTGAAAAATGAAATAAATATTGTAAATATTTGAATAAAGCAATGAAGTGCGTGTTTAACATACAGTGGATTTTTTTTATTAAATAATTATTTGCAAAACCCATTGACAATAGTTTTCATCTGACGAATTATTTAATTATGATAATATTTTATTTGTTTTACGTTTGTAGGAAAGGTTGAAATGTTAATAAACTTATTTGAATATTAATGATTTTTTTTTTCTGTAATTCATATTTTGTCGTCAAGATAAAAACTACGTAAGTACTGCGTTGGTAATTTTGAGACATGAAAGATCGTGTAAATAAAAAAGATATCATTAGTGGTCAACGGTAAATTGACAGTGTTTGAAGATGGTAAGTACTTTAGATAAATCTCTACATATAATTTTATCGAAAGGTTATTCACAACGGCAAAGATGTTAGCATCGTATATAATCTGTTACTACACGAAGCGAAGCAAAAAAGGTTATGTACACATCAATATATATAACTATTAAGTAGTATATGCAATAGTTGATAGTTTTAATTTTAAGTAGTGAACTTTTTATTATTCTTCCTAACATCATAACATTATATTAAATTTCTTATAAAGTCGACAATGAAATTTCAAAACATACAAAGCTATACCGCTCTGCTGTCTCTAGTAACGGGTACTCAACATCTTTAGGCAAACAGAGCGAGACGTGATGAACACATGATTTATTTACATATTTAAAAAAAAACAATAGAGTAATGGCACCTTTCAGTTTAAATATTCGAATCATGGATAGATCGCGAGTTAAATCAGGAACGTGAACATATTAATGAAATAGAACAAACCATTAAACTGCTTCGCATATTGTAAGCAAATGAAACGCATCCTACACCGTGGAATTTTCCTTATCCCCTTTCAACTAACTTAGAAATGCCCGAGATCGCGGGATAAGCATAAGGAAAATGGACTGCAGTAAACAATGCTACGAAAATAAACGATTATATTGTTAATTTCACATCAATATCATATGAGAAAACGAATTGAGTGATTCTAACATAGAGAATACAAAAGCGTAGTATAAATGCTTTAAGTTTTTTGGCTAGTTATGCACAATTAAATCACAATCGTTTTCAATCAAGGCCGTGTGAATCCTGAGGTGTGAGAGTTGTTGCCATCAAAACAAAACGCTACGATCAAGGTTCAATAGACATTGAACTATGGCTCTTGTGATGAGCGAATGCAATCGAAAAGCGCGGACTTGAAATTGTGCAATAAGTTCAATGAATGTTGTTACGACCTTGCTTTTAGTGTTACTACTCAACAGATACTGTTTTTATGTTTATTTTTAATGACTCAGCATTATTTGAACAGAATATCACTCTACATCAACTTTAAAGTTTATATTTAAAAAAATCTAAAATAGTTGTTAATATAGGTGTACTGATATTAGTTTTAATGTTTACAAAATGACAGTAAAAATATAAGATAAGATAAAATAAGATAGATAAAATGTTCTTAAATTCAAAAATCATTAATTGCTCGTTTATATACGATTAATCCCAAACATGTGTCTATCATGTATCGAAAACATGATCGCCTAACTAATGACATTCAACCGTACTTAAGATATAAAATTGAGTTTAAAGTGTGTTTTAATTACTTAAACGATCAAGTCCAAGAAAATCGTTAACGAAATATCTCGCTTCATGATACAACTTATGTTTCAGTTTAATTATTTGTTCAAAATTATGACCAAAGCTTGGTGTTTAAGTTCTACCCGATAATGATAATTGAAGACATTATATGATAAGTATTGTACTGACCTGTTTTCGCCGTAGACGTGGTAATTGACAGCTCGCGCCATTAGTATAGCGACCATCGGCCTGAGCGCCTTGCCCTGTCCGTCGAAGTAATATGTAGCTATGGTGTTCAGTTCCGCTTGGTTTGTGTTCCTCTCCAGCTCCTGTTGATCAACAATATATTAAGTAATGGATGCTTTTTAACGAAAATAATGTCTCTGCTACTTCCAACTTATTCGTTATAATAGCGTCTAAGTGCCGTTTTAAACTCTTTAAGTAATCCGCCATAGTGTATCTTTAAAACAAAACTACACTAAGCAACCAACTTACAATTGCCAGTAAGCTATGATCGTAGAAACTTCAATACAGAGGTAGAACTAGTCACAAGAAGCATTTTAAAACTAAAACGGCCTCGTAATTTCTGTAACACTTAATTTAGAAACAGTAATCGTGATTTTGTAACGATCATTTACCACAGACGGACGCCGCAAGTTTGTCGCAACAGCTAAACGACAATGAGAATCACTGCGATTTTTTTTAATATTCAGATGGTCAGTAATTTTATTGTTCAGTCTACTCAAAGAATAGTAAGCATGTTGACAAAATATGTATGTCACATTATCATATAACCTATAAAACGCATACATATGTACGATAAAAAAAACAGAGAAAGTAGCTTCCAATTGCGTCTTCGCCTCATTAGATATAGTCTGTTATAATCACTTTGATTTTGTAACTAAGCAATCATACAAAGCAAATAGCGTAGATAGAACTATACTAAAAGTTTGTTCCAATTTAACGCGATTCTATCGTCTACTGGTCATGTTCTAAAATTCCTTTTATAAGGCAAAATGGGTTTCCCCAAATTTTTGTTACCCTATTCTCAAAATATAATTATTAAAAAAACTAGATTCGGTAATAATCCTTGCGTAAGCTGCTCAGACAACTATTGCCAATTTAATTATAAATATTGAAGATATTTCCTTCTCATTTCTTCATTATGCTACAGCAAACTAATAATATTCTTACAGATTTGCTAATACATTAAATAAATAACCATGTTTAATGAAGCAACTACAGTTTGTAATAATTTTAATTCCGACAATTTACAACTCTACTTACATCCGAAGAATTAAAGTAAAATGGTCTTGTAAACAATCAGATGGTGAATTTCCCGGAGGCGTTGTTTCCCGTAGAACTACATTCCAAACAAGAGCCGAACTGCATTATAATGCAATATTTCGTGTATTGTTAAAGTTCAACCGTGCATTTTGAACGGTTTTATGGACAACTAAAACACCGAAGTACTTTCGCTAAACAGTATTGTAGCGCACTTTTCTCTATGCAAGAGAAGTTTTAAATGTTTTTTAACAGTTTAATAGATTAAATAACATTTCGTGTATTAAGAATGTGTCAATCTATTGTTGTTATCAAGAATGAGTTGATGATTTGTATGTTATTGCATACATCACAGAGCATTCATATGGTAATAATGTGTTCGTAGCCCAACTGCCACCTTACAATATTACACTATAGAATTCTGTTAATCACCTGTCTGCTACAAAGATATATTATCAATTCAAATATCATATTGTGTAATAAAGAATGTTCTTTACCGCACGGTGAGCTGTTTACAAATGTTATATTGACGCAAAATATGAAGATTGATATTTATAATTTAGGCTAATATAGTCATTGACGTCGTATTATTAAACTTCGAAGAGGAAACATCTTTTACTGCCGCTCTGAGTTTTAATGGTTATTTAAGCAATCCCTCAATGTAAAGCTAAGTCTGCCTTAAGAATGCTATATAAGTAACAAATTATGCCGTTAATGCATTTAATTGATGGAATTCACAGGTCATTGCACTTTTCTTTTCATTCCTTCCATTAGTTTAGTGAAGACGAAGCCAATAGGGCTGCAGTTAACGTAACTGCTAATTATGATGTGAACGAAGCTAGATAAGTATGTCACGATTATGTTAATCAATGACAATAACAATGACTACTGAATACCGCGGAAAATAATGACGAAGCTTGTAATGTTTAAATATAATTCTAAAGAAAAATTGTATTACATACATGTAACACGACAGACGAAATTTCTATTAACAGATGGGAAGGAAATTATTAGAGAATAAGGATACGAAGCGTTTATATTGGTGAATCCGACAAAGAGGAATTGCGAAAGCCGAGGCCAGAGCCGAAGGAGCCCGCTCCTTGTGCAACAATCACTGCACCTCGATAATATTAATGCTGCGTAAATAATAATCAAGAGAAGCTTGCCATATAACAGAATTTTAGAAGCTATTATGATACACATATTAATCCGCATCCAACATTTATTTGGTTTTGTGGGCTCCTGCCTTCTTTGAGATTTGATATGTTTGGTTATTGGTAATTTTATTTTATATCTTGTCACTTGAAAAAGTTAGTAATGAGTCCCCTTGGAGATTAGGTTGCCAAAACTACACTAGTTCGGCCAAATTGTTGTTAGCGAGCCTGTTGTAACTTTTCTGTCAAAAATGTAATGTGAGCATGGAAAGCAATTTGTTAAACAATGTTAAACAACAAACAATAAATTTATCTGAAAGCAAAATTGAAGTCCAAAACTCGCAATATTTACAAACAATAATTATGAAAATCAAATGATTTAAGGTTCACGTTTAACGTATGCGTTGCGTCCACATATAATAAAATTAGAATACACCAACAAAATGTGTAAATATTTATTTGAAACTGGACAGTCAATGTCATATTACAACAGTGTCGGGCAATGAGGCGCAACTCTATTAGCGTCGCGCTGGACGTCGCGTCTCTCTGAAAATTACACTAGAAGGCTATGCCATACTGCTGCGTAATACTTGATTAAATAATCGACACATTTTGTCGTCATTCATTTGTCTTAATATGGAAATACGGCGAACTCTTTTATGACACAGAACTATATATCTAGTTTTCTAGACTTAAAAATCAGATCAAATATACCACACCATATTGATAGATAGACCACTAGATAATAGAGAATTCTTGAAATATCACATAAAGAGGAAAGGTTTGTATTTTTAGATTTTTGTATGTATTGTTTTAACTCAAAAGTAGAGGACAGATTTCAGAAATTCTTTCACCATTAAAAAGATACGTTATCCATTGAGTAGCCTACGCTATGGTATTATTTTTTTTTTTAATATTACCCAGACGAAGTCGCGAGCAACAGCTAAATTATTCAGTAATAAACGAAATCAATTTTTGCAGTTCAAGGTGACAAATCGACAAATTGATGTTAATTTGTAAAAACCGCAAAATTCCTTACTAGATAGTGTGACCATATGATTATCATCTTAGTTCTATAGACTGAGGAAGGTTAGAACCTTTACTTTTGTAAATCAGCAACTTCAACATTGTTAAAATTACGCGGCCGTATCTATTGCATGAATAGGCCTCTATCAAAGAAGTTTCACGGCCTCAAACCGAGGTTATGTCAACAAGCTTTTCGTTTTCTAGAAATTACTACGAATTCAGACACATTTACCTATAAAACTTTAAAAGGGAATCTGGTATATCTTAAGCTTATATACAATTAGAAGCTTCTTAACTAACAAAGGGTTTTCATTTGAAAAGTGCTTATGTATCTAATGGTATAATATTAAAAATGTAATTAATTTTCGTGTAAAATTACTTATGTAGTAAAAATTCAATGCGGAATAAGTGACAGACGTATTAGCAAACAGTCAATGACCTGAAAACAATATCCGTGTTACATAAATTGGCCTTGGCTGAGATACAAATTCAACAATTGATATTTAGCACATCTCTAAAACTCGGTTAGGCACGACACAATAATATTTAATAAATATTATAACACAACGAGAATGAATGATAACTATAAAGTAAATAATTAAAACATGATTTTGCAAGTAACGTAATCATATTAACTTATTTATACTATGAAAATAAATAGTTGAAGGAATCTATACTATTATAATAAAGCGTAAACACACTTCTTTGTTGCCTAAGATACAGCATATTTTTGAATAATTCTTTTTTTTAACAAAAAGCCCTATACTTATACGTCACGCTTTAGGCATGGATTTTCACACCATTAAACTTTGGGGGTAAATATTTTGGATAAAAACCTTAACGTGGGAAGAGACCATAAGTTGCTGCCAACATCAATAAAGAAAGATTGCTAAGGTTGGTCATGTCATGTCACGTCATTTTGACATTTGCTATTGATAATTTGGCAAATGTAATCAATAAAATAAAATTTTCATAATTTCGTGCGGATGAAGCCGCAAGGGAACAGCTAGTCCTTTATAAAATTAAATAAATGCATGCAACTAAATGAACTTTGACATATAGTATTAATTTTCTTACATCAAAACTTATTAAAACTAAAAAAATTACAACCGCTCTTGATTGTTGTACATATTTCTTAAGATCTATATAAGGACGGTTTAGCCTAAAAAACCAGATGCATATAATAAGGGTCGCTTGCAACACTAACATCCGTTCATAGAATTTTATAATTGAACGTCATTACCATTGTTTTTGTGACAAACCGGTGAGTTGCACAGACGTTATGTTTCGTAGACTTCGGATGCAGTTTATGCTCTACTAATTTTGACATTCATTTTAAATCTGCACTGATTCTAATTTGCACAAGACGTGAGTTTAAACGCTACATCATTTTTGACCTTGGTTATTTACCTGTAAGAAACGAACATATTAATTTCAAAGAATCAAGTACGTGACCTATCATACGGGTAACTCTACAAAACTTAAAATAAGCCGTTTTTTGATCTGGGACAACTTTTTGCAAGACATTTAAACGTATATCTTATTACGTACGAATATATCTTATTCGACATTTTAAACGAACATGCGATTTTAAAAATGCCCGCGAAATAGATGGAATTTGGGTCTTAGGAAGGAACTTCTAAAATTATCAGTAAATTGGTAAAATAGAACTAGATATTACGTCTATCTACTAATAGTGCGAGTAATAACGGATGTCCTTTAGTGAGTACCCATTTTGCATTACACGTACCAACTGTTGAGATAAATTTTATGTAACATTCAATGATAAAACTTGTTTAAAACATTAACCCCGATACAAGCTGTAATACAAGATAAGATACTGAAAACGATCAAATAACCAGCCTATAAAATTACGTCAACCGCCTTTAGAAAAATATTAGAGAAGTAACATGCAAAGTCGACACGTGGATAGGTTTGTATCAAGAAAGTTGAACTTTCAAGTCCCACCACCGTTCCTGTTGTTAAAAAAAGTGATATCAAGGAAACCAGCGTTTAGAAATGAGAGGCACAGTATTCACGTATGGGCCTAGTTTTAGACGAGTTTTCCAAACAAGAAAGTAGGCGAACGAGCGAGCCGTATCTACCGTATAAGCGGTTACGGTACGGTTTAGAACAGAAGCCGGCGCATGCGATCTATTCTGGTATCGAGCGTGTAGAGTTAAAAACATAACTCTCAGAAAAGTTATTACGAACATATGCAAATATTATAAGAATATTAAACATATAAAATTATCCGTCGTAAGTAGGAATGGATTTAAAGAGCAGTTACAATTTACACCTAGTAACTTATGAACGAAATCTAAAAAGAATCTTTAACAGTTTGCTTAGTAAGCGCCACTAACAATCTGACGAAAAATAAAAAAAATATTTTTAAATTTCGTTTTAGTACTCATCCTTTACAAACCTTACGACTACATCAACAAGACAGAAGAACGATTTGAATATGACTATCGTAGGAAAACAAGAATTCTTTACAATAAAAAAAATACCGCAAAAACGTGTACGTTTAAGCTCCATTGGCTACACCTATACGTACATAACGCTTGACTAATCCTTACATAAGGAATAACAGGTTCGAAGGTAGGCGATTCACAGTCCATACAACACTTTACTAAAACTATTATTTATTTATTTCATAATGTATCTGAAATCATCAAATCCATATAAAAATAAACAATCCACAATTTTGGCGACACTTATATATATGGTATAGTACGATACAAACACTAAGGTGGCTTGCAATTTTGAACCAGACATTGTGGCATCCTTATTAGAGTGCCATCTAGCTATAACATCATGCTCTTATAGCTACACAATGAGCTCACATAAAGTTTGAATCTTATAATAATATCGCTAAGCAATAACGATGAGCGAATTGCACAAGCAACACCCACTCGCGTGCTATCACGTCGTGTCTTTGACACACTTCCAGATCAATGGACAATACAATGACCTGTACTAACAAACATTAATTGTTAACCATTTAATTGAAACTAGCTATTCGGAATTTACTATTATCATAACCTTGTTCAGGCATAACAATTAAAAAAGTTTAACATGGTATCACATTCGAACTAGATATCAAGAGATAAAATAAAAACCGACAACCAAATATACAAACGTCGTAATCATATAAATCCATGATAAAAAAATCTACTTATAATTCAAAGTAGGTCACGGTGACAACTTATTTCCCACTTAACAGATGTTAAAAATTAAGTGGGACAAAATAAACGATCTTCTATTGTAGTTCTGACCTTCACACCGGAAAAGAAGTCATACAGATTAGAATGTACACCTCAAACTACAAGATTCGCTGACCATTATATTGTTTACAGAAATTCACATGCGAAGTAGCTCTGATGTTAAAATAAAGAATCAAAGACGTGTTATAAACATATTTTTTCATTTTGGCATCATAAAATAGACTTTTTCAATTACATCAATTTAAAAAGAAATACTAACCCAAATAACATAAACTTTACATTCAAACTGGCAACTTATCAGAGATTTAAAAAAAAACACATGTGTAACAGTAGTACTAGCGTACACGAGTAGGAAGATAAGCCCAAAAGGGAAGGAAGATAAGCCCAAAAACTTTACATTCAAACTTGCAACTTATTAGAGATTTAAAAAAAAACACATGTGTAACAATAGTACTAGCGTACACGAGTAGGAAGATAAGCCCAAAAGGGTGTCGTACAGAAGTAACTTAATTGAAACATATATGAGGTTACTAACCGATCGTATGTCCTCATAGATGCCGTTGAGATCGTCTTCTAGCAGGCGATAGGGATCGACGATCTGTGAACCGTAGTCAGGGAGCGAGCCGGTGCTGGTGCTCTGCAAACTTGAGGCTAAGCGCCGCACCGCGCCGGCAGCCGCGGGGCCCATGCCCGCTGACCCGCAAGCTGGACCGCATGTCGTCACACGCTGCAAAGATTAAATAATACTGTATTCTGTGAAGTACATATTTGGACATGGCCGTTGGACCGTGTGTATGAAGAACTTCGAATATACTATTCTTTGCTCGGCTGTGTGATTAGTACAACTTGCTTCGAATATTACTCGATTTCTGAACTTGCTTAAACACTCGAAATTAGTAAATAAAGTAAAGACGGTTGCATTTGTAGCGCAGAAATTATTGCGATGTGCAACAGACATTAGTGCGGATTTGTAACTTTTCGAACCATTAAGCACATTCATTGCGGTTCCACAAGGACGATACTATCAACTTTTGTGGATGCTCGTTGACAACGAACAATGTAGGCGGAAATTTACAAAAATAACTGATTTTAACACTTGATTTCAGATGTCAATGCCCTAAGCCGTCAAACAATAACTGTAGATTTGTTTTAAGTGACATCTAGAGGCAGGCAGTTAATTAGTATATATGGCTACTCATAGTAAAAGGCATGTTACTAAGTCACGTGTAAATGTATGCCAAAATCAATCCGGAAAAGGGTATTACGGCAGTGCTCGTTTAAAGTAAGCCAGGGCGCGGCGACCGCTTTTGTAATTCGCTTGATGCTTACTTAAATTACTTATATCTCATATTATTCTATAAATATCTTTATTCATTGTTAGAGTACTTCTATTAATTTAATTTTTATTTTATACATTACACAAAAGCCTTTAACTTTAAATAATAAATAATGTTTAGTACAACGGATGTAAGACCAGATTGTGTGATTCAGTGGTCCAGATCGTACATAGTGGGAAAGGGCCGATTGCCCTTAGCGGCATACCGGCGCGGCAGTGACCGCGATCCGACTGTCGCAATAGTATTTATGCAACTGAATGCACGCACCTGATGGGCCCCTTACGTTGCAAAACGTTACGCGGGCATCACACGTATGCACTACACTACCTACAAGGAGACCTAAATTACACGAGGGTGGTTAATGTCTTCGAAGGAAAACAATTTGTCGCTTCATACTATAATTATAGTCGATGGTAGGCGCGACATTTTAATGGAACAAAATTGATTTTGATTGAGGTCATGAAATTCTTTTTCACAACATTGGGATGCATGAATATTGAACATACCGTGTTCAATTATGCTAAAGATGTTATCACACGGTCTTGTCATAATAAAACGTTTTTATTACCAACTGTTTTATTTATATTTTCAAGAGTAGTACGTGACATAAAAGTTCATATGCAGTAAATTTAACTTTTTGTCGGGTTTAAAGAATGTCAATTGTTATTGAAGTGCAATTGATTTCGGGTTAAGTAAGCGCAAATATGTAAAATTATACTTCAGTGCAGTACATCTGCGACAACCATTCATCACTCACTCCTTTTTTAATTGACCATCGGATGAATTGGATAACAATTATAGGTGACATAAACTCACCAAAAGATATTTTTTACGTGTTTCAACTTTTACATTCACATTTAACGATACCTTTAAGAAAAAAATGTATACGACAAATTTAATATCTGCAACATGTTTAATCGTTAGTGACTTTACAGAATATCATCTTTTTAACATACTATTTGTTCTCAAAAAGGAATCAAGTAATAATCTTAACGGTAATCTCTTACGTTAAATCGTAAATCTAACAAGTCCTTAAACAATACTTTCCCGCAGTAGTCCTAGGTCAAAAATTATTCACTGCGAGTTTTGCGCCCGTTATAACATGTATAAGTACTTACTCGGTTTGGATTGCTCTCTCCTTGACATTTCAAACGTATAAACAAAAACTAATTCTATGACGCATAGAAAATAGATCACAGGAAAAGGTACTCAGCACTAATACAAGTTAATGAGAATTGCAAAAAGTGATTGGTAGAACGACCTCCGGCCTAGACCAAACGAGCCCAAAGTACCCTGGGCGTCAAAGGTCGCGCTGGTAATTAAGTGTGAACTGACTACATCAAAAGCAAAACCTTGCTCGCTACATTTACTAAATAGACACACGTAATGGTACTAACAAACGTGCTATTACGCAATAAAAGTGACATATTTTATGTGTTGATGAAGTGTTATGCTATATAGAACTTTATAACTGTAGACAGTTTCCTAACTGGTTAAAGTCTTCGCGGAGGTCTAAAATTATTACTTTTGTCTATATGTCTGTACACAAAGGCGCATTTTCTCATTATCATCTCCGTAACGGCTGAGTCAATTTTGGTAAGACTTTGATAGGAAGATAGCTAATGGGTGCGGAAATAGTGTAAGCTACTTTTTTATTTTATTTTGCGCTGACCAAGCTACTGACTTTCCCTAGTAACTACTAAACTGACCACCCCAACATCAATGTATTTTGTGAATATTTTATCAACAAGAATGTCAATGAACCTTTTTGACTAGTAACGACAGCTTGTCAACTTCGACGTAAAAACACTTTCATTCATAACCAGTTTTTTTGCCTCCGGTTATCTTCACTTGTTACACAAAACACATTAGCATCGCGTTAGTTGATGTGTTGTTTTCCACACATACCTAAACACTTGTGTCTTTTTAGTTATAACATTATTTTAATAGACTAAATTCCAAACATAAATTAAATCTTCCGTTGTCACCTTAGATACACAAACTATTGAAGTACGAAATTGAGCCCGTGCCTAATATTTGGGCAACATCCTCAACTTCTCGTGACATGAATATTAATTACTTCCATACGATTTCACGCACGTCATAACAATGTTGCCTGACACCTATGTTAACTCTACCATCCTTATTTGATCGTATTATTTAGCCCTACAACATTTAAATATTAAATTAATGCAAACAAAGCCTTTTTAAATTAACATTAATCAATACGTTTTCAATAATTTATTCACTAATAAAAATATAAATCGTATACATTTTAAAAATAAAATAAAAGCCTGGTGGCAATTTAAACTTCATCCTAAGACTAGACACAGATACTGTTACTGAATTAGAAAAATAGTTACTAACTCGTAACTATTATTCTATTTTTGCAATCAATTACTAGAATTATTTTAATTGGTATGCATGCTAAGCTAAACATTACATGAGGAAATTATCAAACAAAAGGTTGAAAAGTTGTTTTAAGTCAATATTTTATTAACCTTCAACAAGTCTTTAATCTGTTAACCAAAATCAACAGACTATAATGTTATTTGATAGTTGCCTAAGAATATTTAAACATATCTAAAGTTAAAGATTTACTTATAAATATATTACAGAAAGGTATAACGCACTACATTAATATCGTAGGCTCTCCGTAGACCATCTACGTTCATTTGAAATACAAATGCTACCAACGCTGCACAGTCCACATATTTTTGTAACTATATCTTACGTGAAGCTTCGTGTCACGTTTGATTATTTCTCTTGATGTAGTTATGTACGAAAAACTGAACATATTACTGTTATGCTACGTTATTCAACAATAAAGGAACGCATAACGCCCGTTACGAGCTCAAACCAAACTTAAACAAGAATAATGTTAGAATATCAATTACTAGTAATGCAAATGACTTTTTACGTCCTAGACGATCACGTAGTCGCGGCGTGTATGCACTGACAGGAACCCATGTGCGGCAGAAATATTAAACGAAAAAAACCGTACGTAATGTAAATTGATGAACAACATTGGCGCACGTAAAATTGCATGTGTCTGCGGACGCACATAACAATTAAAGCACGATAGAAAGTGAGAGTTTCGAACCTGAGGAGCGACCGCGGACGCCGCTTAAAATAGAAGCGACCATCGATTGACACGTGCCGTATTTGTCGCCAGCGCCACGTAACTCACTCATTAATTATATCGACACCTTCATTAAATGCCGTTTGCTCGCTTTATCACACCTTTGGTATAAATCTATGTTAAAAAGTAACACCTAAATACCGTGTTGCTATACGTCCATGGTAAAATTCGTTTTCTCGTTAATTAGTAAATACGTCATAATTATTATTTATTTTAGTTTCCTAGCACTTCATTGTAAATCTCTTCGGTTTAGATATACATGTACATGCATAGGTACATGAACAACAAAATAAAATTTAAATTCCTTATAAAATTGACGTCCGCGAAGTTTTATGTTCCAGTAAAAGTTTATCTTGACGACAGTCCTATTTATAGCCCGGAATTCCCCGATCGCTGACAATCTTGAACCATTACAGTCTACACACGTATTATGGTTTTTATAATGCACATTTTAAAAACCCAAGGAGTGGCTGTCATGACTACATATGACAATGATTAAAATAAATGATTAAAAAAGCATACAAAGGCTATTAAATGTTTAAATAAGCGCCATACATTTGGAAATCGTGCGTAATAAAATCCGCTACAATGTGCGTAGCATTTTGTAGCACGTGAAGGTTTAGTTAACAAAAGACTTAAACGCGTTAGATCAAAAATAAAAATAAGCGATCCCACTTAAGTTATCAAGTTATTTTGAAGTTTGTCATTGCCAGACGTATACGTTAAGAGGGTCAATACCGTCAATTATTTTGATATTAAATATAATTGCTTACTGGCATGCGACGTAAGATTCTAAGCGTCACGTCTAACAAATAAATAGTGAAGTTAAAAATTTACATTCCATACTAGGAGTTTAATACATGTGTATCTAAAATTGCCATTGACCCATTATAAGAAAAATGAAACAAGGCAAAAAGTCAAATGATATGTACAGGAAATTTCTTTATCATTAACCTTCAGAAAAAATAAAAATGATACAAATTCTATAGAAATGTGAACCTTGAAAGATACGGGTTTCCGTGTAATAATTTTATTGACTACAGCGGACGTAAAGGGAAATCATATACGGGGATTCACAAAAGTGAACTCACAAAGGTCAAGTTATGCGTCCCGGAAATTCCTCCACACTTCGACCTTCAGACGAAATGTAATTTAATCGCTACCGGGGTCTTTATTTGGCATCAAAGTACCACTTGTACAGATATTAATCATCACTTTCATTACAATCATAAAATGTCACTACGAGACAAAGACCTCGTACATTACCGGCAAGTGCATCAACATAAATGCTTAATAAACGCTTTTATAAATTATCATAAAAACACGAAGGATTGACCCGGAAAACTATTATAGATTCCTTGGCGATACTTCCGTACATTTCGCAAATTTCTACAATCACTTAATTACATCTTAAACGTATGGTTTAAAGGCTGAAATGAGTTATTAAAGTTAACATTACGGAGTCATCAGAAGATAATAATTATCAACATTTCTTCCGGAATATCACGAAACAATAAAACTTATGGAAACTTAACACAATGTTGTAAACTTAAACGTCGACATTATTAGTAACTATTCGGTACGTGAAACTGCGGATGCATTAGGACGGAGTCGACGATAGGTTTATTGAGAAGGTGGGGTAATTACCATAAACACCACCTAATAACAGCGTATGAAGCAAGCAAGTGGGACAAAGATCACCACACCGCATCAAGAGGTCGCTTTCAAGGGCACACAGCATGTTTTATTGATTTTATTTTAAAGATTAATACTTTTATCTTTTTAATATCACTGTTTTACTCTCGACGTACGCCATATATTTACTAAAATAGTCGAGTTAAACAGATTATTTTATACTAACTTAAAATAGCTTAACTATAAATTGCTATAAATATAAGAAACTACTGTAGGACAAAGATGTTTATATAATCTATCTCGGAAAATAAATGTATTTAGGCGTATGACAAAAACACACAAAGTTAAAAAGAAATCAAATTACAAAAGGGGAGATATACTATATGACAAAATATACAATAAAACTTTGTGCAATACTAAGTAACTTAAAACGAAGCAACGGATCGTTACTTAATCGAGTCCCAATGTCACAACATTTCACGAGTTTTAAATGTCATTTATCTTTGTCGGTAGTCCTACTGAGGGCTTTAACCCCACCAGAAGAAAAATAAACCTACAGACTTAACTCCTCGACATTTCAAAATAGACAAACCGCGTTGATTTCGCATTCGGATATACATGTAAATCACAAATTGAAGAGTTGAGGAATTAGGTTGTGACATCAATTTTAAATATAAAGTAATTTTTAAATACAGGTGAAAAATTGCGTTAATAATTGTAACAAATACTAAAATTAATTGTGCATGTAGATTTAATTATAACTTCGTAGAAATGATCATAAGGCTCGGATTGCGGGTCTACTCTCGGCACATTGCAAAACAAAACTTCGTTACGGTCTCAAAACCCGAAAACATTTCACATGTAACTTTTATTGTACTTAATGAGTATGCCCATGAACTTTTGCTTTGCTTGCCAATACTGAGAAATGGGGAAAACCACGATTTACAGAAACGAAAAAAAAATGGAATTCTTCAAGTGCTAATTTTTATAATAGTATAATTTATATTGCGATAAGGATTTTTACTAAGAAAAAAGCATTTTAATTTGTATACAGCCCTCAATTATTTATCTCGTAAGACATTAAAACAAAAATTAACAAAAAACATTAAATTTGTATTTTCCAATCGTTTTAATACTGGTATATTATGATTAATACAATTTAATAGACAAACAAGCTACATTTGGCTACAAAAATTAAGCTGATCATTAGAGAATGCATTTAAAAATATTCATTGATTTTTTATAATACATGGTAGATTGCCTAACGATAGAACGTACGGCCCTTATCAACAACGTAAACGTGAGCAATTAATATCGCACCCATAGACGCTGATGAGTTCATTGTTTGCGAGTACCGACCGAAACACTGTTGCTCAATGCACCTGGCTAGCTCTGTCCGCAAGGACGTCTAGTAACTGGTGACCGCTTCTGCCGCTACTTAAGAATATATTTGACATGTTTAGTCGCCAGCGGGTGGGACAAATCTGCGCAATTTACAATCAAATATTTATGACGTCACAATTAACACTAACAAATACTTACAAAAGGACGACATAATCCTATAGTAGAGTGTTCAATTTCAACCGTACATCAGATAGGTAATATCAGTGCCAGTTTATGCTTGCTTTGGAATCCTATGAAACAGGCAAAGTGCACAGCAATTTTCATCTTTGATATTAATTGTGTCAAAGGTCGTAGAAGTTTATTTGAAAAATCTCGATACGCATAATAAAGTTCAAAAATGTGTAACCACATCCGTTTAATGTCACAATCTCCCCGCGCCCATAAAGCTCGCTCTTTCTTACACAATATATAAACTATAGTAAAAATTCGTCAGATTAGCTCGGTGAATAATTATGCGATGAGTTATTGCGAAAAAGTATTTGGATATTCGATTAGAAGTCGAAAATCGTTTTACAGTTTGGTAGTATGATATTAACAAAGGCTGTACAACCGTGTTCAATAAAGTTCCATTTCTTTCCATTCAAAATCATTTTATTACGCTCTTTTGTGTCGTCAAAGCTAATTTTAAATACAGAATATGAGAAAAAATAACATTTAGTAACTCATGTGAAATGAGAAAGATATTTTTATAGATTAAAACATTTCATAGACGTTACATGAAACAATATGCACGCTTTATACATTGTTTGATTGAGTTTGATAGACTTAAAGGTTTTCCACCTCGCCACGCCCTTTTGTATTGTCAGCACGTAATTTAGAATTGAAGAAAATGTTGTAAGTAGAAAATAACATATGCTATGTAGTGTTCGTTGCCGCAAACTCTTATACAATGATGTCGACTGAACAAATAGCTATGTGTTCCGCATTTCTAGTGAGCTTCATTTACGCAGGACGTTACGTACGGCGTGCCCACTCGAGCGATTCGTTTGCCTAAATAACTACCAGTAATAGAAACTAACTAATGACAATTAGCTACTTGCTTAACAAACCTCATTTTCATTTAATTCCGTTTGCTAACGCAAAGACTAGCGTTAACACATCGACGACCGATGTCGAGACAAAATCAATATTGTCATTTCTAAATAATCACCCTACGTCCTGTTCGACCGCTTGCTAATTTAAATACATTTAAATTCAAATGAATATAACCTACATTTTCCGGTAGATAAAACGACGCTTTTACAAAATTCTTACTTAATCAGTCAAGGACGGTGCGCGGATCAAAATCAAAGACACGGTGTGACTCCGAGCTAGCTAACGGGGTCAATGTTCGAAAAATAGACCAGTATGAAAGAAGAAAGGCTACAACACTCCTTAGCACGACAGGTTACTTACCCAGATTTGGCGCTATTAAAAATTCAACGAATCTCTCACAACTTTCACTAACAGTCGGCCAGCGTGTGATGCCGCTTGGACTGCCGCGTAAACAAATAACACTCATTCACTCTTAGTCTCGTGTAGGTCACGATTAGACCTTAATAAAAGTTACAGCTATACTATTACAAACTGATATTACTGTACATAATTTCTAATACATTTTAACCTACAAACTATGTACTAGTTAATGGTTATTGGCAACCTACAAAAAGCCGCTGAAGGTCTTAATTCAAATGTCTTTTATGAATTATGAAAATAATTAAATAATAATTCATATGTAATTAATAAGATCATTAAAAAATAATTAATCTTTATCAAACATTAAATATAACGATTTTTTATTATAGTGTGGTATAAAATTGTATCTATTTCTGTTTTTATTTGTATTTAATGGAACATGCAATTAATTTGATTGTTCACCTCATTGTATTGTATTAAAAGTTGTAATACATAGCAACGAATGACTTTATCAATTAGGAGGAAATCGTTCTTAAATGTGTATTTTCCATATCAGTGTAAATGACGTCACACGTAAAGAAATCGAGTAATTCAATAGCTATCGAAGGTGCAAATGAAATATTAATGCGAAAAATAATTGTTGCTTAGAAAGTTTTGTGTGACGAGATTTTACATCGCATGCTCGCACGCCGCGCGAGAAAGCACGACGCGTCGCTGCTACTGGCCACGGACTCGCCAACCATGTACAGGCTACCCCAAATATCTCTAAACACCGGTATTTCTAAATGTATACCATACTACTTTCATTTCGGTAAAGTTAAGTTAAGAAAAAGAAAATACTTTTCAAAACAATCACATAATAGACGCTAATGTTTAAAAACAAACCATAAGTAATAAACTCTTATAAGAAACTAATTCAATATTTAATCAACGGTTTTGTTTGCAGAAAGTAAAAGTTATGAACATAGAGAAAATTGGTTGTCAAACTCAACAAACTTGTACCGACTGACGTGCGGCAGACTTGCGAAGATTTCACTTTTAAAATTTCCAATGAATGAACGACCTGCTTATTTACCACTAATAATTTACTAAAAATATCACAGATTTTCAAATTTAACCACAGTAATTTATTGCATTTTAGTTACTAAAAATATAGATCAGCTGACTTTTAGGTTAAATGTCATAATGTTATGTAAAAATTACTTTTATGTCTGGGTATGTATGAGATGTCTTGTCATGAAAAAATATTGAATGCCGCTAATTGAATTATGATGTTACTGATTGTTATTTATGAAATAAAGTGAAATGATATAAAATATGAGGTTTTCTAACCTGACATGTTCGTCCAAATATCCGCAATGGAGTTGGTCCTGGAGGTTTGAGTTTCACAAATACAGTTTGCCTTCGAACTTTATGTCCAAATTGACACATTAACTTATCTTGAACACGAGCACAGAGCCTACTCGGACTTAAACACGCCATAGCTACAACTGCTACGAGACGCTTGCGGACATGAACTACATAACACACATAAGCACATAAGCGCTGTGCCTTTTCTCCCCACTCAAACCAGCTGATTGTCATCGGCCATGTTATTTGGTATTGCTATATAGAAAGTTTGTAATATCACTAAAAACACTTTTCCGACTTCTATTACATTCGATTCATTGGCATTTTCCAAGTAAGAATTTTCGATTTATTTCTGTTCGAAGTTATTATTTCACTTCATATATTAGAATGTACTACATTAATGACAAAAAATGCGATTTTTTGGTAGGATTGTAACATTATTTTTGACATTTTACTCTTTATCTGGAAAAATACACCTGACAGTGACACATAACCTAAAATATATACATTGCAGTTTTAACAGTCTTTGATTCAAGTATTTACTATATTTAATGTAAAACATCTTTCAACCACTAAGACGTGCATCTACAATAAGCTGAAGATGTTACCGAGATTTGCATACATGCTGAACGTCCTAAAGACTATTGAAAGAAATGTTTTTCACATGTTTGGCCATCCACCAAGAGGTGTACTCATCTTATTTATGTTTATATATTTTTTATAAATAAATGCCCATTTTTTATACTCGATAATTTACTAAATATCTGCAACAGAAAAAAAATTAATGTAAGCAATGATAAAAATGTTATTTCCACTTTTTCAGAATTAGCTTTAGTTCAAATTTATGAAAAACCATCACCACAACCTAAAAAAAGTTTTACAATTAAGGACATAGTTGGAGATGGTTTTCTTCTAGCTGTTCCTAAATTTAGAAGAACTATTGAAAAGAAGTGGAAAAGAAAGTTTGGATATTCTGAATATGTATGGAAAATGCTTGTCCCTAAAACTAATATCATAGTATGTAATGATTGCGGACATCATCATGAACGGGGACGCCTTTGTGGTAATAAACACTTGAATATTTATAGTACTAGTATACACAATAGCTGTAGCCTGTGACTCTCTCCAGGCAGAATTAAAAATGTTTTAGTAGAACACTTGTTTAGTAAAAATAATTTAGTAGCCTTCTAGGCTTTGCTCTACATATGCGACAAATTTCATGGAAATACATTTAGCTATTTAGAAGATACCTTCTAACAGACATCCATACAAACATACAAATTTACGCATTAATAATTTTACTAAGCATTTGTAATATGACTAAACAGATAGTTGGTGCCTGCAGTTTCTTTTTATCTACAATTATAATAAGTTATGAAAGTGTTAAAAGTATTATAGTGGCTCTATGAAAAAGATATCCGTGCTTGCCTCAGCACTTGATTGACTTGATCACTTCCACACTCTACAATGTAATTTGTCACATAACTATTGAAAATGATTAATTTTATAAACTCAATTGGTTTTAAATTCTATAGAATTTATCAGTTAAGTAAAGAATTTGATTATTTAAATTTATTCGCTTCAATTTTATTATTCTCCTATTACTATTTTATAGAATGTTGCTACAAGAAAGTTGAAAAGGAAACAAAAGAGATTCAAGATAAAATACAAGAGAAATTAGGCAATAGCCCCATTGAGAAAGATGTTATTGTCCTTTATGAAGGAGAAAATGCTCCTAATATGGTAAGAATTTTAATTTAATTGAAATACAGTAATTTTTACCACATTTAGTTTATGGTAAACATATTTATGGCTTGTTTTATTCTTGGATTTCAACTACATTATTTTATTTTGCAGCCCAAGGAATTTTGGAATGGTAAAAGAATAGTTGAGATGAAGAAAGAAAGACCTCAATGGTTTAGTAAAAATCTTCTACAGAAATCCACTCAACAACCATCTGACTCTAAAGATGTTAAGCCAACTGACTTAGCATAGATGTGCTTGTTATATAAATCATAATTAATTTGTAGTTTTAAAATAATAAATATGCTTATCTATTTCATGATTATTTATTCAATATTAAAAAATTATATTTACAAAAATGTCTAACTATTATAATAAATACTGGCAATTAATTATACAAAATGAAAATTCTAATCATAAAATATACGGTAAAAAAAAAAATAAAGAACAATAATTTGAGCTAATTTTTATAGGAATGAATATCAATGTTTCCACATCTGTATGATTTTTTCTTAAAATTTATTTACCAAGTGTATTATCAGATGTAGTTCTGTTGGAATGCTTATGTAGTGGAATTATGAAAGATGTTTAGTTTAACAAACTCCTTAAGTAGATTTTGTTTGTCCATACAAATATACCAATCTGTAATTTTGTATGTATTGGAATAACCCAAAAACTAATGAGAGTTTTTTAACTATCTGTTATTATTATTCCTCCACCGCATGCAAATAACTATACTAAGCAACCCAAAACTACATCTACACCATCATATAGATATTCTCACTCAATTTAAATCAATAAATTACATATTAAAGAGCTGATCTATTGTAGTTATATTTACATCACAGTTATTAAACAATAATATTACGAGTCAATTTTAAAATATCACCCTCACATAACATTTTCAAAAGAATTGTGACCATTATCTAAAGCATTAGTAAATGAATCTTCAGTTTCGCCAATAAAGTGTTGTTCTACATGAGATTGGAATACAGAAAATTCAGTATGCTTTTTAAATGTTTCACCGCATATTGGACACATTTTATCATATGGTTCAGCCATTTCACTATTTGCATCA
This sequence comes from Papilio polytes, assembly GCF_000836215.1. Taxonomy (NCBI): domain Eukaryota; kingdom Metazoa; phylum Arthropoda; class Insecta; order Lepidoptera; family Papilionidae; genus Papilio; species Papilio polytes. Next base: position 1,621,255 of record NW_013525473.1, read on the forward strand.
TAATCTGAATCATTCTGGACTAATGATGTGCTATTATCATTGAAATTTTGAGATGCCATTGTAGCTAGGTCAATAAGACTGGCGCTTGTTTCAACTTCCTTATCCTCTGTGGTTATCTGTTTTGATTTGTTGTCTGCGCATGATGGACATTTGTAACCTTCTGAAAACAAAAACATATTTATGAAATCATCTGCTGGATGTAATCTCTATAAGATGCTACAATATTTTTTCTGTATCTTGTACTTAGTGGAGGCTTTAGGTTTTAGTAGACTCCACCAATTGAGACCTGATAATTATTTAGACAAAAAATCATGCAAAATAATTACCCAGTAACACAGACTCTACTTTAGAAAGTACAAGTTTTAGATCTTTTTCTTGAAGTTCAATTTCCTTCTTTAAATTTTGCAATTTCTCTGTCTGGTTATGTATTTCTTTCAATGAATCAAATGCCGGATCATCTAAGTAATTGAAACCAATAGAATCAACATTTAGAATTTCATCGTCTATTTCTTGAAGCTGTGACATTTGTTCATATTGCTCTACCAACTGTGATTTCTCTTGAATATAACTGTTTATTAGTTTTAAAGATATTTCTTCTAAACTTGATTCTGCATATTTCTCCTGACAGTTAGCGCTCGATCTTAATGTGTGGTTTACATATGTGTTTGTGCGTAACAATGGTTTGCTTCCTTCTCTATGTGGTTTATCTGGACGCTTTAAAGTTGAAATTTTATTCCACAAGTTTTTATTCTCACATGAGACCATAAAAACATGATGCAACAGTTGTGACTTTTGCTTATTAAGTTCTGCTATTTGTTGTTGGAGTTTTAATTTCTCGTCTTCTTGCAAGGGAATGTAAGGAGAATTTCTCTTTGATATATCTAATTTTAACTTCATGTTATCATTTTCTAAAGTATTTAATCTTCGTTGCAGTAGTAAACATCTATCTCGCATAGCATGCAAGGCTAATTCATGTACGCTCACTTCACCCTTTAGCGTGGTCTGATAAGTGGAATCATTGTTGAAACTCACTATTGACGAAGAATCCATAACTTATACCCTTTAGTTCATACGTTGTATTCGTTCTAGTATTGTTTAAATTTCTATAAGATGGCAGAAAATTATTAAGTGAATTCTAAGTATTCTCAATGACCAAAAACTTTCCAGTCTTAGAAACTGTAAACATACATATTTTGCAAATTGTAATACAATCCGTAATTCAGTAATTTCCACTAAGAAAAAATGTCAAATTGGGAAACGAAAATGTCAGTCGCAAATGTCGATCCTAGTGATGCACATCTTAGCATGTCATGTATTACGATTGTCCTACAAACCATTTGTAATCGATTTTAATTTTACAAAAGTGCAATAAATTCAAACAGAAATAAGCTATGAAAGACAATATAAAAACAATGTCGTATTCCTTTAAAATGCATGTATTTAAATTAATTTAAAACAGACATGCGTATATTACTAAAGTTATGGATTATTGTTAATCTTTTTTTAGATTTGCTTTTTATTTTTTATATAAAGCTAACTACGTAATGTTCGCTTTTCTAATAGTTTCAAATATCAATTTGTAACGAATGATTGAAAAAAGATGGTGAATGGTTCATCGCGAACAATCAGGGATGTGCCTACAATGCACATTCCTATTTGTGTTGACATCTCCACCCAACCATAGATATAGTTAACTCAACTCTGTGCTTTTCTAGCTTTATCTGTACCGGACCAATTAATTTTGATCTTTCATTATTTAATTTGTCTTTGTCGTTGTCATCGCTCGTTGTACTGCGATGTTATTATGTGCTTGAATGTGTTGTTATTTATTTCAACACTGTTCTAGTAAATTTTTGTACATACATTTCACTAAAAAAATCGTTTTTAACTTATTTTGTGTAATAAAAATTAACACGAAATGGTTCAGCTTTGAAAAATATAGCAGTACTTTGTTCTACATTTTAGTGTTTGGTTTGCATAAGTGATTTAAAGAGGACATAATAGTGAATCACAATATCATAAAATACAGGAACTAACTAACTTTAATGGGTAAGTGGTTTAATTCTTCATTATTATTTTTAACTTATGCTGGATATAACTAATAGAAACAGTGTCAATGTCACCTGATTGGTTTTTAAAATACTTTCTTAATCATTTTAATGTTATTGAAATTCTTCTTTATGAAAATGTCTCTTTTTTTAAATTGACTACAAAGTTTATTATACACGAAATATGTCTAATAAGAATTTAAAACTGTGGGTAGAATTTTTTTGAAGTGTGCCCTATTTTGGTAAAACTAATTGTTGCTCGCGACTTCGCCCTCGTGAATTTAAAAAATAATATAGCCACTGTTACTCACTGATAACATAGCTTTTTAATGGTGAATGAATTTATGAAATTGACCCAGTAGTTTTTGTGTTATTTCAATACATACAAAAGTAGAAATCTTTCCTCTTTATGATTTTAGTATAGATTTTACTGATGCTGTGTAGTTAATTATACCATTTTAGCCCACAAGGGTACATTATTAAGTATATTATGTATCAAAAGAATCTCTTACCAAGTAAATACAAATGTTTGTTTAAACATTGAATGGTGTAGTTAAATAAGATGTTGATTTCTTTAATTGAAATTGTTTGTTCTCGGAATGTTTTTTCTTTACTAGAAAATGTTAATCACAATTAATAACTTGTAAGTACCCAGATTTCCAGTTGTCTTGTGACTTTGTTCATATGAAATTTAAAAATAAAACTTTTGTTACTCTGCTATAACATAGATTTCTAATGGTGAAGTTTTTTTTTTTAAAAATCGGCTCAAAAATGTTTGAATTATTACAATACATACAAAAATACGAATCTTTCCCCTTTATAAGAATAGTAAAGATAAAAAATATAGTACTATAAAGAATTTAAAATGTTTTGGATCCATTCACTATAGTTATTGTTTTTTTTGATGAGTTATGTATTTTTTTTATTTTATTGTGTAGTCCTTATTTGAACATGTTTGTTTTTCCATCAGGAACACATGAATGGCTATATTTTGGAACGGTTTGAGCAATCAAGATATATCTTGACCAGAATATGCATATGAAAACAATTAAAACTTAATTTGGCTAAAATAGCATTTGTTTAGTTTTCCACCTATGGAGACATATCTAAATTCATGTTATAGAAACAAACTTGTTAATGTACTGATTTACAGTAATGTTTACATAAGTTGGTAACCCTTCAATTACAGTATACTATATATTTATCAATACTATCATAACATTTACATTAGAATATCGAGATTTATCATTAATCTGTAATATTTGAGGGACAAATAACATTTAAATAAGTAATCCTTTAATTATTTTAAATTCGCTGTAACTAAATTATGAAATTTCTTAGTATATATGTAAAACTTTATAAGTAGCTATAATAAATATGAATACACATTTCCACTATTGTGTTAATAATGGCTCCAGGGTGAATTGAAATTACCGGTATGTAATTACAAATTGATTTTATATTTCTCTGTCTGCTCACATTCTTTTTTTATTTGACATATGCAAAAGAACATGTCAAATCAATTCGTAAAATATATTAAAAAAAGCTTGATACCTTGTACATATAATCTACAAGTCCATCATAAGACCTGTCGTATTGTATGGATCTGAATGTTGGGCCACCAAAGTTAAGATGAATGTGTGATTTGAAAAGAATGGATAAAGTTAAGAATGTGTACATTAGAGGAAGTTTGAAAGTAGTGCCAGTGGTGGAGAAATTGTGAAGCAAAAGGTTAGCGTGGTATGGACATGTTATACAACGAAATGATTGGGACATAAACCTAAAAGTGTTAAGATTGAATGTGGATGGCTACAAACATAGATGAAGACCGAAGAAAGTATCGATGGATTGTGTGAAAGAGGATATGTTTAAGAAAGTAGTGGATTCGGGTATGACGGCTGATAGAGATGGAAGAGCAGCACATACTGTGCGGACCCTCCATAAGGGCAAGTGGATGATGACCTTGTACATATAATACATCTTGTTTCTCAACAATTGAAATATCTAGAAAATGTTGCATTACCACATATTCTATTTAGAAACTGAATTAAATATTATATTGAATAAGTACATAGTACAAATGCAATGGGTGGGAGATAATTTAATGACCCTGTAAACATTTCTTTTTAGTTCGTAGTAATTGTACGCGTTATCGCGGTGACATCCGGGATGAGCGGTGTGCTCCGAGCTCAGAGCCCGCATCCCGCGTCGAAAACAATGCGCGAAATCACAGAACAGAGAGTTCACAATTGCATAGATAATATTTTGTTTGCATGCTTTTGAGCGGTACTGAGAATTTTTCTTATTGTTTTAACCTAATCAGAGATAAGGTTTTAAACAATTATGAGATAACACTGTTTCTTAATATGTTCATCTGTATGTTAACTAAATACCTATTAGTCATTTCACATTAGCATTTTCTTATACTCCTAGTTCAACTATAGTTAATTCAAGAAATAGTTGTAGCGTTGAAGTGCAATATTATTGTGAGCAAATCATGTTCCATTAAGTTGATTTAGTTACTTTCTCTTTATAAACATTTCCAACATATACACAATTTAGTACTGTTTTGCATTGCATATACTTGGTGGAGAAATTGAGAAGCAAAAGGTTAGCGTGGTATGGACATATTATGCGACGAAATGATGGGGACATAAACCAGAAAGTGTTGAGATTGAATGTGGATGGCTACAAAGGAAGAGGAAGACCGAAGAAAGTGTGGATGGATTGTGTGATGGAAGATATGCTTAAGAAAGGAGTGGATTCAGATATGACGGCTGATAGAGATGTATGGAAGAGCAGCACATACTGTGCCGACCCTCCATAAGGGATAAGGGCAAGTGGATGATGATGATACTTCAATTGTAGGTGACTTTTGACCTGAATATCTTTTGCTGCTAAATATAAAAGTCTTGTTCCATATGAGTCAGAGATAATTATATTATCATATTCTTATTGCCTTAAGAGGATTTCAAGAAGTTGTAAAACTTCACAGCCTGACAACTGAAAGTCATACAAACTGGCGTCTAATCTACTATAATATTTGTCCAGTGTATGTCAGTGATAATCCTTACTAATTCATGTTAACAACCTAGAAACTTTACATGTGTAAAAATACTTAATAAACGTGTCCCTGGGTTGTACAGAATCTAAGCTCTCACCGCAAACATCTCGTAACTTGCAGTCTATTTATAGATACAAGTTTTTTTGCGTTCAAGCTTGACATACCTACTTAATCTATAAGACTAGATAAGCGATCAAAACCTTTTATTTAAATATAAACGACGGAAGCGTGCCAATGAAGTAAAAACAGCGTGTCAAACTGGCTTACAAATCATTGTAAGTGCAGACTTCATTGTTAATGAAAAATGTTTTTGTCACGCGGCTTTACCTCGCTTACTCATTAAGTAGAAATTATAACAAATACTTTTTGCATATGTTACCATATGGGAACCAAATACTTGTTTTTAAGACCTACATATATTCCACTACTTTTCAAAGCATGGTGGGTAGAGTTTTTGTGATTCTATATAGGGTTAACGAACAGATGTTGCCTGTCTGGTTTGAAGTTACTGAGATTTTTATGCAAATTCTTACGTTCTGAAATAATAACACACATAGTTCAATCAATATCTTACATACGTAGATGTTTAAATAATTACAGTTAAATATTTAAAATAACAATTGATATCAAATTGTGCAATGAAATGTTGAAGATTAGGAAGAAAGGTAAACGCGCTGTAGTTTACTTCTTGGGGCAGGTGTCTAAAATGTTTCCAGTGCCAGCGTCCAACGACTCGTAGCATTTGACCCGATTCATAACTGTCGCAATTGTTTTAATGCGACACGTCGCCGGTGGGATTGTGTTTTGATAATATTAACAAATGCGCCTCCTCGTGTTACCGTTAGTAATTCATAAATCACACACACTTATACTGTTATTCTTGTACCAGACAATGGTGGTCATTTTCACTCATGTAATGTGAACGGTGTAAAGTGTTGTGAGGAAATGATGGAATTCTTATTAGTACATTCTCGAGATATGTTAAGGTTTTCTATATAATAAAAGGATTTTTGGAATATTGTAATTAAATGGTTTAAAATACGCTATGAAATAGTACAGAAAATGATGTTTAATGTTACTTTTAAAAATTCACCTATCTAATAGTTATAACGACGATAACATGAATGAACGACCTAAAAACTAGTGACGATGACGCATTTTTCCGGACATGAGAATTCATCCGACCTTCAACTCTTGAGATAAAACTTCCGCGCTTCTCCATCTACTTTCCGTTTAATGACTTTTTACATTCGAAAATATTATATTCAAGTTGCATTTTTTAAAAATATATCACGTTTATAGTAAATTCAATATCTAGCTTAAACATTCCCACGCTTTAATGCACCAGCATGTCAGTGGTGCGTTAATTATTTTTAAATCCAATTGATGTCAATTAACGAAGTTGCTATTGCTCAAATTAGAATTAACTGAACTTAATAATTAACACCCCAGATTTAATTAAAAATTTAATTATTCTTAATGAAACAACAATGTGACTTACGCCCCTTTGTCTGTGCCTAATTCTCTAAAGTAAGGCATAGAGTAAGGATTTAAAAAAAAATTAAGTAATCTATTGAACCTTAGTAAGTCTCATTGCAGAAACTTCTACTTGAAGAAATTATGTTATAGTAGAGATTGCGTACTATCCAATTAAAAAATAAAACGCATGACCACCGCAATGTAATAAAATTATTGCTTTCTGATATTATGATACGGTGATACTTTGTATAGCTGTAGATGTTGTTTCCTGCGTTTTAATATAACTGGATGCTGAACGCACGAATGCTTAAAGGATAATAGAAAACATAAAGCCTACCGTCAAATATAACCTATTCGTGAATATATTATACTACTAAATCTTATAAAAGTATAAACTTTTTGAAGCAAAACTACAGTGGTTCTTACTAGAGTCTGTTGAATAAAACAATACGCGCCAGAGAGCGAATATGCCCGTATGTTAACAACAGGCGATACTAAGAAATCATTCAGTGGAGTGTCGAGACATAACATGATGTTATTTGTACTAAGAGACGCTATGTAAGTAGGTATATGGTGGCTTGTATAAACTGAGATATACATTTCGAAAACGGGTTTTAAAAGAAAGGGTAATAAAAGCTTTTTAGGACTTTCGATATCAGGAAGAAAATATCTCATTAATGCTAACCAACGAATAAAAAAATTGCTAACTTCGTACTTTATTTACTTTATACTAGACACAAATATATTTTATTTTATGGTACCCTTTGAATTATCAGTTCAAGTATTGGAATACTAAAATAGTAATTGTTTTAAGATTACATGGATCTTTCATTGTTAATTATTAAATTTACTACGTTTCATTTTGTTTTATTATCTTGGCCTCTACAGGTGCAATAATGTATACTATTGTTTATTTAAAGTAACATTTAGCCTTTTGTATTTTATTTTGAATGATTTTAAAGAAGATTTATTGCGCACAACACAACCACTGTTCCGCGACGCACTCGAGTATTAATAGAGTTTATTAACTATGCGCGCTAACCTAATTGGTGCCACGAAAACATGTTACTTGCTTAATTGCTTTGTTTGTACCATACGTTAAAACTCAATAGAAGTCTGTGGTACAAAATTCTGACGTATGCTTTATGCATGTACTAAAAATTTATTGTTAGTTGAATTCCTGGGAGGTGTTATATATAAATTAAAAGAAATATTCAGTTTAGTTTGCCATTATGGATTTCCATTTGGATAGGTTTTATATACGGACCATTCCGATTTACTGTTAGCGTTGGTTTAGTTGTTATTGGTAAATAGAGCGCAGGGTCGGAGCTCTGTGTGAACTCTGATCATTGTTTTGACCTCTTATCGTCTTTTGTACCAATGAAAATTTTACAAAAATGATCTATGGTCTGTTGCTCGCGGCTTCGTCCCCGTGAAATTAAAAATGTAACTTTTTAATGGTAAGAGTTTTGTAAATCGGACCAGTTTTTTTTAGTTATTAAAAAAATACATAGAAAAACAAAAATACTAATCTTTACTCTTTATAATCATACTTCTTACTTCATACTATTATAATATTATAAATGTGAAAGTTTAGATAAATGGATGGATGGATATTTGTTACAGTTGGTAGCCTAGACTGAACGGATTTCGATGAAATTTGGTATAGATGTAGTGGATAGTCTAGAAGAACGGATAGGATACTTACTTTCGTTTTTTATAATTCCACGCTGACGGAGTCGCGGGCGAAAGCTAGTATTATTATAGATAGAATAGGTAATACTTTTGAGCAATGTTCATTTCCATAATTCTCTTTTATATTAGGTAAATGATATCGTTATTTAAGAAGAAATTAGTCAACTTGACTTATCACATGTTCTAATGGCTAATAACTCTCATACTTTTCATTGTTACAGGTAAACATGTGCTAGCATTGTGAGGTAATCGTGTAGTGTGTAAACAATAGACTTATGGGGTGTATTGTGAAATAGAAATTGCAAACGACATGTGGCGGACGGTTGTGATTTTATTGGTGGCGAGTGTGGCGGCAGAACTAACTGGACCAAATGTATGCACACGGCAGGAACCGTAAGTGGAACACTTCATTTTATTACATTCTAGTATAACTGGTTTAATACTACTTAGGGAGTTTACACTAAAGAAATCCGCCCCCTTATTAATGATCTATGGTCAGCGATAATGCAATTCTGCCCATAGTTCTAGAGAAACTAAAATTTTAGGTTTATGTTATAGTATCGCTTAGTTAGTGGATTTAAAAAGTTTACGGGGTTTAATGACGTAATTCTCGTTAACAAAATGCCGGGTTTTATTCACACGGAAATAGCAAAATGTTGATATAAAGGAAAGTACCGCAATTACCGCAACAGAAAAATGTACGTTAGCAACTACTGCGTTTTCTAAAACTCCGTACTAAGATAACACGCGTTAAGTTTCATTACGGTTTTGTTCTTATGCATAATATAATGCAAACTATGTGTGTGGCCAGTGTTATACGTAAAGTGATTAGCTCGAAGAGCCACTTTGTTCACTACAGTTGTATGAATGAAGGGCCGTATAGAGCTAGGTCTTGACAGAAATTGTTAATATTGCTTTGCTATTAGTATGTGTTATTGTTGTATTTGTATCGTTTGTTGATACATTGTTCCTATCGTAGGGTCGTTAGGTCGCGTAAGTAATAATTACATTTGTCAAGTGAGCTGACCCACAAGATGATTCACAATTTAATATGAAATAAATAATAGTAACCCATGTGCTACAATTCTTGGCGTTCGACTACCGCTGCCGGTCTTCACAATTATCGTATTACTCATTTGTAATGTTAATTAATTAAACGAATAAGCTGTATGAAATTTTCAAAGTTTACATAACCGAATCCAACTGGGCAGGTTAGGTTATGCAAGTTTATTCATTAATAACTTAAAACTTAAACTTGTCATTTAATATACCAAATCAAGAGCAATACGAGTCGGACCTGAAATTATCATTATTTAATTAGGATAATGAGTTATAACATTTAATTACGTTATTATGCTTTTTATACCTATGTATAGTACATTATGCTGGTGTTGGTGTCACAGAAACAATCTATAAAATGAAAAAAATATTATTAAATATTATTAAAACAAGTGTACTCATATAATCACTTCTTAACCTTGGTGATTTCTAATAGAACAAATAAGAGAAAGTATGCCTTGTATTGTATTAAGGCTAATTGTTTTCTTTTATCTAATACTTTGCATCCGCAGCGAAGGTTCATTCGT